>NC_134117.1:49464687-49777500 GCF_040939455.1 Microcebus murinus | reverse complement strand
TTCTTTCTCTCTCTCTCTCAGCATATTCTGTGGATGGGTATTTGCATATTTAAAAATTTTTGTCAAGATTTATTCGATGGTGTGTGTATATACTAAATGTAATTGCTTTTCCTAGGATTTATTTTTCCAGGTCCCAATACAATTTCTCCAAACCGCCATTTGCCTAATGAAGATAAGTTTTGTTTTCTGATGTCAAAACTTTCTGTATACATAAGATAAAAGTAGTAAACGATTAAATTTCTTCTGAGAAAAAGACTGTCTTGTTTCCTTTTTTAAATGCAGTGAATGAAATTTCAAGTTCTCCTAAGATGGGCAATTTTTTCCAAAAATTTCACTTAGGCATCTTGGGATATTAAACATTCAAAAAATACGAAAAATTTTGTAGTTGAAGTGACCTAAGGAGAGAGAAAGCTCTCCCACAAAGAACATTTTAGATAATTAAAAGGCTTTCTCATTCCAACTAGAATTACTAATATTTTTCCTCATCACTATTTATTTCTTTTGTCCAGAGGAATTTCACCTAGTGATGGGTTCATATAACCCAACAGTGGGGAAAACAAGTTAGTTAGCTTTAGAGGTGTTCTCATATTTATTATATCAGTATGTATCAAGAGGTTTTTATGGCATATTTAAATACATATTGCCAGCCTAAAGGTTTAAATGTGGATAATCTATAATGAGGTTTTATGTTTTCAGTTTTGCATTTCCTCACATGAATATATGCCTATCAGGAATGCTGGAAAGTGATGCAGCAAACAGCATCTCTATATTATAAAATGAAAGAAATCAGTTCTTGATATACTGATAACTTCTAAAAAAGATTAGAAAACTCACCAAATTTGATTATTTGCATTTAAAAATTGAAGTGAAATTCATGTGGCTATTGGTTTTCCTGCTAAAAGGGGATTTCTATTTCAATAAAATAATTTGGTTTCAATAAAATCATTTGTGCCTAATACTTCAAATATTTACAATACCTGTTAATTATCTTTAGATCATAGTTCAAAAGTGCCCGTATTTTATGCAAGTGAGAGTGCCATCCCAATGACCTGAAGTTCCAGCAAAGATACTTTCTATTTTGGAATATGGGTACTTGAAAACAAGTTAGAAAAACATATTTTTATTGCCCCTTCTCTTCTTTTTCATTCTGTTTTCAACTGTGCTAAATCATTCTGCATTAGTTTTAAACCACACAAAAAGACCCAGGATTTGCAATGCAAATGATCTCTTGAGAACTGGAAACTTCTGTTTCATGCTATAAATTATTTGTTAATTTTAAAGCAAAATCTAGTTTCTGAGATCAGATGGCCCAATAATAATATTAAAGAAAGATTTCCATTTTGCTTTCTGACATCTTTTTATGTCAAGAAACCTGTAACAGGATCACTTCCATCCTTGCAACAGATTCTGAAATGACTTTGATCATGGATATTGAGCCTTTATCAACCAACTTCTAGGCCACTGGGTCAAGCTGTGCTTATTTCTATGTGTACTACAAAGGGTATTTGAGAAATAATCTGAGATTCTACACATTGTGCTAGTGATGTGAACATTACATATACTTTCTCATTTCATTTAACTTTAAACCTATCATTTTCCCTGGGAGGCAGAAATTTCTGTTTCCATTTTAGAAGCGAGGGACCTAATGTTCAATTTTCAAAGGAGAGAAAACTAAGACTTCATTGTGCCCAAAGAAATACATATTTCCTAAGCAGCAAAACACAGATTTGCCTGACTCCAAAGAATCCCAGCCTTGCTTGTTTTATTTCCCAGCCACAGCGTCAAGGAGGCAGGAGTCAAACATGCATATGCCTGCATTTCCCTTTTGGGGAAGAACAGGGAATGTATCCAGCTTTACACAGCAATCTATTTAATGTGCTTCTTTGAAAAGGAAAAGAAATCCCTTGAAATATCTCTGGCATTTTTTCAATGACATTGAGGTGTCAGAACATGTTGAGATAACAAAGTGGTCAATTCCTTTAGGTGCCATAGACCTTTCAGCAGTTGTATATTTTATAGTTAATAAATAGCCAAATGTATTTCTTTGCCTTAATGAATTCACCTTAATGAAGAAATCTTATACTGAAACAATCTGGGCACATAAATAATAAATGAATTCTGAAAAAAAGATTAGAATTATTTCTGAGGATGCCCAAGAGGAAATACCACATTGAAAAGTGGCATTTTTCATTTGTTGGCAATAGTAATAAGAACTTATTCTTTCCCTATTGCTCTCAGCTGCCATTGTGCTTTGTTTGTGAGCCCTTGGAATTCACACATGTAGATTATGGTATGTTATTGTTTTATGGTAGAGAGAAATTATGGCCTATGGTCTCCCAAACCACCTTTTTCTTTTCTATCCTGCAACCTATTGAATTCTTTTATGCTTTTTAAAATAGTTGAAATAATCAAAAGATGTGACATATGAAAAACATATGAATTTCAAATTTCAGTATCCATTAATAAAATTTATTGGCATTCAGCCTGCACCTGAGTCCCTCCCATGATTTATTGCTGGAGCCACCATTGATGAACCCTTATGCAGCACATACCTATATACACATAAACGTACACACTCATGCACACTCCTCTTATTCTTTATTTTGGAAGAATGATTTGTAAAGTTTTAAGACTCCTTTGTTTAATTTCCCTTTTACAATTTTCTCTGGGCCAAATACTCATCAAGCGTGTCTTTTTATTCTGTGCAGTTTCATTGCTATCCTCTTTGACCTATTTTTTTTTTTTTTTAATTCCCAAAATACTAACATACTGGTAGAGAAAGCAAATCTGTAGGAGTTTTCCATCTTTGTGTCCTTTCTATTGTGTTTGTGGGACTAAGTCACAGTGTTGGAAATCCTGTGACACCCCAGCCGTGTTGAGGTACTTCTTTTTTTTTTTTCTCTCTACATTATTGTCTTGCTATATTTTCCTTTATTGGTCTTCTCATTAATTTTCAATAACAACCGTTACCATCTTATCATTTAGTTGAATTCAACTGTTACTTATGATTTAGAAAATTATTGAACTTCTCATTGAGAAGTAAGGTGACATTCGTTATCATTAATATGTCAAAGAGCTTTGAGATATCACAATTGTCAATTTGTTTAAATTGCTCTAAGGACATTTGGCCTACTGGAAAACTGCTCATAATATTTTAATATAATCTAATTAATGTTACATCTTTGAATTTGTTTTTGTTTCTATTAATTATTATTCCAAAAGTTCATTTAAACCTCATTCAGGTAAAAATGATTATTACATGGTAAAATATTTTAAATGGAGCCAACACAAGGCCATTTTTAAGGATTAATACTTTTCTTTGATTTCACAATTTTGGAGAGAGCTTTGTGTGACTGCTGGTGTTAGAGAAGGCTTCTCTGAGGAGGTGACATCATTTGCTCTGTGACCTGACTGAAAAGAAGGAGCTAGTCATAGGAATATTGGGTTTGGAGGTGAGGGTGCCATGTGAGGAATAGCATTCCTGAGAGAAGGAACAACCCATGCAAAAATCCTGTGGGATGAAAACAGGGATGATGACTTGATATAAGAAAGAAGGTTAGTGTGACTAAAATATAAGGAGAGCAAATAGGTGACAATAATGTAGGCGGAGGAAACATTTGGATTTTAATCTAAAACATATGGGGAGCTCCTGATTACTTTTGATCAGAGGTGGGACATGATATTTTGACACTATGGATATGTTCTATATGTTTTTTCATCATGCAAATATCTAAGAGACACTTCTTGTATATGTCAAGTAAGTCTTATTTCTTTCTGGTCCCACCAGGGAGGAGGTTGAAAAGCAGTTGTTAGAATATTCTTTTAGATTCAATATATTTTTACTTTAATTCTACTTTTTTTTTCCTTTCTGGTATCTTTTACCCCTCAACAGCTTCTCACCTCATATTTGACAAAATCCCTCTTTCTTTCCCCTTCCAAGCTCAGCAAACCTGAAAACTTTAACACATTTAAATAAATTATCCTACAAACTCTATAACATAATTTGTTACAATTTCAGTTTTTCCAATGTCCACTAAATTATGAAATGTATGAAATCTTCAAAAACAAAATATTCTCTTTCATAGTAATATAGTATCTAGAAGAAAATCACTACCTTCCATATATTTTGAATCTTGGGATTTGACTTACCAAGTGGTATGTATATATGTGAATAAAGACAGGTGATAAGGACCAGAGTTTTTAGGACGAGAAGAAAAATATAAAAGAAAGAATTTAGAACAGCTCATGTTCTGCTTGGCTTTCTCCTCCTGCCTCTTCATTTTAACAACTGTTTGTATTTCATTCAATGATTATTTTTAAATTTTCATATTTATTCTAGGGACTTATTTAGTAATGCAAGATATACATAATTAGTAAACAAAATAAGGATCTCTAAAGTCTTGGAGCTTAAATTCTAACATAATAGGGAAAACGATTATTCAAAGGTATTTCTTAAAAGCTGTTATCACATTAGGATGAGTATGCATCTATGAAGTTCATTGGGAAGAAACAGAGCTTCCAGACTATAAAGGATAAGGCTTCAACATATCAAGGTCTTCTTGAAATTATCTTGGTGAGGGACAATATATATATATATATATATCTCTCTATATATACATATATCTTAAATATTTCAACTTTGAAATAGATAACTTTTCTTGACTCTTTTATGCTCATTTATTTATGATTTTTCCTTTCTTTTTCCCATATATTTTATAGATGGGAAGGTGTCCTTCCTTATTTCTTCTTAGTTGATATATACTCACTTAGTATATACAGACTTTTTAATTCTATCTTTGTTACATTGTACCAAACAAGTATTTACTGAATGCCTATTAAATACAGGATTTGTCATTCTATGTCAAAACTGTTATCAAATTCTTTGAGCTTATAGTGTTTCATTGATCTGAATATAGGATATAATACTCTATGATTTTAAAAATACTTCTATATTTTTAATTCAATTGATACTAATATTTTATGAAAAAAGCAATTCAAACTAGCTTAAGCAAATAAAGGGGATTTATTGGTTTGTCCTCCATAAATTTTCAGTCTTCATCCAGGTATTATTCCAGGGACTCAAATTCAATTGTCAGTATTTAGTTTCTCTCTCTTAGCTCTGCTTTATGGTTTAATACTCAAAATATACATTGTGTTTTTCTGTTGTTCCAAGAACATCTTTCCCAGTTACCTCTCTCTGGTCCCAGGAGAGGACATGCCATTTGCACCATTTAAGTCTGTGTATCATATTCTATGTCTGCCGTCATTGGTTCAGTGAGGGTCCTGAAATCTAATCAGAACAAACTAGAAAGAATCAGACGTTTGCTAGGATAGTAGAGAGAGAAAAAGAGAAACAGGCTCTTATTTATTTATTTATTGCTAGAATTTGAAAATGAGACAGACATTCTTAGTGCAAGAGGGAATTACTCTGTATATTTTGAGGATTAAACCAACATAGCATAAAGCTGAGCTGAGGATGCCAGTTGAGTCCCTGGAGCAAGATCTGCATGATGACTGAGACAGTATGGAAGACAACCAAACAATCCCCTTGTTGGCTTAAGCTAGTTTGAATTGTTTTTCCTGTCATAACATAAATTGTTCAAATAAATATATGAATATTATAAAGTGCTATATATAATATGCAGATCAAAACATTTTGCATTCAAAGTTTCATAAAGCTTTACAAATTTAGAGTAGGGGGTGGTTTTGTAGATCTATCAAATTCCCTTTATTTACAGTTAAGTAAATGGAGAATCAGTGAGGTTGAATAACTTACTCAACATCTCAGAAAATGCCAAGGTAAGGAGACGAACCCAGCTGTCATAACCTCTAGCTTTATGCTGCTTGCACAACTCCAATTTTGGTGAAGAGAGAAGCCTACAAATATATAAAAATTGTTCTTGGTCAAGCTTTTTTGGGTCTTATTTACAATGGCAAATTTTTTAAAGAAACATAAATCTTGTAAGAATGGCTTATAGTTCTCTCTGCTTTCTATCTGATTATTTCATTTTATTCACTTTCTTTTAGAAATCTTCCATTTTTATGTAGCAAATGCAGCAATTCAAACCAACAGTTTGTCAAACTTAAATATTGGCCATGATAGAAAATCTATCAATTATATCTAGGTTATTGCTTTTTTTCATATATTTTTAATAAATGCCAACAAAGATTATAAAATACATTTTTAAAAATTGTCACATGTTTACTTCTACATAGTTACTAATAAATGACAGTTCATCTTCATGCACATGTATAGTAAGGACTTCCTCAGTGCTAACATTCTATTTTCAGCCTCAATAACATATTTAGCCTCCAGAATTGTGCACGTTTTCAATTTTATTTCAGACTTCCAAGAAATGTTTATAAATAACATCCCTGAGAGAAAAACATCCTAAATCTATGTCCTACAAATTATTTGTCAGAAAAATATAATATTCTCATAGTTTTGTAACTTCCCCTGAGAAATTTAGGATGACAGTTCATTTTTTTGGCCTTCATTATAAGAAAGCAGCTAAATATTAATTAATTGAAGCAAAAGACTGCTGAAAAAGAAAGCACTAAGCCTATTATAGAAATGAATCTTATTTTTCTGCCAAGTGCTTTGTAATTAAAAGAAAACTCAGAGGGAAAGAAGTTTAAGCAGTAATAGTAATATTAATAAAATATTGATTTTTAATAAATTGCTTTTATGCTAAAAATGATTAGGTCCTTATATAACCCATAATATATTTTAGGAGTAGTTTTAATGAAGCAACAGTTTCTCTACTTTGATATTATTGAATTTGGGGCTAGATAATTTTTTGTCATAGGGGGTTATCCTATGCATTATAGGATGTTTAACACTATCTTTGGACTCTACTTTCCAAATGCCAGTAGTGCTACCCTTCCCTGTGGTGACAAATGAATTGGCCCATATATCCCTGACAAAATTGCTCCTCCTCCACCTCCCCAACTGAGAACCACTGGTTTAGAAATAGGCAAAGGGGACAAAAATCATAGAGAGGTCAACTTATTGCAGGCTAGATGACTGGTCATTGACATACTTATTTTTAGGAACTATGTCTCACACCCCCTACCCCCAAATCAACTTTACCATTAGTCTTTTTTTTGTATATCAGATCACTATGTATGTTTTAGTTAGTGTGGTCCTTTATTTCAAAACACTGAAGCCTTCTCCTGTCTACCCTACCTTTGCAATGTTGCAAGGGATTTTGTCTGATTATCATTGCTTTTGGGGTATCCTAAATCCCCATGCCTACCTCACATTTCTTACCTTCCTTTAAACCAACCCAAAATACAACATGATTGCTTTTGCTTCAATCTGGCTGTCATTCAAAATTTTGCCGAATGTGACAATTTAGCACTTCCCTTAAACTTGAATGAGTTGTACTTGAAAGGGAAAATATGCTCTCATAGTGTGATGCTTATTAAACAGTATTAAAGCTTTGATTGAGCATTCCCATGGTGATGACTTGCATAGCACATTACTGCATTAATGCAAGTATTTTTGCCTGTCAAACATTAAATATGGAAAAGATCTGCAGTGTCATTTGGTTCACTTCACTACCACTGAAGCATTGCTTCTCTGTAATGCAGGCTGGCCTACTGTTCCCAGTCCAATTCAAATTCTAAGTAATGACGGTGTATTTCTACTTCCTTTGGGAAAGCATTACAAAGTTTAATTTACTGTTTCCTGACTATTTGCAAAAGTACCAACAATTAATGTTCTAGAATTTTGATAGTGGAACTTTCTACTAATCTACTTTTCTCTCTTAGAGGTGAACATTTTAATATCATCAGCGGGTTTTTCATACATATCAGCTTTATTTCCTAAGACTATAGAATAGTTCTAAAGTTTTGCTATTTTTAGTCAACCATAATCTTTTCCTCCACATGATTGTTTGCATAGATTCGAAAGCCTAGGGCTAGATAGCACCATACACTTCAAAGCACATGTTGACACCATCTTACTTGATTTTATAAGATCACTTTGGGGGTAGGCATGCACGTATCAGAGCTTTATTTGACAGATGAATATGTGGGGGCTCATAATAACTAAATAACTTTCCTTAGTCGCTAATATTTATATAGCACTTTAAGAAGTGGCAGTAAGTGATCCACCTCATTATCTCATTTGCTCCATGAACCTAATGAAACAAGGAGGGTAGGTATTATCATGACCTCCATTTTTTCAGAAGAGAAAACTGAGGCAGAGAAAAGTAAAATGATGAATAAATGAGTGCTGGCTCTCAATTTAGGTCTTTTGACTCATATTTAAATGCATTCTTTTGTTTTGCTTTTTTTTTTTGTATCGCTGACATAATTATCACCTCCTTTTATTAATCAAAGAGTTTCATATTTCACCATGCAGATGCTGGAAAATGAGGATTTCACTGGCATTCACAGAAAGCAAAATTTAATGATGTAGGGAGAGAATCTCCTGAGAAAATAGTTTGCTCAACTTGATTTGTTGTTTGTTTACCAGACATGAACTATTAGAAGCATTCTTGCTCTCTACTTCTCTTTCTTTTCCTCCACTCCCTCTTCCATCTTATTTTAATCTGTAGCCATCCAGAAGCTCAGTTTTGGGGAAATAGCTTCTATGTTTGTGTTGCATTCATTCTTTTTTTTTTTTTTTTTTTTTTTTTGAGACAGAGTCTCACTTTGTTGCCCAGGCTAGAGTGAGTGCCGTGGCGTCAGCCTGGCTCACAGCAACCTCAATCTCCGGGGCTCAGTGATCCTACTGCCTCAGCCTCCCGAGTAGCTGGGACTACAGGCATGCGCCACCATGCCCAGCTAATTTTTTGCATATATATTTTTAGTTGGTCAATTAATTTCTTTCTATTTTTGGTAGAGACGGGGTCTCGCTCAGGCTGGTTTCGAACTCCTGACCTTGAGCAATCCTCCCGCCTCGGCCTCCCAAAGTGTAGGATTACAGGCGTGAGCCACCACGCCCGGCCCATTCTTATACAATAACATTTTTTTTATTTTCTTTAATTTTTACATTAAATTCTTATACATGTGTATTGTAAAATTTCCAAATGAAAAGATCAACTGGTTTGGGAAAAGCTCAAGAAATACTAGTCTTGACAGAGCCTGGAGTCATTACAAAACTGTCCCTACACTGAAAATGACACATGACCTCTTAGATTTTATGCATTTCATGGAGTTTTTTTTTTTTTTTTTTTTTTACCACAAATGGGCAAATGTATAATTCTGGAGGAATTTGTATCAATGCTGAAAGGCTGACATGCTTTGTGAAACTTAGTAGGATCAAACCTCCTCCCAGCCTAATTAGAAACTAGGCTCTCACAAGTGGTACTGACACTCATTACAAAGGACCTAGCACTCCTCCTAGATGTTACCTGCAGTAGCTTTGTACCCCTATGCTGCTACGCTGATGTGAAGAAAATTGCCATTTTGACTATGATCAAAATACCATTCCTTTTGGCTATCAAACACCCAGCAATAAATTTCCATTAAAATCCAAGAGCTCTGAAAAGTCTTCTTAGGGGGGAATGTAAACAAACCTGAAAAAGATACCTTGTATACATGAAAAGAAAAAAAAAATCTGTTTTAGGTTAAAATTAGTCTTAGAAGAATAAGAAACAAAGAAATCTTTTGAGAAAACCTTGAGGTTCCTTCTCCAACTATTGGCAAACATTCAATCTTATTTAGAATGTTGGGTTGCCTAACTAAATGAAAGGTACCATACATCGTGTCCTTATTAAATCTTTTAGCAGGTGAAAATGGTAAAAGTCCTTGTGCTGCAAGAGCCTAAGGTGATTGAGGAGGGATGTAGTAACAAACCACTTTATTTAGGCCAGGACGCTAACATTGTTTTGTTTTGTTTTTAATATGGTTTGCTGGGTAAAGTCATTTTCACACCACCTATTTCAATCTGATTTTTGTGAGAGTCAGTAAAGGTATGTTAGATTTCATTTTCTAGAACACATACTCCTATTTGGAATATAAAGATCAGTTCCCGGTTTAGATCCCCAGGTGTATTCTGTGAGGTTGTTGGAATTTGGAGCTGTCAAACTTAGGTCCAAGTGAGTTGAAGCAGTTTTCTAATGGTGACTTCAGCACATTGATGGAAGAATGAGTAAGGATAATATGTAGTTGCCCCTCAAAGCTTAATTTTGGAGGCTTAGAAACATTTTTCTTTTATATAATGGATAAATGAGTAATACTTCTAGAAAGCACTCTTATAACATATTTCAAGCATAAAACCTGGTACATCAATTCATAAATATGTATCCAAATTCTTTTCTCCAGCCATGGTGCAAACTCTCTCATCAATGAAGTTACACAAAGTTTATGTAGGCACTGGGGGTCACCTCTGCATCATATATTCAACTTATGCTATTAATACATATAAGGCTACATATGATCCCTGTCCCCAGGAGTGTTATTTTTCAAGGACTAGGGACAAGAGTAAAATTCCTTTAGTGCTCTCCTGCCTGTTTTTTTAGTCTCCACTCTTGTCAGTCCCTCTGCCTTATGATTGGCCTTGTTGCCATGATAAATTGCTTGTATACCTTTGCACATGGAGTTTTTTCTTACCTCAGTGTCTTTGTTCAGGCCACATGTCCATCTGTTTTGATGTGTTCCTATTCTTACCTTGTCTCCCGTCTTGTCTGAATAATTCCTAAGTATCCTTTAAGACTCAGTCTTCCACGATTTTAGTTCAGAAAGCCATTGAATATTGAATGAACAGCTGAATGCATCTTGAAGAAAGTTGTAGATGTTAAATAGGGAGAAAGTAGGTTAGGACATACTAGTCTAGTTTGGGAGATAAAATATATCCCATCTGTTATAGATGAATACTTGAAGGAAATGTGGCTGTCCACTTATACATACCAATACATATAAATTACACAATTTTGCCTTTCTTCCTCCTTTGAATTGCCTTTGCTGTACTCCTCTTTGTTATTATACCATCAACCTACATGGATGGATACAGTAATAATTGTAAAAGTATCATTTTTATTCACTCTGGGGATATTATTAAGAATACTTCTCACTATATGACAGTGCTCTTGTGAGAACTCTCAGAAGAAATTTTTCTTACCTCACAGCAGCATAAATAATTGCGATTTTGAGAAATTGGTTTACTTTTATTATATGAGTATTAAATATGTACCTTGTAATTTCCCCCTCTGTTGCTTGCTGCTGCTGCTTGAAAATAGTGCCAGAAGTGTAGCCCAACAGTGGGCGGTAAACAGTATTAAATGGCTTGCATGTTGTGTGTGAATCACAGTCTAGCTTTGTTATTCTACATCATTGGCCCTTTAGCTTATTTCTCCCACTTATTTTTTTTTTTTATTAAGTGAAAGAGTATATTTTTCTATGACTCCTATTTGGGGAAAATACAGGAAATAAAAACCATCAGTCCTTATGGGGTAAAATAAAATCTACTGGAATGGAATGAAGTTCCTCAAGCAGGATTGTTGAAGTGATCACAGCTATCTCATATCTTCTGTTACTGCTGATCAACTTTTCTCTCTCCAGCCCAGGTCCCTGTCCTCACTATAAGACTCCTGTTTCTAACTCCCCACAGACATCCCCATGTAAACATTCTGCAGACACCTTGAATTTAATGTATTCAACTCCAAAATCTTTTTTCCACTCTTATCTTGTAGTTATGCTAACGTTTTTCTCTTTTAGTGAATGAAATCACCAACCTTCAGATTGCCCAAACCAATATCCTGAAAATCATTCATGATTCCTTCCATTCATTCCTCCCCCATGGCCAGTAATTCTACTTTCCTGATGTTTTTCCAATCTGTCCCATTCTTTGTATTCCTACCCGCTACTGACTTAGTCTTGGATTTCATTATTTCTCACTTGAATTTTTAGATGAACCCCTTGGCACTACCAGCTCCATCCTGCTCACCTCCTTGACACTCTGCATAATGCTGCTACAGTGATCTTTTATTAGTAAAAAACAATATCATATCACCTCCCTACTTGAAACCTTTCAATGAGTCAACACTACTCTCAGATTGAATCTAGAATCCTTGGGGAGCTAGATAAGAAGCTGTATGACCTGGTTGGTTCTTACTTTCTTCAGTCTCATCTCTCAATAGTTCTCTCACCCTCCCTCACACATTCTTTGATAAAGTCATATTTTATGACACCTTTCACTATTCACTTTACATGCACTGTTCTTCCTGGTTCTTTGCTTCTCTCCCACTAAACATGTAAAACTAACACATGCACACACACACACACACAGACACTTATTTTTCTTACTTAGAACATTCTTGATCAAAGAGAAGTCTAATTTTTGCAAAGAACATATTTTTTTATTTCAATAGATTTAGGGGGTACAAGTGTTTTTTGAAACATGGATAAATTGTATAATGATGAAGGGAGGGATTTTAGTCTACTGGTCACCAGAATAGTGTACATTGTACCTGATAAGTAATTTTTGATCTCTCACCCCTAACACCTTACCCTTTTCTTAGTTTCCAATGTCCATTATACCACTTAATGAGCAAACATACCCATTCTTTAACTCCTACTTAAAATGAGAATATGTGATATTTGTTTTTCCATGCCTGAGATACTTCACTTGTGATAATGGACTCCAATAGCATCCAAGTTGCTGCAAAAGACATTATTTCATTATTGTTTTTATAGCTGGGTAGTACTCCATGATGCATATATACCACATTTTCTGTATCCACTCATTAGTTGATGGACACTTGGGTTGATTTCATATATTTGTAATTGTGAATTGTGATGCAATAAGCATCCAGGTTCAAGTGTGTTTTTGATACAATTATTTATTTTCCTTCAAATAGATATCCAGTAGTGGAATTGCTGGATCAAACAGTAGGCCTACTTTTAGTTCTTTGAGGAATCCCCATAGTATTTCCCATAGAGGTTGTAATAATTTACATTCCCATCAACAGAGTGTATAAGCGTTCCCTTTTCACCACATCCACAGCAACATCTATTGTTTCTTGTCTTTTTTTGTGCTCATAATAGTTACCTGTATTTATTGTCATTTCTTTTTATATTTTTCTTTTTTATTTCAGCATATTACAGGGATAAAAATATAGGTTACATATATAGATCCAAGTATAAGTTACATATATTGCTTTTGTCCCACCCGAGTCAGAGCTTCAAGCATGTCCATCTCCCAGAAGGTGCATACCATACCCATTAGGTGTGTACATAGCCATCCCATCCTCCCACCCCTCATCTGCCTGACACCTGATGACTGTTACTATTATATGTGCCCTTGTGTTGATCAGTTAATATCAGTTTCATGGTGGGTACATGTGGTGCTTGTTTTTCTATTCTTGTGATACTTCACTTAGTAGAATGGGTTCCAGCTCTATCCAGGATAATACAAGAGGTGCTAAATCACCATTGTTTTTGTGACCGAGTAGAACTTCATGATATACATATACCACATTTTATTAATCCACTCATGTATTGATGGGCACTTGGGTTGTTTCCACATCTTTGCAATTGTGAATTGTGCTGCTGTAAACATTTTTAATAATGGCCATTCTAAGGTGGTATCTCATTGTGATTTCCATTTGAATTTCCCTTATGATTAGTGATATTGAACATTTTTTCATATGTTTGTTGCCCATTTGTCTATTTTCTTTTGAAAATCTTCTGTTCATGTCTTTTGCCCAATTTTAATGGGATTATTTGTTTTTTGTTTTTTTTCTTGCTGATTTGTTTTTCTTTGTAGATTTAGAATAATAGTCCTTTGTCAGATTTATAGTCTGTGAATATTTTCTCCCATTCTATAAGTTGTCTGTTTACTCTGTTGATTACTTTCTTTGCTATGAAAAAACAGTTTAATTAAACCACATTTATTTATTTTTATTGTTTCTGCATTTGCTTTTAGTTATAAACTCTTTGATTAGCTCAATAACCAGAAGAATTTTTCCTATATTTTCTTCTGGAATTTTTATGGTTTCAAGTCTTACATTTAAGTCTTTAATTTATCATAAGTTAATTTTTATATATGGTGAGAGATAAGGATCCAGTTTCATTTTTCAGCATATCTGATTTTCCCAGCACCATTTATTGAATAGGGCATCTTTTCCCTACTGTACTTTTTGTCTGCTGTGTTGAAAATCATTTGGTCATAGCTATATGGTTTTATTTCTGGATTATTTACTCTATTCCATTGATCTATATGTCTGGTTTTATACCAGTATCATGTGTTGGTTGCTATGGCCTTATAATATGATTTTAAATCAGATAATGTGATGCTGCTAGATTTGTCCTTTTTGCTTAGCATTTCTTTGGCTATTCTGGCTCTTTTTTGATTCCATATGAATTATAGGGTTCTTTTTTTTAATTCTGTGAAAGATGGTGTTAGTATGTTGTAGGAAAATTTTTGAATCTTTAGATTGCTTTGTGCAGTATGGACATTTTAACAATGTCGATTCTTCCAATCCATTAATATGGAATGTTTTTTCTTTTATTTGTGTCATCAGCATTTGTAGTTCTCCTTACAGAGATCTTTGATCTCCTTGGTTATATATATTCCTAGGTATTTTATTTTCTTTGTAGCTATTATAAATAGTATGATAAAAACATTCAACAAACTAGGCATAGAAGAAATATATCTCAAAATAATAAAATCCATATATGACAAATTCATAGCCAACATCATACTCAATAGAGAAAAGTTGAAAACATTCCCAGTAAGAACTGGAAGAAGACAAGGTGTCCACTCTTACCACTTCTGTTCATATAGTACTGAAAGTCCTAACCAGAGCAATAAGGCAAGAGAAAGAAATAGAAGGTAGCCAAACTGGAAAAGAGCAGGTCAAAGTATCCCTGTTTGCTGATGATATAATCTTATATCTAGAAAATCTAATAGCCAACAAACACATGAATAAATGCTCAACATCTCTAATCATCAGGGAAATGCGAATCAAAACCACAATGAGATATCTCTTAACTCCAGTGATAATGGCCTTTATCAAAAAGTCCCAAACAATAAGTGTTGTAGATGCAGAGAACACTCCTACACTGCTGGTGGAACAGCAAACTAGTACAATCTCTGTGGAAAGTAACCTCAAAGAGCTATAAGTAGAACTATCATTTGGTCCAGCAATTCTGTTACTGGATTCTACCCAAAGGGAACAAAGACATTTTATAAAAAAGACACCTACACTTGAATACTTATAACAGCACAATTCATAATTGAAAAGATATAGGTGGGAGGGGGAAGGGGTGGTGGGTATATTCACACCTAATGGGTGCATTGCACACCATCTGGGGGATGGACATGCTTGAAGCTCTGACTCAGGGGGGTAAAGCCAATATATGTAACCTAAAGATTTGTACCCCTGTAATATGCTGGAATTAAATTAAAAAAATAAAATCTAAAGACTCCTCCAAAATACTTCTAGAATTGATAAAAGAAAGCAGTAAAGTCTCAAGTTACAAACCAATAGCATTTCTACACACTAAGAGGAAAGTCAAATCAAGAACATACATGTTAACCAGGCATGTAGTAATAAAGGAAGTAGAGACCCTGCAAATGAGGGTCTAATGAGCTGACTAAGCCTTTCTAATATTACAGCCAGATCACCAGAAAGTCACAACTCAAAACACAGCCCCAAAAGACTTCTTCTAAGAATCTTATGTGACCCCTGAAGTCTATCTTTGATGCCTGTTTTCATTGCCCTCTCTACACTTCCCAGTTGTGATTCTTTGTATAATATTCTTAAAAAAATTAATTTACTCTGAAGAACTTAAGGGCAGGGACCATATATATGTTTTTCTTTTTGCCTCTCCTACTGGTAAGTACTCAATAGATATACTTTGAGTGTCCAATAAATTTAATGAGGTATCTTGAAAAGACTGTAGGAAGTAGTGACAAGGCTGGTAAAGATACTCTGAGTCTGAATAGTTATGTCAGCAGAGAAGCATGGAGAGAAGGTGTAGGTCAGGTGGCAGATGGCCTAGGTTCTAGTAGTAATTTGTCCAATAGGCTTTTCCTCCTCTTTAACCTTATTGTTCATAGAACATAAGTAATCACAAGTGACAGGGGAAAACATAGTTTGTTGTTGTTGTCATTATTATTTACATATTACATGGAATTCTGTGGAAGACAGACCTTTAGCTTGAATCCCCTTTATTATGCTAAGTGCAATGGAAAGTGGGATTGTATGGCTTTTGGCATGAGGAGTTGAGGCAGAATGGATATGGGGATGTCTAGGTTTCCCATAGAAACTTTTTTATTTTTGAGACAGAATCTAGCTCTTGTATAGTGGTATCATGATAGCTCACTGCAACCTCATACTCCCTGGCTCAAGCAACCCTCTGCCTCGGCCTCCCAGAGTGGTAGGATTATAGATGTGATCCACCATGTCCAGCCTCACATAGAAACATTTAAGGTTAGGGCTAGAAGGAGCCTTAGAGCAATTGCTACCCAAAGTTTGATCTGTAAATTAGTGCTAGTCAGTCCATTACAATGACCCAAGTTGATAGGAAGTATTTATAAATTTTTATATTCTTAACAGTTATTTTATACATACTGAATCTAATAAAACTTTCAGCTTCTATTGTATATATATTTATTTTATTTCATTTTTGTGTGTATATTTTAAGTGTTAATTCATAACAACTTGTACATTATAGTGAATGAGGAACTAGTTATTCACCACAGATAGAGAAATAACGCTTTTAGTTCATATCTTTTTTGACAAACAGTTTTGCCTATATCAGGGGTCCTCAAACTTTTTAAACAGGAGGCCAGTTTACTGTCCCTCAAACCGTTGGAGGGCCAGACTATAGTTTTAAAAAAACTATAAACAAATTCCCATACACACTGCACATATCTTATTTTGAAGTAAAAAACAAATGGGCAAAAACACCCACATACGGCCCACGGGCCATAGTTTAAGGATGCCTAACCTGTAATTTCAGTCTCCTGCCAGATCCTCTAAAACTCATATGTGGATCCCAGATTAAGGGCTCCTGATTTGGCTTAAACCAGTCATTTATAAACAGGAAAACTGAACACTAGAGAATTAAGTAATCTACCCTCAATTCCAAATAGCAAACTAGAACCCAACACTTTTCACTCCACCAAATTGTTTTCTTCATTCCTGCTTCCAAATATTCCATTTGTACCATTCATTACCAACAGAACGTGGATTGTGTTTCTGCTTATCAAGATTTGTTATGCACTACATTGTGCCATGAGACTTTGAGGGAGAGTCACCTGCTCTGCCTATTTGCTTAAGGAAAAAAAACAAAAAAAAACGCAACACACTTATTATGACATTGTAGAAAAATGAGAGTGTGGGCCAACCTATGTTGCTAGTATGACTATTGACTATTAACTCCAACCTCCATTCTTGCTGTAGCTTGCCTTAACCTTTAGTGAATATATCATATTTCAACTAGATTCTTATGGTACTGCGTGGCAAATATGGACATTGCTGACAAATGCATTTTATTTTGTTTTTATCCACCTAAGTCATAGCTGGTTGTTACTGAGAGAGAGAGAGACAGAGACAGAGAGAGACTATGAGAAATGGTGTCTCTGAAGTCTGGTGTAAGAGAATCTGCAGAGTCACAAATGAAACTATCCCAGGCAGAGAGAGGCTACCTTTGGCTTTCCTGTCATGCATGATTGATGCTTTCCCTTTATCACCCTAGCTCATGTGTCCTGGTAATTTTTTTCTGTCCTGCTGCCACAGTCATAATTAATGATTAAGGTACACTAACTAGCATAACACCTGGCTGTTAATTTCAGGAAGTAGATTGAGGTGCACAGCATTTGACCTCACGGACACTCAGGAGTCTGTGGAGCCTCCGTCATTGCACAAAGTTGAATACTCTACCTTTCTCCATCCTAGCTGCAATTTTAACAACCTGCCTACACCAGAACAAGCAAGTCTAACCTCTCTTTCTCTGTCAGTTTTTTTTTTTTTTTCAATCCATTTCCTAAGCTGGAAGGAATAAGATAAACTGAATTGAAGCTTGCATGTGTGTGCGTTTTAAAGGTGCTAAATCCAACATGTATAAATTGCCATTATTTATGTTAACAGGAAATAAATCCATTGTACCCAGTGCTTTCTACCAGTGCTATAGACATGACTGGTTTTATGTGAGCAATAGCTCCGAAATCTTGTACCTGTCTTTGGTCCTCCTGGTTTTATGTACAGTCAGGTTGTGACCTTTGTGTTTCTAGATTTGAATCCCTGGCTAGCTTGGTCTTTCCTTTCTCTATATATTCTTACTCTAATATTCTGTCCTAAGCATGGGGATTTAAATCTAATTTTCATATTATACTGGAGATACTATAATTGGAAAGGCAAACTGTAACCCAAACAGTTACGTAAGGGGCATCTATGCCAATAAAAATGATTCAGACTGATTTTCTCCTCTGATTTGTCCACATAACTACCCTGCACGAATGAGCACAGAACTTTTAGAGATGAACTAAAAGTAAATCTTACTAATTAAGTGGTCAGAGGTTGGAGAAAATAGGAAAATAACACAGCTCTCAAATTAATTAAATTCGGATTGCCAATAATTTTGATCATGTTGACAGCTATTTACTTTGCATCATTTTAGGTAAATAAGCAACTTCACATGACATTATTCTGTAGAATCTTTTTCTCAACTAACTCAACTGTTCTTAAAAAGAATGAACATTTCAGTTATTTTCAAGATCCAAAATAAGATTTCATTGTTCTCGGATCTTTATATGCACTAACTCAATCAATATTGACAACAACCCTGTGCAGAATATGTTATTATTATCTCTGTGTGTGAGAAAACTGAGGCATAGTTAACATACATCGCCCCAAACTAAATAGCTAGTAAGTTGTCAAGCCAAGCCTCTAGAAAGACCTAAATCCAGAACCCATGACCCTAATTATTATACCATGCACAAGATACTGAGAGCTCGGAAACTGAAAAGAACATGGCCATTGTTTTGAAGAAAAAATAAAATAAAACAACAAAAAATAAATTTAAAATGCTTAATAGGAAAAATAAAGAGCAATACAGCCACCAATAAAAACCAGAAACAAACTCAAGGAATTATCTCATAACTTAGATCCAAAAATAAGAAGTCAGAAAATCTCAGTAAATATTAGATACAGAGAATGTTGACACAAAAATCTAATACATAAAATCTTATAACAATAGAAACAATAATTACAGAAAAAAATATTAATGAGAACTAAAGACTTGAGGCTTCAGACCAAAAAATGACCAAGAACCAAATTAGTACAGTAATAATGAAGGACAACTCACACCTAGATATTATTGCAGGATTCCTAAATTTCAATAATAAAGAGTACAACTTATGACTTCCTCATAAAATGCAAAAATGTTTACAAGGGCAAGAATCAAATTGGCATTGAACTTCTAATCTGACACTTCAAATAAGCCAGACAATGTGTTTGGAAAGTGCTTGAAATAAGCAGAAAACTTCTCCTATTTATTTTATTTGGATGTCTTTTGATGTTTACTTTGAAATGATGAACTTAATAAGGTCCATATGTGGCCTGCACTGACTTCACGATTGTGCAGTATATCCTTTGATGATGTAGAAGCATTTGGTATAATTTGGTATAATTGTAGGAATTTAATTATTGAGAAATTTGAAATTTAAATATATCATTTTCCCCCAATAAAGATATTCTTAATACACAAGTATCCAGGAGTTTTGTGTCTTAAACTGAAAGAGAAATTTTAATAGCTGAGCAAGTCTGTTTTATTAAAGTGTTATCTTATTTTGTGGTCATTGCTTTTACAATGTTGTAATGTATATTGTTTCTTTTGTTGGTTGGAAACATAACATAAAACCACTTACAATTTAGCAACATTTAATGAATCTTTTATTCTTTTTCCAATAAATTTTGGCCACATCAACTCCAAAGTCAAGATTATAATTTCATTAGTGTATGTAACTGGCCTATATGATGATTTACTGAACAAAAATCTTTAACAGAGAAATAAGCATGAAGGAATATATAAACAAAGGTAGTATACAATCTGATTAAAGTGGTGCTAAATGATGATAAATTCAGTTTTCAAATATTTTTCATGCTATTTGTTATCAGCTGTGGACATTTAATGCCTCATTAGCAGTAGATTAAATCACTAGTTTAGAATCTATCCTTGACAATAGTAAATGCCCATTACATCCAATTAGAATACATACTGATGTGGAAAGAAGTTGAAATAGGAATAGAATTTAGGGTGCAGTTTTGTCTTTGCAATTAACCACCCGTGTGGCCTTGAGAAAATTTTTCAAATATTCAGAAAAAGAAAATAATTGTATTAGGTATTTAATTTTCCTTCCCAGCCTGAAATTCCAAGATGAAAGAATACTGATCAATTCTATAAGCTTCTTAGATCTAAACTGCTACTCTTTAAAGGACTCTTCTGAACTTTCTTGAACTTAAATTGAAATAGTATAACTGAGTTGATAATATAGCACTTGGTATTAATATAGTGGTTAATGCTGGGGCAGTATGAGGAAAGGCAGATGTGATGGAGAGTCTTTGTGGGTATGTGGAAGTATTAAGTTATTAAATATGAAATGTCCGATTTCCTTAAGTACTAAGTTTGACAGTTGATATCTCTGACATTTCACTTTGACTTCTTGTTTGTTTGTGGGTTTTTTTTTTTCTTTTTATTGTGAAAGTACATACTCATTCTTTCAAATGCATGTTTTGGCTTGTGATTATCTTTCAAAAAATTTTTAAAATAATTTTTGCAAAAGCATGGATAAGTCAAAAATTCATATTATTTTTGAATATGAGTTCCATTGTGGAACAAATGAAGCACAGATAGCTCAAAATATCAATGGAGAGTTTGGGAAGGATATGGCTAATGAATGCACAGTATGTCTATGGTTTGAGAGGTTCCATTCTGGTGATTTTAATCTTGAAAATGAGCCACATGGGCAACTTGAGAGGAAGGTGGATAATGATGAGCTGAAAGCTGTAGTGGAAACAAATCCATCTCAACCTACGTGTGAATTAGCAGCAAGGTTACTATTCCAACAGTACTGGACTATTTGAAATAAATTGGCAAGGCAAAGAAACTGCATAGCTGGGTACTGAATGAATTAAACTAGCATCAGAACAGAAATCACGAAGCTTGCCTTTCTTTGTTGTTGCAACATAAAGTTGAACCATTTCTACACTGTATTGTTATGTATGATGAAAAATGGGTTCTTTTTGACAATTGCAACCATTCGGCACAGTGGTTGGCTAAAGATGAAATGCTGAAACACAGTCCAAGACTGAATATTCATCAAAAAATGCTAATGGTGTGTTTTTGGTGGTCCAGGGCTGGTAGCATCCATTATGGCTTCATGAAACCCAGTCAATCAATTACAGCAGATGTCTACTGCAATCAATTGGATGAAATGATGAGGATGCTTGTGATTAAGTAGCCAAGATTGGTCAATAGAGACAGGCCAATCCTCTTGCAAGACAATGTTATCACACAAAAAACTTTGCTCAACTATAGAAAGTGGGTCTGGAAACTCTTCGTCATCCATTGTATTCACCAGACCTTATACCAACTGTCTACCACTTCCAGGTTTTGGACCACTTCTTGCAAGGAAAAACATTTAATTTTCAACAAGCTGTGGAAAATGGCTTTCAGAATTTCATTGCCACTGGATCTCCAGGCTTCTATGCTGCTGGCATAAGCAAGCTACTGTTGAGATGGCAAGACTGTGTCAATAGTTTAGGCACATACTTAGATTAATTGTGGTGCTTCTTGTTTGAGATATAATAAACTAAACTTTGAGTTTGAAATCAGACATTTCAGATTTAATGACCTAATAAAAGGATAATTTGTATTTCCTCTCCCACCTATAACCAAATACCTTGTAAAAATTAGGGACACTGTGTCTTTCCTTCATAGCTTTCTTTTGAGTCTCTGTTTTAATAAAAATGTGAGTGACAATGTGGTAAAAGACTTTTAAGGAATGTTGATACATATCCTCAAAGGCATTGATAGTCTTTCAACTTGTACATCTCATGATATGATTTTCATAATTTTTCCCCAATTTTTGTTACTTCCAATAGTAATGTGGCTTTGTTTTTAAAATAGTGAGTCAAAAATAAGCTTAGGGTTGTCAGTGTGTGTTTGTGAGACTGTGAACTCTGCAAGGACAGAAAATTGTATATTTATCCATGTATCTCTGTCATAGAGAGCCTGCATCATCATAGGTGTCCTTTAATTTTTGGATGAAAAATGAATGACAAAGGTGAATGGCCAGAATGAGGGACATAGATTGTGTCTTTGCAGCTATGCAAACATAGCTGGCCATTAGGAGTACAGAATTGCTTGCCAGAGTCTCTTTAGGCTCTTCCTTTATTCTCTCTGTTGATGAACTGACTTGACCACAGGACAGTTCTACTGAGGCCAACATTGTTTGCTTTCATGTCCTAACACAGATTTGAAGAGTATAGGCCTTTGTTTGTCGCAGTCTGGATCCTAACATTGGACATTGCTTTAAGAATAATAGTAACTAATATTTATTGAGCTCATATTAAGGGCCCAGCACATCTATCAATACAACTTGAGCTGAGGCATAGAGAGGCTGAATAATTTGACTCAGGTCACTTAGATAATAAGTGACAAAATGGAACTGAAATCCAAATAGTCAGTTCTCCATCATTTCTGGTTCGTCAGAGAATATATGCAACTATGTGAGAAACACAGTCCTATTGCCACTCTTGGGATGTCAGTGACTAAGACTGTTTTCATTACATTATTATACCTAATTAGCCTTTAACAAGAAAAGTAAGAGAGAGAATTCAAAATTACTTTAAAATTGGTCATTTTCATCCTTTCAAAAATGCTTTGATTCCACAAGAAGTAAATTCACTGCAAGAATTGGGAGCATCAGAAAGATTTTTTTGTTTAACTGAATATCTTTACTTAATTGGTATTTCAAAAAAAGATTTTCTCTTTCTTGGGTAATGAATAAATTTTATTATAAAAGAAGTAACCTCATGCACTATAATTCAAATATTAATAAGATGATTTGAATAAATGGTTTTTAGCAATTGTACAAAATTAACATGGATCAAATAGCTTTTATGATATTGTTATCACATCATATTTTTAACCATAATAACCCAATTTATGTTTTTATAACATATCTTATGTGGTTAATTTCCAGCAGAAGTCCAGTTAAGCTAATGTTTCTTTAGTAAATATATCTTAAGAATAATTGAATTTGCAATGTGGTTCTTATATTGATAAGTGCTTCCCACAAAAGGACATATCTAATTGTATAATAATAAAAAAATCCTTCCAAACAGCTTCGCCCAAGAAATCTAAGACCTGCTTAAACACAAAAAACAACATAAATAAAAGCATTAAATGAAACTCCTAATAGAAAAGATTTATCATTAGCTAAGAAGTTATTCACTTGAATAATCAAATAATGTTTGAAAATCCTTCATTTAGAGAATCTTTTATGTTTTACAGATTGTAAAAATATAAACTGCCATTTTCTAATCGGCAGTTTGTTAGAAAGAGTAAGAGATTATATGCTCCGCTGTGTATGTATGTGTGTGTTCGTCCTTTATAAATAAGGTACTAGAGGCATTCCTCCAAGAAAATATCTCTTCAGGTGCCATGCTGTAATTCCAGATCTCTTTGAATCTTGTGGGCACATTCTGTGGTAGACAGAAACCAGATGCCCCCTAAAACTTCCATTCCTGGTTACAATCAAACACTAATTTAGGTAAAGCTGTGAAGAGATCTTACAGATGGAATTAATGTTACTAATCCATTGACCTTTAACAAAAGGGAGCATAGCCTGGATTATCCAGGTGGGATCAATGTAATCACATAAACCCTTAAGAGCAGAACAGCCAGGCAGAAGAATCAGTTAGAGAGAGTGGCCTAGAAGAGATGAGGCAGCAGGAGAGGCCAGAGAAATTCAAAATGTGAGAAGGACTCAACTCTTTGTTGCTGCCTCAGAAGATGATGAAGGGGTTCCTGAACCAGGGAATGGAGGTGGCCTCTGGAATGTAAGTACAATCCTTGAGAGACATACACAAGAAAATAGAGACCTCAATCCTACAGTACCGTGGGACTGAATTCAGTCAATAACCTAATGAATGTGAAAGTGGATTCTTTCCTCAAGCCTCTAATTAAGAGTCCAGGCTAGCCAACACAATGATTTGGGCTTTTTAAATCCAAGAGCAAAGGAGTCAGCTGAATCCATCCAGACTTCTGACCTATAGAACTGTGAGATCATAAGTCTGTGTTGTTTTAAGCTTCCACATTTGCAGTTATTTATTATGGCAGCAGTAGCAAACTAATACATACTCCAAAAAAATGGACATATTGCTCTCACAAAGTATTATTCTTGGTAAGTTTAAGGAACTATTGAAAGACTTTAATGAATGTTTAGGTAAAAAGTGATCTATACAGTGAATTCCAATGTTTCTTTTTCAAATTTCTTCTGTTTTCATTATTGGACCAGATTTTTGGGTGGAGAAATATCAGGATTTATTTTATTTTTTATCCAATTTTTTTCCTCCTCAGTTCCTCTTCTCACTCTCACTCTCTTGCTGATATTTATGAACCTCAGCACCCTGTACCTCTAAGGGCTGTAATATTGAGGAGGAAAAAACTCTATTTAATTAACTGTACGCTGACAGTAAAGATTAATCCTCTCTTTACCTTCTTACCAGCTTAGATTTTATCAGGCCTTTGTAAGGGTACTGCTATTTACGGAGCTCTCTGTGGAAGGAGTGTGGTTATGCCACTCTCTGCCCAATGTTCCCTTTCCTTAACTAAAAACAGCTGCCAGAAAGAAAGAAAGAAAAATGCTGGATAAATGCGGCAGTTTAAAGAAGGAATGGAAACTTTAGATTTTTTTTTTAGTTTAGATTTCTTTTAATATGATCTTATATCACAAATAACTCACTATAACATTTTATTATGAAGCATTTCAGATACACAAAAAGGCTTTGAGAATAATGTAGGGATACCTGTCTTAGCACCAAGCTGATTAAAAAAGAAACATTATAAAAATAATTGAGGCTCTGTTCCTGTTCCCCTCTTCCTCATGGATTATTTAATACCTCCTTCCAAGTAATTGAATTGCATTATAGATTTAAAATATCAGAACACATACATCCAATATGTATATAATATCCAAGATATAAAAATGTACCACCATCAAACGGCAAACAAATGGCTCACTTAGATAATTTTGTAAGCCAGTTATATGTGTTTTTAATGTAGCCAAAATGTCTAATTTGAGAACCTTGCACACAGAACTATATGGTAATTTAAATTATACATATGTATTTAATTTTAGTTGGGGAATAAAAAAGACTTAGAAACCCATCCTAATTCATTTGTTAGTAAATGATGTGTTATTTGTGAAAATAGAAGACTCCATTCTAAAGAAACATCACTTTGTAATCCTATATTTTTCTGTTATCAATTCTGTAATCATTATGTAGGAAGCAGTGTGATATTCTGAAACCATTCAGAGCTTGGTTTTGCTTTTAGCTCTGCTCTGTACAAATTACATAATTTACCTGTACAATAGAAATTATAATACCTACTTCACAGAGTTTTTGTATGAATTGAGATACTATATATATTTTACATATATCTGATATTATATATAAGATATTTAATGTATCTTAAAATATATATATCAGAGAATATATCTGTGTGTGTATATAGAGAGAGAAATGTATTTTTGTACATATATTTAAAAGATAGTTGGAAAAAAGTCTTACGAATCCATTCTGATAAATTTGTCTGTTTTTAAATGATTTTCAAGCTTAGCACGGTGGCTCATGCCTGTAATCTACACTTTGAGAGGCCAATGATGGCTTGAACCTAAAAGTTTGTAGACTAGTCTCAGAAACATAGACCTGGGAGGATCTCTTAGCCCGGGAGTTTGAGGCTGCAGTGAGCTAAGATCACATTTTTATCTGTGAAAGTGGAAGGAGTCTTTTCTCATTCTAAAGAAACATCACCTTGTAATCCTATTTTTTTTTCGCAGATATATTTCTCTTTTTTATTTCCCTCGATAGTGTCATTTTCCATCATCAGTTTTATTTCTATATTATTAATACTTAGTGAAAGAAAACAATCTTAGTGATAAATTAGTAACTGGAAAGTTGGAAAGAAACTATATACCTTTATTAAAGCAAGCATTTAAAACTGTCTGTAAACCTGGTCTAAAGTGTAAATGAGCAATTTATGATCTTTTCATTGATCTGATTTGGTAGTGAGTAGAAATCAAGTGATGTTATTAATTAGTCAATCAACCAATATATGTTTATTATCTTCTGTGATACTTTAATGGACAACTGTGGAAACCATAACTGTATAGGCTTCAGCTCTAGGAATTTGTAATCTTTTGGAAAGTTAAGGCATATTATACTCATGAAAACATAAATAAAGTAAGAGCCAACTAGATGTAACTGAAAAATACTGTTATAGGAAGAAATATAATCAACGTTTATAAATAGACTATTTAAGCTCTGCTGGACAGAGATGGCTGTACAGACTGTCAAAAAGAAGCCTTTTTTGGTGCAGGGGTCCTCAAACTGTGGCCCATGGGCCACATGCCACCCTCCGAGGACATTTATCCAGCCTGCCAGGTGTTTTGGCTGCCACTGCCTGTCCTGCTTAACAGCTGACTCATCCGGGGCCCACAGTGCGCATGTGTGGAATGTATGCTGTACCCTACAACGGCCCTCCAGCAGTCTGAGGGACAGTGAACTGGTCCCCTGTTTAAAAAGTTTGAGGACCCCTGGGAGGAAATGAAGAAGTAATCAGAGTAAGCCAGCACAGAATTATTGAAGAAAAGCAAAAGACTAAATCTTGGTTCTTTTTTCACTTGGGTTACTAGGTTGTTAGAAAGTATAATAGAGCCAGGCTATCTGGATTTCTGTGAGACATTTGACAAGGTTTCTCATGGTGTACAAATGTACAAAATAGAAAACTATGGATTTTATGGAAGGAAATGTACAGTTAGTCACATTAATAGCTCTATGAATAAGTGATACTCAAATCATAGTGATTAATACTTTAACACAACATGATGGAGGTATATTCAGGACAATTTTCTCAGTCTTGTTCTGCTCAGTATTGTTTCTGCAAATTACTAGCATGAACAATCTAGATAATAGGAGATATAATTTGCAAATAAGCAGAACTTCAAAGAATAATGAATGTATTCGGTTCTAAAATATCATCTGGACAAGCAGGAATAAATAAAGCCTAAAAAGAGCAATTTTATCATTAATGCATTTATTTGTTTGTTTGTTTAGAGACGGGGTCTCACTCTGTCATCCTGTCTAGAGATCAGTGGTGTCGTTATACTTTACTGCAACCTAAAACTCCTGGGCTCAGTGATCCTAATGCCTCAGCCTCTTGAGTAGCTGAGACTACAGGTGCCTGCCACCATGCCTGCTAATTTTTTATTTTTATTTTTTGTAGAGATGAGGGTCTCACTGTGTTGCCCAGTCTGGTCTCAAACTCCTGGCTTCAAGCAATCCTTCCATCTCTGCCTCCCCAAATGCTGCAATTACAGGCTCGGGCCTGGTCCAGAAGTAAATTTAAACTTGTGCTCTTGTAGTAACAAAATTTTAAAAACGTGCCACTCCTTAAAAACCTAACTTAACCAGCCAACCAACCAATCAAACACACTGGAAATCACAAGATAGTGGAGAAATCTTTTAGCAACAGTAAAAGTGATATAGTATTAAGGATTTTGACTGTTACCTCAATAGGAGTTAATAGTATTATACTCTCATAAAATAGCTAGTGTACTAGTGTGATCTTAGGCTATATTGATGTTTCTCAGATTTTTTTTTTCATTGTCCCTTTAAGTAACCCTTTTAAACATTTTTTTTTCTTGATGAAATCACATCCCCATTGATAGTTTAATACCACAGATATTTATTATGTACATAGTATATTTGTTAATGTACTTTATCTGGATCTGTGCTTTATACATTAAAAAGTAAGATTTTCTTTCCAATAACCAACTTTCATTCTCGTGCAGAAAATATTACCCTTGTTGAGAATTTATGAACTTTATTAATGGAGAATATTCTAGAATGAGGAAAGGAAAATTCTGTACTTACTGTTTAACGTGTTCAATTCTGAATACCACATTTTAAGAAATTTCAAGACTGGATGGTATTCAAAGGAGAGCAATTAGGATGATATGACATGGAGAGTTTTTAAAGGCAGGGTATGATTATCCTGGGTAAACTAAAGAGGTCCTTATACCTATCTCCAAATATTTAAGAGGCTCTTGTATGATAAAAGAGATCTAATTCTTGAGCAATTGCTTTAGGAAGACATATTTTAGCTAAATATTATATAATGTAAGTTACTTAGTCCAACGTATCCAAAGACGGAAAGGGTTGCTTCTTCATTAGGAATAGTTTTCTTTGTCACTAAATGTACTATATGTACTTTACCTTGTGGTGGGAACGTGGTAGAGAGTATTCAGACCCTGAGTAGGTAGGATAACCTTAGCATCTCTTTCATTCCTGAAGTTCTGTGATAGTGGACAATAGGAAATGAACTGAATCTTGAAGGAGAAGACATATTTAGATACATTTAGAAGACAAAATACTCCCAAGAGGACAGCCTGGCTTAAGAAAAGACATGGAAATTAGGGCATAACGACTTGGCTTCTACTACCCGCTCTGTCCAGAATTCATTGTCTGGCCCCAGCTGATCACCAACATCTAGGAGTCTGTTTTCTTACCTGCAACACGGTAGACTTAGATTAGATTATGTCTCTCTTTTCTAAATTCTAGAAATCTAAGATTCTGCCAATAATTTATGGCAGGAAAATGTTCTTCCTATTATCTAACTTTCCTAATCGGCTTAAGGAATTCACAAAGTACTTATAAATCATAAAATACCTGACTTGGCCTTTGAGTTGTCATATGTCACAAAAATATCATTTAGAAAGTGCCATCTCAGAGAATAGTTTGGAGAGCAGAAGGGAAAGACACTATGAAACAAAAGATGTTTCGGGATAAAAAGTAGGAGTTACTGTCATACACAGATATTGCTAGTCAGGGGTCTCTGACACTGCCATCTAACCATAGCTAGGGGAATGTCAGGCCTTTAAATCCTCTCTGGACAAAGGTGGCATTACTTAAGGCTTATGTGGGCATTAAAATAGGTAAATCAAGGAAGCTAGACAGTGTTTATAAGAATCAAACAGTTGCCTTTTTCAAATTTACAATTGGGTAAAGATTCTCAGATATTTACTCTGCTGAAATCTGTATACACATGAATATCTGAAATCAAAAACTACATAAAATAAAGACTAGGGAGGATAAAGTTGTGTGGCTTTTGCGTTTGCAAGAATCGTTATTTAACTTACAGTATATGTTAGGTTTTATCATGTAAAGTACCAAAGGAGTTGTTTTGTTAGCATCAGTGTTCACTTGATTCTCTTGCCTCAGTCTCACACCTTGAAGGGTCTGGCAGCAATTCAGTGCCACTCACCCTGGAGGGTTTGAGCTATACCATGATTTATTCTTCATGAACTATTCCTACACTCAATTTAGTCAAACTTTGTTCATGTTTGCCTCCTGTGACCTCAAATATTCTTCGTTAGCTGAAAAGGCCGAAAAGTTATGTGTGACCAGAGAAACTAGGGAAGTGGGGAGGGGACACTGTGATATAATGGAAAGAGATGATCTTATATTGGCAGTGTGACCTTGGGTATGTCACTTAAGCTCTCTGACCTCAGTTTCTTTACTTGTTGTTCATATTTACAACATTGGTCCAGCCAATCTTTTATACATAATTCTTACTCTTCGTCATATATTAAAATCACTAAGAGAGTCCTCATAAAATAGAGATGCCCAGACCCTAACTCAGTTTGTAGGGGGGTTTGGATCTCTATTTTTTTATTTTTTAAAAATTTCTTCAAGTGACTCAGATGTGCAGCCTTGGTTGAGAAACAAAACGTTATAGTATTGTTGTAAGGGCAAAGTCGAGTAATACTGTCAAACTCAAAAGAGGCTATTCAAATAAGCATTTTCCAAGGGCAAGAATAAGAAATATTTTTTCCATGGGATTTTTCTTCCTAGCAATAGCGGCTTCTGGGCTGATTACTATGTTCTGCCTCCTACCAGGAGGAAAAGGAGAGACAGAAAATACCTAAACAAATCCACTAAGTTAAGAGTCATGTTCCTAGATTTCAGGCCTTTTGTAGTCATGGCACCAAAGATGACCTCCCAACATCTGTGGTTTCCCAAAGGGTTTGACAAGGCTCAGAACTACGACTCTAGCTTCATCCAACCCCACTAGATCAGAGGTCAAGAGATGTTCTTTTCTGCATGTGGACCAATATCCACGAAGGGCTCCACCAGTTACTTACCAAGCTCTAAACATTTCCTAAAATTATACCTTTTAAGTTTGGTAAATTTAGTATCTTTAAGCTATGCTCAAATATGTAACTTGGTTAGTGCTATAAAGCTGATTGACACTTTTTTTTTTTTTTAACTATTTGAGATGTGACAGGGCAAGAGTATCAGGGTATTTCATTTTATTATTCAATGTCAACCCTATAAATATTCATAGAAAAGTGTCTAGGGGAGATTAAACTTCTGATAAGTATTCAACAGGACAGAGAATAAAGATTAACCTTTTGTATAAAAGATTAACCTTTTGTATATGATAAAAAATTAATATAAAATATAAAATTAGTACAGAAGACATTTGCCAGAAGAGATAGAGGCTGAATTTGTATATTGAAATGACTATACAGGTTCTAATCTTATATCATGGGGAACAAAAGATGAATCAGCAAAGAATGTTACTTCTTAAGGTGACAGAGGAGAGACTATCTAAGTAATAAGTCTTTGACCAGAAAAGATTCTTTGGAGAGTAATGATAATTTAAAAAGGAGGAAATTATGTTTAATTCACCTAGAATAATGACTCCAATTTTTATATAAGATTTAATAAGTATTCATAACTTTCTGTGTTTTAGAGGACATATTTATATTGGTCTATTTAGGCATTTGCTGGTTACAGCACATTAAACTTGGTATATGGAATTGATTAATTTTTGACAATTTTTTTCTGATTGATTTATTGGTTCTTTCAACATCAGCAGTAGAAAAAAACAGGTAAAAATTTTGATCTTCTTAGAACTCAGTTTCCAAAAGAGGGAAAAAGAAAGGTAACAAACCAGAGAGATAGAAAATAACTGCTTTTATTCGTTTGTAGTTTGTCAGGTGATGTTAGGGCTATTGTGAAAAGTAAAGCAGGAAAGGAATAATGGAAATACTACTGAGGGGATGTTTTTGTAAAAAAGAAAAAAAAACACATTTTATTAGAGAAGTTCTCACTGCTAAGTGGATTTTTTTGTGGGGAACTAAGAGTAAGTGAGAGAGCCATGAAAATATCTGGGACAAATTTGGAGGAGGAGAGTACCCAACAATGGGACGAGTAAATTCTGAGGAATGTGAGAGGGACATAGGGAAACCGTGTACTGGTTTGGAGACTGAAGATCATGGTGGGAGGGGAGCTTTTAGGCCATTATAAGGACATTGTCATTTACTCAGAAAAGAAGGGAATCATTAGCAGGTTTTAGGCTGAGAAGTTACATGATCTGACCTTTTAACAGGATAATTCTGGTACTGTATTGAGAATAGATTGTAGTAAGATTGGAAACCTGTCAGGAAGCTATTATAATAGTTTAGGGGAGATATAATGTGAGCTTGGACCAGAGTGGTAGTAGTGGGGGTGGTGAGAAGTAATGAGCTGAAAAGGTTTTCTGAAGGATTTGATGTGCAGTGAAGTGAGAAAAGAGGGAATTATCACTCCATAGATTTTTTTTTTTTATCTGTACAACAGGAAGGATAAAGTAACTGGTTTTGAAATGTGAAGGGTGTGAAAGCGGAACATTTATCGGCTTTTATCAGGTGATTGGATTTGGATATGCTAGGTTCGAGATGACTATTCAACATTCAAGTGGAGGTATCAAATAAGAACCTGGATATGTTCAGTTCGAGGGAAAGGACCTGGATAGAGAGAAAGCCATAAAAGTTGGTGAGATCTTCTAGGGAACAAATGTTCATTCAGGGTAAAACGAGTCTGAAGACTAAAACTTGGGATTTTCCATTATATAGAAGCTGGAGAGAGGAAAGAAACCAGCAAAGGACATTGAAAAGTGGCTTATGAAGTAGGAGAGACAGTGGCTTTCTGAAGTCTCAAGTGAGAAAAATGTTTCAAGGTGGAAGGAGTGATCAACCATGTCTAATACTATTGATAAGCAAGTATTAGGGATTGGATTGTGTTTCCCCACAAAAAGATGTGTTAAAGTCCTAACCCCAGTACCTCAGAATGGGACCTTATCTTATTTGGGAATAGGCTAACTGCAGATGCAATTCGTTAAAATGAGGTAATACTGGAGTAAGGTGAGCCTTCATCTAATATGACGGTGTACTACAAAGGGATAGCTGTGTGGAGACAGAGACAGACAGGGGAACACCATGTGGTGGTGAAGGCAGAGATTGGGGTTTTGCACCAGCAAGCCAAGAGATGTGAGAGATTGCTCGCAAAGCAAAAGAAGGGAGGGAAGGGGCAAGGAAGATTCCCCTAGAGATTTCAGAGGGAGGATGGCCCTGCTGATACCTTGATTTTTGGATTTATTACCTCCAGAACTGTAAGACAATTTATTTCTGTGATTTTAGGCTATCCAGTTTGTGGTACTAGGAAACGAGTACAGCAAGTAAGGTGAGGACTGAGAATTTGCCATTGGGTTTGTCTCAGTGGAGGTCACTGGTGAACTGCACTGAAGCAGTTTCAGTGGAGTAGAGGAGTCAAAATCCTGAGTGGAGTTGGTTCAGGAGGAGAGAGACTGTGGAAATAATTGGAAATGATATTGTATCGGTAAATTGTTTAAGCAGTATTTATGTAAAGGAGAAAGCAAAGAAATGAGATTATAGCTGAAGGGAGGGAGCTATGATGTCAAAGGAAGCATTTTCTCCTTTGTTTTTGCTGAGGCTCAGAAAACAGTACCCCTAAATGAAAGCTTCCGAAGCAGCCTCACAAGCAAAAGTTTTTTTCTCTGACCTCTTGTCTTCCTGTCTCTTAGTTACATTCTTTCTTGAGGCTAGCCACAAAAACTAGACTCTGTCTTCCCCAAGGTGAGTCATAGAAACCAGAACCCTTTTTTCCCAAAAGACAACCATAAAACCTAAAATGATTCTGTGTAAACACTGACCATAAATTATCTGACCTACCTTGTTTAACTGTAGGTCATAAGACCCCCATTCTAGAAAGGGCCCTGCCCTATACCCAATAAGAAGGAATACATGCTCAGAGAGGCCAGGAAGAGTCTAGACAGACAGGTGTTGCTGTTTTTCCCCACTCAGTTTGTTGGCATTAGATCACACACTTTTTGTCCAATCATATTTCTACATGTCTGTCCGTACCTTATTGAACCTAAACATAAAAATGGACAATTTCCCTTGTGTCTTTGGGTCATCATTCTGAAGGCCTCAGTGTATACGCTTAAATAAGTTTATATGCCTTTTGTCCTGTTAATCACTCTGCCTCAGGTCAGTGATTTTTTCAGCAAATCTTTAGAGGGCCAGCCATGCTCCCTGCACTTTCCTTTCCTTCCCTTCAGCCCTCCCCTCTAACCCATCTCTCTATCTCTTTTTAGATGAAAATATTACCACATTATTGCATGCTGATAGAAATAATCTTTTTAGAGAAGAGAATGTTAATGATTTTGAAGGATGGGCACAGACAACAATTATGGGAGAAATACCCACAATTGAGAAGAAAAAGCAGAGTCTACTACTTAAGAGGGCAGAGTGGCCTTAGGACTGAGATATGGAAAACAGAGTGGGCATGGGCATAGATCTGAGGGAATGAAGAGATTTTCAGAAAGTATGTGAAAGAAACTCTTCTAGTTGCTTCTATTTCTTAACGAAAGGGAAATTGAGTTTACCTGCAGAGACAAAAGACAGTGGCGGGGTTGTTATTTATTTAAAGAGAGAAGAAAAGTTAGGAGATAGTCAACCAGGGAGTGAGAAAGTTCCAGGGTAATGTAGTTGGATTACAGGTTTATACTGAGTGCCCTCTTAAAGTTAGAGATCATGAATTTAGAGAGACCAATAAGCAATTTTTACATGTTTTGTGATTGCAAGAAATTTATTAATCAATATTGTTATGGATACCAATGTTCTCATTGTTGTAGGAAAACTTAAGAAAGCAATAGTTGAAAGGAGAGTTTTAGTAGAATGTATTTTCCCCATGAATTAAGGTTGCCAAGTAAAATGTAGGACACTCTGTTAAATTTGAATTTTAGATAAACAATAAATGGATTTTTAGCATATATTCCCTACTCACTAAAGTTCTTGGATTTACCAGCTACAAACATAGAGGTCACTTTGTGATGGCCAGACATTTTTTATTTCATCATATGTATAGATGGTGGGCAATGCACCAGTTTTTAAACCAGTCATTTGGAAGCCGTGTGAAATTTTTACAAACTAAATTCTGGGCTGAATTGTAAATATGCCAAATGTTGATTCAACTGTTTAACATTTTCACTAAGAATTAATAAGAAATGTTCAGGCACTTAAATCTCTTACCTTGCTGCTTTTGCCATCTTTCTGGGAACGTTTACCCTGTTGGCAGTCTCTCAGCAATTTTGCATTAATCTCTTCAGTGATAAAGGCTACATTAACAACCTTTAGGCTAATAAAAGTTAGCTCTCCTACAATGGCAGCCAAGGTATACAGTTTTTCTTTTAGGGCACTTATCAAAACCCTGGAGACAAAGAGGTATCTTTTATCCCTGAAGATTTCTTCTCTTTTATGAAGTTATTTTTAACTAATATAAATGTTTTAAAAGGATTAAAAATAAAATAACATTAGAGTCTTAAATTGGTAGAATTGAAAATGTGATATGAATGGTCTACTAGGACTGATCCAATTGTTTAGTATCAAAAATATATACATATACCGATTCAGTGGTTCATGAATAATAATTATAACCATAATTTATTCAGTACTCACTATGTATTAGGCATTCTTGTGTGCATTTAACATACTAAATTCTAATACAGTACACTAGGAACTCACGAATCCATTCAACAAATATTAGCTGCACCAGGCCTTAGAAAAGTAGTGAATAAAAGATACATAAATCCCTGAACCCAGGGAGCTTACGTTTTAATGGGTAAGAATCAAACTAAATAAGTAAATAAGTATATTAGTGATTAGTGCTGTGGAGAAAAAATAGAGCAGGAAATGGGGATATGGAATAATAGGAGAAGTCAATTTTAAATAGGGAGGTCAAGAAAGACTTTACTGAAATTTGAACAAAAACCTGAAGGGGGTAAAGAAGTGAAACTTGTATTCTGAGGAAAAAGCTTTCTAGGGAGAAGAAACAGAAAGTGCAAAGGCCCTAAGAGGAAAAGCATACCTTGTATATTGAAGGAATAGCCAGAGTAGTTAGAATGGAGAGAGCAAAGAGGAGATGAGAAAAAGATCAGGTGAAATAGAGAAGATGATACCATTTGGGACTGTGTAGGCCATTATGATTAATGACCTTAGTTTTCACTGTGAATAAAATGGGAAGACATTGGATGTTTGAGTAGATGAGTGACATGATTTGCTAATCTCTGTATCATTCCAAATTTTTTAGTATATGTGTTGCACTGACTTTAATTTTTAAAAACATCACTCTGTCAGTTAAGAATGATTAACTGGGGCACAATTGAGAAGGAAGGCAGGCCAGATTGAAGGCTATTGCCACAATCAGGAAAGAGATACAATAATTCAGGGTGGAAGCAGGAAGGAGAGATGCTGAAAAATAGTTGGATGCTAGATGTATTTTGAAAGTAGAACTGCCAGGATTGTTGGTTTATTTGATGAGGACGTATAAAAGAAAGAGGGAAGGCTGACTCAAAAGTTTTGACCTGAGCAACTGGAGGACTAGTAGTTGCCATTAACTGAAATGAGGAAGACTGTGACAGGAGCCTATTTATTAGGGAAAATCATGAGTTCGGTTTTGAATAAGATGAGTTTAAGTTGCCCATTAGATAGCCAAGTCAAGAAGTCCAATATAAATCTGGAGTTTGGGGGGTATATAAATTTTGGAGTTGTATTATATTTGAAGTCATAATATTGGTTATTATAAGTTAGTGAAAGCAGCTATACAGAAGTTTAAATCCAAAAACTGAGCCCTACAGCAATTCAATGTTGAGTAGGAAGATAAAAAACAATAAATAAATCACAAAACTATTGGAGACAGAGCCTAGTTTTAAACCCAGGACTGTGAAGTACCTACAATTCCTTGACCTTAAACACTATTTCAGAGCCTTAATCCATTTCAAGGAAAAAATGCTAAGTGTGGTACCCAAGGTACCTGAAGGAGTAAATACTCCTCAACAAATAAACAAAAACCAAAACCAAACCAAACCAAACAAAAAACAAACAAACAAAAAAACCCAGCTAAAAACCTAAATGATGAGGAGAATAAAAGTAGTAGACATTAAGAGCTTTATTGTATATGTCAAGCATTGTGCCTTGGTCCATTATAGATGATATATCATTTAATCATAATTTTAGGTATTATGTATCCTATTTTTCAGGAGAAGGATTTGAGGCCAACAGAGTTTAACAACTTTTCAAGCTCATTCAGTTTTTAAGAAGCAGAACTAGAATTTATACCCAATCCTGTCTCATATTTTCAACTATTGTACATTTCATCATCCATGCCACTCTGATTCTAATAGAAGATTGTTGCTTGAACTATTCCACAGGTAATATTGAAAAGTATGATAGATGCCTGCAATGACTTCTGTAGAAGTAAATTCTTCACATGGCTATTTCTTATATCATACTAAATGAAAGTCAGTGTCTTAGAGATAGATGATGGCTCACATCATAAATAAGATCTGTGTGAACTCTAAATTTAGAATAAATTTTACATACGTTTGTATTTTCTTAGAGCCTTTTTAATAACAAATCACCTGTTTCTGAGATGGTAAGTTGGTCATTGAATTTTTTCAAGGCCCAATCCTATAACCTTGCCTTACTAGCGTAACTAAGAACTATAGCAGTATGAAAGTTGTCCCTAAAGGATTATAGATGTCCCAGCTACCCTTCCTTGACTAGAGGTTTGGGGCATATCACAAGTCAGGCTATCCTAACTGCCTTGTGATTCGAAAACCGGTCAGTTAAAAAGAGTATCAAACAATATTTTGGTGATCCCAAAGAAAACCACACTGGAACCTTGAGGTTTACAAGTGGACATAGAGTAAAGCCCCCTCTCTACTCCTTTAGCCAATGATCAGACACCAGTTCTGTGGGCAAATGGGTAGGGAAGATCCTGGAACCCAAGTGCATAGGTTAATTCCCTATTCTCTCTTAGAATCACGAATATTGTCATAATAATATTTTGACTCCTAGAAGTACTCTATTTTTATTAAATCCCCTAGTCTCTCAGTCCATTTCAGCAGCCATAACAAAATACCATAAAATGGTTTGGTTATAAACAGAAATTTATTTCTTAGAACTGGGAGTTCTAAGATCAAGGCACTAGCAAATTTGGTACCTGGTGAGGGCCCACTTTCTGGTTCCTAGATGGTACTTTTTTTTTTTTTGAGACAGAGTCTCACTTTGTTGCCCAAGCTCTAGATGGTACTTTCTAGCTATATCCTAACATGGCAGAAGAGATAAACCAGCTCCCTCAGTCCTCTTTTATAACGACACTAATCCCATTCATTGCCCTCATGGTCTAATCAGCTCCCAAAGGTTCCACCTCCTAATATTATCAGTTTGAGAGTTAGGATTTCAACATATGACTTTTGGTGGTATATGAATATTCAGACCATAGTCCCTAGTCTCCATAAATTTAAATATTCCTTGTAGGTACACAATATGTTTTCCTAACAACCACCAGTTAGAATATATAATGGAAGCAAAAATCATAGTTACCAAGTGTGGTTCTCTCCCTTACTTCATATAGGTCTCTATTCAAAGTTACCTCCTCAGAGAGACTTTACCTCCCTCTCTGAATAGGCTTACCCCTAGTCAATTCCTATCTCATTATCCTACTTTATTTTTTTGAGCATTGTAATCTACCTGAACTTGAATAATGCATATTAATATGTATTATTATTTTATGTGTCTCTATAACTAAAATGTAAGGATCATGAGGAGTGAATTTTTCTTGTTCAATGATATAGCCTTAGTTCTTAGAAAAATTTCAGGCACATTGTAATTATTTAATAAATATTTGTTCAATGAATACATGGTAAATGAATTAATTAATGAATATGACTGAGAAGAAAAAGAGATGATCAGGCTGCAGATGATCAGGCTACTGTCCATTTGTCACACTTCTTTTTCTGGCTTTTTACCCATTTGTGGTTGGCATGTTGACTCTCCAATGCTGGCAAGTGACTCCACTCACTGGATGTGCTAAAAAGATACTTTAACTAAGAAAGTTATATTTCTTTCTCATATTTTCACTGAGACAGGATCATTTCCCCACTGAGTTAGTCCATAATTCAAAAGCATACTTTATTCTAAAAAAATAAAGTATACTTTATTCTCCCATATACTTTTAGTAACACATTCTTATTTATCATATCATTGAGATTTTTATTTTTTAATTGCTTATCCAGAAATAGTATCTTGTGGAAACAGGATTTTAGAGCTAGATAAGAATTTAGAATTTATCTGATCCAATCCCTGATTTTACAAATGAAGAAATGGAGACCCAGAGACAAAGAGAATTTGCCACCTGCTAACAAGTGACAGAAACCAGCCTCAAGCCCAGGCCTTTCCCTACCAGACTTGGTACCAGACTTAGGTGAAAGTTGTGGCCAGGGCGAGAGGAGCAGCAATGCTTCTCTTCCTACCCTATTCTTCAGACAGATTAATGTAAATTGAAAGGAACACACATCTCCAAGATGAGTATACACATCTCCATCTTTGTTTTATATTACAGCTATTCTCTGCCAAAATTGCTGATTGGATTTGTTTCCAACAATTGGCAAAAAAAAAAAAAAAAAAAAGATAGGGACTCAAATGTAAATATTTCATCAGTGACATTGACATAGGCAATTTTCCTCTAGAAATTGTTAGTAACCCAGGCCTAACTGCATGACTGTTATTGCTTTGTAATAATATGAAGGAAAGAGTAAAATAATAATCTGATTTCCAGGTGGCAAAATTGTGGAGATATTTTAAAATATTGTTTGCTGACTAGGAGTGCCATATATTATTGAAAAGCGAGTGGAGGTCTATACTCAATTAATAAAACTTATAAAGCAGCAGATATGCAGTGGTTTCTAAAGACTAAAGAGTGTAAGTAAATTGCTCAGTAATATAGGGCCAGATTTGAGAGAAATTACAAAGATTATATTCATAGATCTTAGAGTAGAAGACAAACCAAGGAGAGAAGCCCTTGAAATAAAGAGTCAAGAATTTGTCATTTGCTTCAAAATGTGATGGAACAAGATTTACTGTGCATATCGATGGCTGCATATAATGCCCATGGATCATGATGGATTGGTGTGATGGTCGTTTTTAATTTTAGCCTCCTAACATTACAAACAAACAGGTAAACAAACAAAAAAGACCACTTCGAAGAATAGGAGAAAGAACACAATAAAGTTGCTATGAAAATCAACACTCAAAAATTTGCTATATGAAATCTGTATAGAATACTAATCCTTTTCATAAATCTGGCAGCCAAATCAAGGCTAAAAATGTCAAATAAAATATAGCATGGGCCTTCTTTTGGCATCAGGACCAAGCAGAGACCATCTTCCTTCTTAGCATGCAGCTCCCTCATGCCATTCTCTTAAGAGAGAGAGAGAGAAAATCTCATTAAAATTGGCACTGTACCAGAAACACTGACTTCTGCTTATTAAAGAGGTTCAAAATTTCTTGTTTAAGCCCTTTGTGTAAACGTGCAAAAATATGAAAAAAAAATGTGGGATAATGTGAATTATCTTTTAAAAGCTTCCAAAAGGATACTTTTGGCAGGAAACAATTTTACAATTGTCACAAGAGTTGTTACTTGCTTTTAGGAAGGGGCTAAATTGTCAGCTGAAAGGATTTATTTTTTCTCCTTTGCTCCTCCCCATCTGAATTATTACAGCCTCTGATCAATTGAAAGCCCAAATATAGCCCCCTCTTGGCACAACATTATTTCTTATCTGTTATATCCAAATATTTTTATAACATGGATCCAAATGCTTTATGTATTTGCCAAAATTTTTACTCTGGGGAGAAAATAAAAAGTAAAAGTTTACTGTGGGTTAATAAAATACACATAAGAGGCAGACTTTCAGTGTTAGAATGAGTGTTGAACTTCTGTTCTCTGTGCACCTAGGTGTAAACTCCTTCCTAATGTCCCTTTCCTGGGCTCAAATTCCTAGGTCACTGGAACTTCACTTTGTGAAGCTGCTCCTTCTATGTCTCATGGCTACAAAAATTCTTCTTTCCAGGGGAAATCTACCTCCTTGCAGCTTCTGCATATTAGTTTTAGTTCTGCTCCCTGAAGCTATGTAATATTAAAGTCTAATTCTTTTTCCATATGGCAACCATCTAAGTATTGAGGCAATAGTTATTTGCTGCTGCCTGTTTTATTTAGGTGAAATATCCTCGATTATCTAACTTCCTCATATAGAGATTCTGTATCCTTGCTGTCCTTCTCATTTTCCCTGGACATGCATCAGATTCTCTGTTTCCAACTCTGTCACTTTGTCACTGTTTGACCTCAGGAAAATTACTCAACTTTGTGCTGTAGTTTTTTTCCACTGGAATATTGAAAATAATAACAGTACCTATAGTCCATGTACTATAATTCACATAAAGCACTTAGAAAACTATAAGTACTCAATAAATGTTTACTACTGCTGCTTCTACTATTCCCATGACAAATATGAGCCACATCTTTACTTCAGGTATTGTACTTCTATTAATGAATACCATTTGCTTTTCTGCGAGTTCAACATTCTCTTTGATGGAATTGAGCCTAGAGTTAATAAATACTTATACATACTTACTGCCAGTTAGCTATAATTACTTCTAAAATTCTACACTTATCCAACTCAAGAGTACTGGGACATCAATAATCCTTAGTGATTCTTGTATAATTCCCAATCAGTTCTCTTTCTTAGACTCTCTGTAATTATTTTACCCATTCTACTCTCTCAAATCCAGGATTCTGTCATTCCTTCCTCATTATCAGACCTCTCCTACTTTATTGAGAAAATCAAAGCCACTATACCAGTGCTGCCTCTTTACTCTGTTACCAAAACTTTGATCCTGCCGCATTCATTCATATCCATGCATTCTTTCTTTGTGCCCATTTTAATGAGGTTTTCCCTCCTTACTGAGCAAATCTCAGGTGAATCCTTCTACCTGCCCTGATTCCATGCATCTTGTCTAATTTTTAGCATCACCATGTTCCTTTCTTCTAAAGTCTCTTCATCAGAACTATTTCTTCTTAAAAAAAATCTATCTTTTAATGTTTAGTACTAAATTGTATATATGTTATACTTTACAAAGAAAACATGAAAAATCTTTTTAAGCTTGAAAAAAGTTACTTTTATTTTTTAACATTATTTAATTTTTAAAAATGACAAGTAAAAATTGTATATAGTTAGCTTGTACAACATGATGTTCTAAAGTATGTATACATTGTGAAAAGGCTAAATTGAGTTAATTAACATATGTATTAGCTCACTTATTTTTTTGTGGGGAAAACTCAAAATCACTCTTAGTGATTTTTAAGAACATGTTGTTACTAACTATAGTCACCATGTTGTGACTCCTATTTGACTGAAAATTTGTATCCTTTGATCAACATCTCCTCAAATCCACCTCACCCTCTCAGCCCCTCATGGTCATCATTATTCTCCCTGCTTCTTATAAATTCAACTTTTTTAGGTTCCACATATAAATGGGATCATGCGATATTAGTCTTTCTATGTCTGTTTTTATTTAACTTAACATAATGTCCTCCAGGTTCATCCCTGTCATCACAAATGAGAGGATTACCTTAATTTTTAAGGTTGAATAGCATTTTATTGCATGTATATATTATCACATTTTCTTTATCCATTCAAACATTGATGAACATCTAGTTGATTCCAAATTTTGACTAATAGCCAAAATTCACATGGAACGTGAGAATAAAGATAATCTCTTTACATAGTGATTTCATACCATTTTGATATATGCCCAGAAGTGAGATTGCTGGATCATATGGGAATTCTTTTTGTTGTTTTTTGAATCAGAGTCTCACTCTGTTGCCCTGGCCCTGGCTAGAGTGCCGCGGTGTCAGCCTAGCTCACAGCAACCTCAAACTCCTGGGCTCAAGTGATCCTACTGCCTCAGCCTCCCAAGTAGCTGGGACTACAGGCAGGCGCCACCATGTCCTGCTAATTTTTTCTACATATGTTTGGTTGGCCAATTAATTTCTATTATAGTAGAGACAGGGTCTTGCTCTTGCTCAGGCTGGTTTCGAACTCCTGACCTTGAGCAATCCGCCTGCCTCGGCCTCCCAGTGTGTGAGGATTACAGGTGTGAGCCACCACGTCTGGCCTCTATTTTTAATATTTTGACAAACTTCCATACTGCTTTTTTTATAACGGATGTACTAATTTACATTCCCACCAACAGTGTGCAAGAGTTCACCTTTCTCCATATCTTCACCAGTACTTATCTTTCATCTTTTTGATAATAGCCACTTTAATAGGTATGAGTTGATAGTTCATTGTGGTTTTAATTTACATTTCCCTGATGATTAGTGATGTTGAACATTTTTTCATATACACATTGGCCATTTATATGTCATCTTTGGAGAAATGTCTATTCAGATCTTTTCCCCATTTTCTAATTGAGTTGTTTTTTCTATTGATTTGAATTCCTTATATATTTTGGATATTAAGCCCTTATCAGATATGCACTTGCAAATATTTTCTCTCTGTAGTTTGTCTCTTTTACTCTATTTACTTGGCTGTGCAGAAGCTTTATAGCTTAATATAATTCTGTTTGTCTATTTTTAGTTTTGTCACCTTTGTTTTTGAGGTCATACCCAAAAAGTCATTGTCCAAATTTATGTCTTAGAGCCTTTCCTCTGTTTTCTTCTAGTAGTTTAGAGTTTCAGATCTTACTTGATTTAATTCTTTAATCCATTGTGAGTTGAGTTTTGACTGTGGTATAATATAGGGTCTAATTTAATTCTTCTGCATGTGTATATTCAGTTTTCTCAGTACCATTTATTGAAGAGAACTACACATTCTCCATTTTCTATTCTTGGCAGATTCATTAATAATATATGCATGGTTTATTTTTGTGTTCTCTTTTGTGTTCCATTTGCCTTTTTTTTAATGCTAGTATCATACTGTTTTGATTATTGTAGCTATGCAGTATATTTTGAAGTCATAGTATGATGCCTCCAGCATTATCCTTTTGACTCAAGATTGTTTTGACTATTTGGGGTCTTTAGTGGTTTCATATAAATTTTAGGATTTTTTTTTTATTTTTGTGAAAAATGGTATTAGCATTTAGATACAAACTGTATCAAATCTGTAGATTGCTTTGGGTAGCATGGATATTTTAACAATGTAAATTCTTCCAATTGGTGAACATGGGATACCTTTCTATTTTTGTGTGTCATCTTCAATTTCTTTCATCAACATCTTAGTTTTCAGTTTCATGGTCTGCCATTTCCTTGTTTTAATTTATTTCTAGTTTTTTAGTTTTGTAGATATTGTAAACTGGATAGATTTCTTCTTTAGTTTATTATTAGTGTATAGAAACACTACTGATTTTTTTGTATGCTGACTTTTTTTATCTTGCAACTTTACTGAATTTGTTCTGATAGTTTTTGGTAGGGTTTGTAAGGTTTTCTCCATATAAGATCATATCATCTACAAACAGGGACAATTTAACTTCTTCATTTATAATTCATATGTCTTTTTTTCTCTTTCCTAATTGCTTTGGCTAGGGCTTCCAATACTATGTTATCTAGAAATGATAGAAAAGGCATCCTTGGCTTATTTCTGATCTTATAGAAAAATATTTCCTGTTTTCATCATTGAGTATGATGTTAGCTATGAGCTTGTTATAAACAGACTTTATTGTATTGAGGCCCTTTCTACATCTAATTTGTTGAGAGTTTTTTGTTTTTATCACAAAGGATCTTGAATTTTCTCAAGTACTTTTTCTTCATCTATTGAGTTAATCATATATTTTTTGTTCTTAGTTCTGTTAATACATTGTACCACATCTATAGATTTGCATATATTGAACCATCCTTGTATCCCTAAACTAAATCCCAGTTGATCATGGTGAATGATCTTTTCAAAGTGCTGTTGAATTTGGTTTGCTATTATTTTGTTGAGGATTTTTGCACCTATATTCATCAGGGATATTGGAATGTAATTTTCTTTTCTTGTAGTGTCCTTTTTTGACTTTGGTATTAAGGTAATGCTGGCCTTGTAAAATTAACCTGGAAGTATTTCCTCTTTAATTTTTTGGAAGAGTTTGAGAAAGATTAATATTAGCTCTTCTTCAAATGTTTATGGAATTCAACAGTGAAGCCATCTGGTTTTGGTCTTTTCTTTGATCAGAAACTTTTTATCACTGATCCAATCTCCTTGCTCATTATTGTTTAGATTATCTATTTCTGTATAATACAGTCTTGGTACATTGTATTTATTTAAGAATTTACCCATTTCTTCTAGGTTATCCATTTATTGGCAAATAATTATCCATAGTAGTCCCTTATGATCCTTTGTATTACTGTGATACCAGTTGTAATGTATCTTCTTTCATTTATAATTTTGAGACTTCTCTTTTTTCTTAGTCTAGCTAAAGATGTGTAAATTTTAATTTTTCAAAAAGTGACTCAGTTTTGTTCTTTCATTTTTCTAATCTTTATTTCATTTATTTCTACTCTAATATTATTTTCTTTCTTCTGCTAAGTTTGGGTTTAGTTTTTTTTTTTTTAATTTCCTGAACTATAACCTTAGTCTGTTTATTTTGGATCTTCTTCTTTTAATTATAGGTATTTATTCCTATAAAATTCCCTCTTAGGGTGTTTTTTGCTACATTCCATGAGCTTCTATAGTTTGTATTTCCATTTTCATTCATCTCAAGATATTTTTAATTTTCTCTTTTAGTTTCTTCATTGACTCATAGCTTGTTCCAGGGCATGTTGCTTGATTTCCATATATTTGTGAAGTTCTTGAAATTCTGTCTGTTAATTGATTTCTAATTTTATACCATTGTGGATAGAAAGGACAGTTGATATCACTTTAATCCTTTAAATTTTTAATGCTTGTGTTGTAACTTAACATATGATTTATCCTGGAGAATATTCCATGTGCACTTGAAAATGTTAATTTGCTATTGTCCAATGGAACTTTCTGTGTACATCTGTTTGATCTATTTGGTTCAAAGTATAGTTTTAGTCTGATGCTTACTTATTGATATTCTGTCTGGGCAATCTGTACCATGCTGGTGCTCATTTCCCTCTCCTGCCTCCAATGGGAAGGTATCTCTCTCCACTGGTCTGCATATGTTTGGTGAAGAGGTGACACAGATAATGTAAAACTGTCCTTTTTACCTTTTCTAGTGCATCTTTTCTTATTTCTGTGCTAAACCCAGGTGCTATAATCTATTACCTGATTTCCTTAATTCTTGTGATGGTATTTTTATGGATGGGAAGTTGTTCAAATTAACATTTCACTTGAGGGACAAGCACTGGAAAGTCCTATTCTGCCATCTTTATAAATCTTTTCTAATTCTTGTTTCTACTTTTTATTTTATTTCCCATCTACTTAATCCACTATAATCAGATTTCTGCCCCATTCTCTACTGAAACTGTTGAAACATTTGAAACTATTATTCAATCATACCTTTTTTAAACACTTTCTTCTCCTGGCACTCATTATGCCACACTCTCCTGGTTTTCTTTCTACCTCTCTGGCCATTTCTTTGGGATATTTTTCTACTGCCTGTGTTAGTGTTCCCTTAAATTCTTCCATAGACTCTCTTCTCCTAAAGAGAATTCTACTCACCTTCCCAGGGCAAGGTCATCTGTCATCCATTCCTTTGACCAATAACTCAACTGTATGCAAATGAATATCAAACACATATGTAGTTCTTTTTTTTTTTTTTCTGAATTTTCAACTTGCGCACACACTGCATGTCATATATGCAAAGTCAACATGTCTAGAGGAGAACCTGTCATGTCTCCAACCCCATTGCCAAGCCAGTATTTTTCCATCTGCTACCTCTCAGTAAATGGTACTTATATTCAGCTGCTTTCTCCAACAGAAAGACTGGGAATCATCTTTGTCTTTTTCTCATAAATTTTCTTAGATGCAACTAGAGTGTTTCTTATAATGTACAAATCTTAATTTGTCAATACGCTCCAGAAAACCTTTCAGTGGCTCCCCATTACTGTTCAAAGAAATTAAAGACCATGCGTCACTGGTCTTTAGATACCATTCAAATATTCAGCTCTGTTTTTTAAAGATCATGGCTGCAATTCATAGAGATATTTGGGGCAAATTCCTTCTGTATGATGGCCTATTCATCATTAAGTTCTGAGCGGTGTGAAACTCCATGACATTCTTTCTTTTTGATGTTTGTTTAATTCTCTTGTTAGACACTCATTCACCATGGCAGGCTAAAGCAATTTCCTGCAGAGTGATTTTCCTAATGTCCTTTTGATGACCATCAGTCACTGTGGGAAGCACAGGGTCCCTACCCAATACCAACTTAATCAGAATCCCTGGGGAATGACCGGACACAGGCAGAAGTCTTTTGTGAAAGTTCTTGTGGTGACTCTAATGTGCTTCTAGGGTTTAAAACCACTAGTAACCCGGTTACTAGGTTGGAGAACGATGCATAAAAACAGGGTCAATGGATGGAAACATGGAAGCTAAAGGATAGTGAAGAATCACATCAAAGTTAAGTTTCTTTTTACCCTTTGTAGTGTTAGCTGCCCCCAAGTTTTACAGGGTGCTTGCATCTTTGGAATAGCCAAGGAGGGTACAATTTAGCTCTCCAAATTTTATGTAGGCAGTTTATCTCTTTACCTTTTCTCTGAGTTCATTATCATTTCACTATTGGTTTATAAAATGATATATAATTTTTAATTGTTTTATTAAATTTATATAAAGGTTTCTTTCTATAACTCTGTATCTCCACTATTTGAATAAGCTTCAAAATTATTCAAATGTTAACTACAAGGTGAAGCCTTTTCTGGTCTTCCTTTCTCCAATTATAGTTAATTAATAGCTCCAGTTAATAACTCCTGTTCCCAAAGCACTTTAAAACTTATCTGTTTGTACTTACTTTCTTGTATTTTTTTTTGTCTGCATATCATTTTTCACTGTGGACTATGAGGGCCTTGAAAGCAGAAAATACATAATAAATGCATAGTAATTATGACTAAACAACTAGATGGATAGATGATGTATACTTCGATACTCCTGGATTATAGTTATGAGCTTTTTGCATGTTGATTTTTGGTTTTACAATATTCATTCTTTTACTAAACATAAATTGAGCACGTCTTATGTGTTAGGTCCTGTGCCAGACACTTAATTCTATTTCAATTTTGTTCATTATACATATAAGCTTCTTATAGAGTCTGAGTTACAGCCACATCACTCTTTCTTTCTTTCTTTTCTTTCTTTCTTTTTGCTTAAGATCACATAATTATTCCAAATGTCATCTCTTATAGAATTTGAAATCATGGAATTATACCCAACTTTCTCTAAACATTTTGGAATCTACCATAGCCATAATTTCTGGCTACCACATGATCTAATTGCAGAGTCTCTATGAGGAAAGCCTTATCCCTTTCCTAAATCTTACCTGGAAGTTTAGAGTATACTCAAATAAGATCCCTTATTTTCATATTTCCTTTACCTTGAAAAGTGCATGGCTTTAGCAGAGTACTAACTCAAGATGTGTGTATTTCTGCACAGGAATGTCATTTTTAGCAACCTTCTATTCCTCCTCTCTATCCCCCAAAAAGGTCAGTACTATTGTAAGAAAGTCAGCACTTTTATTGCTGTAATTGAATTATTGTTTTTTTTTCCCACAATAGTATCTAATGACTGTATAAAGTTAATTTTTTGAACTATTATCTCATTTTTTGTTTGGTACCAACTCATCAATTGTGCTTTGATATACACATATGCACTCATTGGCATAAACACACACATCCACATGTATAAATGGATATTCTATTTCCTCATATCAATTTTTATCATGTATTTGTTTATTAGTTTTCTTCCAATGCCATGACATTGTCTATTTTTGCTCTGCTATGCTAGAACATTTGTTTCCTTTTTCAATTTTATTAGTCCCCAAATGAATTTATATGTTTAATTGAATTCCCTTAAAATCCTGGCAAGTTGTGGTAATCATAGACATGCTTTGTCTAAATTTGTAAGGAAACGAAAAAGCCCTAAATAATTAAAATATTCTTTAAAAAAGGAGAACAAAGTGGGAGAAATTACATGATATTATTTTACTCTATAACTAATCAAGAGAATGTCGTATTGGCAGAGGGCGAAACATATAGATCAATGGAGCAGAATACAGAGCCTAGAAATGGCCCCACACAAATATGTTCAACTAATTTGACAAAGATATAAAACAAATTTAATGGAAGAAGGATAGCTTTTCAATAAGTGGTGCTGGCGCAATTTATACCAATAGGCAAAAATACGAGCCTCAAACTAAGTCTTACACTGTATACAAAAATAAACTCAAAATGGGTCACGAACAACTGTAAAATATAAAGCTATAAATTTTTTAGAAAAAATAAAATACTTGATCTAGGGCTAAGGCAAAATAATTCTTAGACTTGACACCACAATTATGATGCATAAAGGGAAAAATTATAAATTGGACTTCATCAAAATTGTTTACTGTGTGAAAGCCATGTGAAGAGAAAAAAATACAAGCTAGAGAATGGGAGAAAATACATACACATGAAATACCACTCAGTAATAAACGGGAACAAACTATTGATATGCACCACAAATTGGATAAATCTCCAGGGAATTATGTTGTGCCAAAAAAAAAAAAAGTTCAGAAAGGTTAGATACTATATGATCCCACTTATATAACAATTTGAAATAATAAAATTTAGAAATGGAAATTAGTTAGTGGTTTTGTGGGGCTTGGGATAGGAGGAGGATGTTGGAGCATGCAGGAAGGGAGATGGATTTGGTTATAAACAGGCAATATGAACGACCTGTGGTATTGGAACTGTTCAATATCTTGACTGTGGTGAATATGTGAACCTACACAGGTTACAAAATAGTACACACTTATTATACCACACATGCAACTACACCTGTACACAAATTAGTATAAGTAAAACTGGAGAAATCTGAATAAGATTGGTGTAACGTATCATTGTCATTACCCGGGTACTGTAGTCTTGCAAAATGTTACCATATGGGGACAAAGTTTACAAGGAATGTCTCTGTATTGTTTCTTATAATGGTATATGCATCTGTGATTATCTCAATAAAGAATTCAATTAAAATTTACTTCAGATATTTGCATAGTGTTATATTTTCTCAACACACCGTGATGTTTCCATTTTTATTTCGTGGCAAAGTTGACATGTACTCTGCTGGGGCTATTACACATCTTCTTTATATAAAATTTATTTAAATGTACTGTGATTTTAGAATAAAAGAAATATTTGGAAATAGAAAATGTATACAAACCCAGTATGTAATGAAGGCAATGGGACATATGTCTTTTATAAAATGGTCAATTTTAAATTTATGAAGATAGAGGAAATACTCATAATTGTTAATCAATAACCACTGATTTGTAGCAGAGAAAGTTTAGGACAAAGTATCTGTTTAACCCTTTTATGTGTTACAACAGATGAAAAAATAGACCAATTGGCCATGGGAAATTGTCAACTAGTTATAAAAGAAGATGATTGAGTGATGTTTACACTAGGTACCTATTCCATCTGAATGGTTTGATAATAATATCAACACTACTAGAAATAAGAAGATGCCCATAAACATCTTAAACATCTTTAAATGTCTCTCATTTAAAGCTTATGATGTCAATATAGCTATGCTCACAAAATTTTCAAATTCTGAAATAAATGTGGAACAGAAGTAGATTCAGTTAAAGAATGAGGATTTTAAGTACATTAATATCATGCTCCCAGTCACAAACAAGGTCTTCAGTTACCCAGAGGAACAAAGTTGCTATCTTCATTTCCAATACTAGACATATTACATTCAGATCAGCATAAAGAAGAAAATGTTTTCTACTTGGAAAAAAAACTTTAGTTTGATATGAGGATAAGGTAGACTCTTGATTGCTATTGGCAAGATTCATAAGTTTGTTGTAAATTTGTTATTCTCTGTAGATAACTGAAAAACAGTTTAGTTTTATTAAATACAAACTGATCTTTGATATCACCTGATCTCTCTCTATCCATTACCATCATGTATCTTTAGCTTTGTATTTATTACATCTTCTCTTTACATGGAAGGTTTGAAAAGATGGTTTCAATAGTCTGCTTAAAGAGTCGGCCTGTACACATGTGCTTCCATAATAATCACTAGAACTCATCTAGGAATAACCCTGGGATTCTAAAGCAGAGACTTCAACAGCTAAGATACTAAATTTTTCATGTTAAAGAGATCCAGCAAGAGTGCCACTGCAAAAATAATAAACTACTTAATGGTATGCCAATAAAGTTTTCTTTACCCTTATTCTCTAATCTATGTATACAAAAGCCTGTAGGCTTTCAAGGAATTTTAGGAATGTTTATGATACTTTTTAAAAATGGAAGATATTTATATTTATCACCCTATTTAGAAATATTTCTAGCCAAGGGAATAGTTGAGCTCTAGTAAACACACAAGTGCTTGTATTACAGTTATAGTACACTGAATAACAGTGGTAGGTTAAGTGCGTTGTAGCAAATTGAAAAGTGGAGATATGCCAATGCCAAATATCTTGGCAGCGATTCATACTCTGTAACATTCTGCATAACTGGTGTGTAGGGTGAGTAATTTTCTATCTGACCTGCTGATTTTCTGTGAATAGATTCAAGTATTGCTTGAATGACCTAATCATATTTTCTGAGCGGAAAGAATGTAAGATTTGATCTCGTGTGTGTGTGTGTGTGTGTGTGTGTGTGTGTGTGTGTTACAAACAAATATAAACCTTTTTATTGCAGATTTTTCTGAAGGAAATGGAAATTTCAGTTGTCTATTAGCTCAGACTGTGGCAGTTTAAATTTCACATGAGAAGTTAGGAATAGATGAGCCTGACTTAAAGAACATCTAAAAGTAAGCTACTTTCTTGACCTTTGTTGCATTTTATCTGCATCTCATGACAGCGGAGTGTGAGCCCTCTGTTGCCTGTTTACCTACCAAAGTTCTTTTTCACAAAGGGAGGCAATGGGTTCAAGTAAGTTCTGTATTCTCAAACCTTACCCTAGAATTGGCATTTTTACAGTTATAATTCCAAACGTGTTCTGCTGCAGCTTTCTCTTATTTACAGAGTCCCTGCAAAGAATGAGTCCCTGCTGGTTATGAGAAATAGTTGACACACATTTTGAAGAATTTTTAACAACAGGACAATAATACTGACCATTATTATTTTGCCAGATTCAGTTACAACTGCTAGGATTCATTAACAGTTCAAGGGTGTGAGGGGCCTGGATTCCACCACCTAACAAACTAATCTCAAGCTATTTCTCAGTTTTCATCACAATGAAAAAGAGCAATGGGTACATATTAAATGTTTTAAGTAACATTATAAACTTCTGATTTAATTTTAAAAAACTGTATTTCAAAAGATCAGATAATGGCTAAGATAAAACAGCGCTCCTATTAATGTGCATAACAAATTTCAATGACTACAATTTTCCTTCCTAAGGATAGGCCACAACTTAATCTTTACACAATCATTCCATTTCTTTGTCGTTACAAATAACACTCTCCTATCCACATATTTGTATTTCTAGATAGAGTGGTTCCTTAATTGTATCATTTAGGAATTGCATTTGGCTGCAAATAACAATAAATTTAAAAAGATTTTTTTTAACATATCAAAAAGGTTAGGGGTTGATGATTGCTGGCATAGGTTCATTTGCTCAATGATGTTTTAAATGGTGTGAGGTCTTTTGGATGCTTGGTATATTAGCTTTTGTCTTTATGATCTTAAAACTGCTGCCTTCTAGGGAATCTTGTCTACATCCAAGGTAGAAGGAAGACAAAAGGAAAAAAGTCAAAGGAACATATCCTAGTGAATCTTGGCTTTTAACGGAGAAAAAAATAATTTTCCCTTGTGAATTATGCCTAATCTCATTGACACATGGTACAACCTAGAAATATGGGAGAGAGAAAAATTGAGCGTTATATTTTTTAGGTATTATGGTTTTCTTAAGTTGATTCTTCTGTAAATAGACTTTGATACAGAGAGTTGCAAAAATTTATTGAGCAGTGATCTTCAGAGATAAACCTGTAATAAAAGGAAGAAGGTAAAATTGGATAGTGGGAGGAGCTAGCTTACTATGTGGTTGCAACTGAGATCTCACATGATTTGTTGGGGACTCTGAAGCTCAGATGACCTTTCAGAATTGTCACAAATTGAGGCAAGAGGACTGTGCCTTTTTTCTCCTATCTTAGCTTGTCATTAATTGTGGGTGGCCCCCCTGATAAGGGCAATGGACTTGGGGAAGGTAGTTTCCTACAACCAAGGGCAGTTTCTAGTGAAGGACTAAGTCATGAGTGGTCAATAGCAGATAGCCTAATCAGCTGGAAGATGGGTGAATCCATTCTGAAGAGGGGATTTGGCCTGAGCTCTATAGTATGCAATAGAGTGGTAGAAAAAGCAAAGGAAAGAGTAGGTAAGAGTAGGCTTTGTGTGAGCCAACTTACCAACTTAAAAATGTATATTTGCTCTTTTATATTTAACTGTTTTCCAAATATTTTACATTAAGAACATAGTCCTTTGAAAATAGACTTTTGAATACTTAAACCTACATATATATGGAGAAAGAGAGATGCAGAGTTCATTCATTGTATAATAAATATGGTAGTAAAGAAGCAAGTCTTTTTTTTATTACCCAGGGATTTAACATGACTACAGTGATGAATTAAAAGTGACATATATGAAGTCAAAATTTGACTTGGTAAATTTATTAGGGTGATTTTTGGTTTTACATTCATAATAATTTAACTGTAAAGAGACACATGGCATTAGAATGTTTCTGTTACAAATTGTATTTTTTTAAGATAGTTGTGAATGCCCAAAGCAGAGTGTGTGCATAGTGACTTTTAAATACTTTTAAGTTTTATATTTTCCTAGAGAATTTGAAGAGTAGAGAGTTAGAAGGATTTGAATTTATATTATTAATACTCTAAAATATGTGATGTGTTTTCACTAGCCTGGCATATTTAATGGGAGTGCTTTAGGTTGACAATGAGATCTTTGGGGTTAGTCATCTTCATGGAGGATTTTATAAGTAAAATACAAGATAATCATTGAGAGAGTTTATTCTTTCTAGATCTCAGTATCTATACTGCTGGGTCTCCTTTTTCAAATCATACTGCTTCATATATTCATAGAGTAATATCCAATTCATTGGTACCTGTTAACTGAGCATAAATCTGATTACATTATTGGATCTACTAAAAAAAAGCCATTGTCACTAAGATACAGATCTTAAAATAATAAAACTTTCTTTCAAAACTATCTTAGTCACTCACTGTAACTCTTACTGTTTAACTGGACAAGCAATTACAATTAATTACGTTTTCTATGGTTTAACTCACCCACCACAGCACTTGAGGCTTGCCCCATAGGACTTCATAGCTCCCCAAACAGGGATTTCTGGTATACTTATTGCATTGTAACAAAATATACTATTATTCAATTTACTAAATGTAGATGTAAAACTAGCCCTGGCTTATAGACTCTATTAACAAAGCAACAGAAAATAAATTATTCACTAATAGAGAAAGCAGATAAATATGATATATTTAAAATGCAAAAAGAAAAGCCATATTGTTTATGTGATATATTTCATTTGCCATAGAAACAGTGATGTGAAAAGAGCAGAATGAGAGGGAAAGTGTGAACAAATCTTAGATTCTGGAAGATGGAAGAACTGGTGAGAAGGGGAGACATTGTGTGAAGAGAATAAACGATGTAGGGGTGGGGGAGAGAAAAGAATGATAGTGAAGAGCCCAGAAGTCAACAAAGGTAGTTTCTACAGTGGTGCTTGGAGATTCTAGAAAAAAACTGGTCGTGATTATGACAGTACATTGATTATGCAGAGACTGAGTTCAGTTTCAGAAAAGGGAAGCTGATGGGGTAGGCATTGAAAAAAAAGAGGACTAAGATGTTGGAGATGAATGGAGGAAGACCGTGGGGACAGGCATTAGTCTACTTATAGGAAAAGAAAGAGCAACAGATAATTGGGAGCTAAATTATGGGCACACATGGGCACAGAGATGTAAAGGACATTGGAAACCAAGAAGGGGAGACTGGGAGGCAGCAAAGGGTATAACCTTATCTATCGGATACAGTGAACACTATTCTGGTGATGGGCACACATTATACAAGGTATCCATGTAACAAAATATTTGTACCCCCTTAATTTTTTGAAATTAAAAAAAAAAAGCAATAGATTTTGAAAGCTACTCCTAAAAGAGTGGCCATTTGAAAATAATAGGCTGTTTAGAATATGCTGGGAGAGGAAATCAAGAATTGCACTCGAGTTGCCAGTGACCCTTAGAGATGTCTATAAAACAAATTTAAAAGTAAGTCATTTTAAGGAAGGCTTTTTAGCCCTTAAGGAGATAATTCAGTATTTGGGATGAAATTACAGACAAAGATTACAAGGGGGATTTTGCTAAGCTAAAAATCCTTGTAGAGAAGCCTAGAATGGCATTGCTTAGATTTAAGCTTTTTCATGGAAATGTGAGAAGTGGTGCAGCTGACAGTCTTGTCTGGTTCCTCCGCTGGTAGAGGTGTTGATGAGCCATGAGGTTCCAAAGGGTAGGCTGCTGGAAAGGAGAGAGAGATTGTGCCTCCACAAACAGCGTAATTAGTCCTCAAGTAATCCTGCCATTTTTGTGGCTTTATGGGGGAACGACAGCTGCCCATTAGTGTTAATTAACCAACAGGAGAGACAGATACAAGGCGTGGGTGTGTTTTTCAAAGCCTGGCAGCCAGGAGTAGGAGGAAACCACGATAGTCAGAGGCTGAAGGTGAGGGACTCTTCACTGCGGTGGCAAAATGGACTGAGCTTTTACTTGGCATTCTCTGTTTCTGACTATTAAGCATCCAGGACACTTTGTACTCTCCCTTCTGTACCGAAAGGGAGATACTCATTAAGGTTACCAACTCATAGGTGAGAAAGCCCAGCCTCTGCCCTCAAGAGCCAGGAAAGGAAGCAACCTATCACTTGACTCCGGGAACAAAACTGCATAGGCTGAGCAAGGCCAGAACGCTGTGGGAATTCTTTCTTCAGAGGCTGAGCTTGACAATGTTTTGAAAGGCTCCAGGTGCAGTGCAAGCAAGCCAGCTTCCTGAAACAGGGTCAAGAACTGGACTAGATGATACAAAATGCCCTCCAACTCCCGTGGCTCAGACTCAAAGCCACGAAGCAGTGCTGGTGAGAATCCAGACCTGGCTTGTGCTGCCATGTGGCTGATGTACATGGAGCTATCCTCAGTGCAGCACTGCTTTCTTATTTTGATTCGAGCTTCACAGTACTCAAGATAATTGAAAACAACTAAATACGTACAAAATATTGTAAAGATAAAAATGGAATAACATATAATTTAACTTTCAGGTTTTTTTTAATTTTTTTATATTTTATTTTAGCATATTATGGGGTACAAGTGTTAAGGTTACTTATATTGCCCATGTCCCCCTGACCCCCTCGAGTAAGAGCTTCAAGCATGTCAGTTTTTATAATAGTTTTCACTAGATTATTCAATATTTATTATATAGATTTTTTAATTTTAACCAGAAATTTCTGATTTTTTTTACCCAGAAATCTTCTGATATTAGGATTTATTAAAACATTTATGTTTTCTATTAACACATTTTTACAAAATAGTCTTATAGCATTTAAAAACCAATTCATTTGATATATGAAAACTCTTTAAGACTCTTTGAAACTATCCAGCTAAATATTTTTAAAGCTCTCTGACTTGTTTCCTTACTCTGAAGCCCATCAGCATTTAGTTTTTTATTCATTTAATATCATAGTACATATTATTTAAATTTTGTATTATGAATAGCTCTAAGTGTTTTGTGTATTTCCATTTAAATCTTTCATTTCTTGAACCATGGAAACTATTCTTCCCTCATCCTCTCGTCTTCCTTGAGTGCCTAAAATAGACCTGATACACATAATCCACACATAATAAATATTTGTGGATTTTTGTTGTTATCTTTAGGCCTCTGTAAGCAGGTCAATTGTAAATACTTGTAGAGAATACAATGTGAAAAATATTTTATTTACAATGCTGGTTTAAATTTATTCAATTCAACAGATGCTTTACGAGCACCCATTGCTTGCAGTCTTAGAACCAAAAACGGGGAAGATGTCTTCTGTCTTCAAGGACTTCACAATTTAACTTTGTGCAAATAGAATTAACATATTGATTTGTCCTAATTATGGAACATTAGTAAAATAAATCTCTCCTTACCTCTCTATGCTCCCTTCTAGAGCTATTTGGAACCAATAGTAATATCAGAAAACAGAGCTAAGATTACATGGTAAATGTCTTATCCTCTAGTAATGGCCACCACTCACAGTATGGGTCCAGCATTTCATTATGCTGCAGCATTACCAGGGGTAGTTAGGATTAAACCTACAATGACTAATGCCTCTATTAAAGTTACAGGTGCCTAAATCTTCGATGTTCTTTCTACCCTATATCACATAATTAGCTACACCCCACTTTTTATCATATAATTTGTAACCAGAACACATTTAAGGAGCCCTCACAAGGTTCAAGGAACCCAAGAATGTGGAGATATGGAAATCATGGTATTTAATAGTACTATTATACCCATTTGCAAATTGTGCTGAGGTCTTCATATATACATTCACAAATACACTTACCACACTCCTACTCTAAACACACACACACACACACAAACACATGTTCTCTATCACACACATTTTGTTCTTACAAATGAGTAAAAATTATTTTTTTATGCATTAAAGGCCATTTATACTCAGAAGGGTATCTCTCTGGGATTATAATTACAGTAAATTTTAAAGCTTGTTTGCCTATATTCCTCAGAGTCATATTAAATGTCTGCAAGGAAAAAAAATAGTTGTACAGATTATTGTTTTGATACCTTCCAAAATAAAAGCTGCCAGACAATTGATTGCTCTTGTTCTACTAAGAGACCCATTCTTTCATGAAAGTAAGGAATGTATGTGGGTGTGGATTACATAAGGAAGGTTACATAATTACAATTCAGTTATCTTTCTAATATATGACACTTTCTGTTTTCATGATGGCATTTCGATAGATTGATATGTATAATACATGTTGCTTATAATTTGACTCACTAAAAACTTTCCATTGGCTCTAGCACATTATGTCTCTCATTAAGAAAACCAGGTCTCTCTCTGCTGTGTGAGAGATCAAGTCACTGGTCATAAAATTGTTTTGAAATTTTATGTCATTTTCAATGATAATGAAGGCTAATTTTAGTATTTTTTGATATCTACTCTTTCCATACTGATTCTATTAATAAATACTTATTGGATCTTTATGCTTCATATTTATTCTTGACCTCAGCAGACAACAAAATTTAACACTAGTTCAGGAAACAACACTTGATCTTGTCTTTAATTTATAGTTTAGACTTGTTTTGTCTCTTTGGTGGTTAAATGGATTTTATTTGGTACTGTTTATTATATTAAATTTACTTGGCAGGTGGCATATACTTTTATCCTTTAAGTGGTGACTCTGAGGTGAATAATAGCTTAATTTAGAGAGAGACCTTGAGGAAACTGTCTAGCTGGTTTTACCATTATAATTTACATCACACATCAATATGGGGTGTGTGTATTCATCCATAGTTATGGTTTCAAAATAAAAGAGAAATGTGTTTGGTGAAACGGTACTCTTAGAGCAGTATACATTACCTACCTCAATTTGAACTATGAAGCATATACTTCTCATAATTTGTTGGAAGCAGTACTGTAATAGCCAGACGTTTTTGAGTCCTCTGTGTGTGTTTGTTTTCGTCTCATTTGTTTCTTTTGTGATGATACATACTGACACAGCATACTGATGTCTGTTTTTCAGAACAACATTGGCATATGTCTCCTTAGACAAATGAATATTTTCATTCTTAATGACTTATTTGAGAGGAACAAGAAGTTCAGACGCAAATTTGAATAGAGTTGGAGGGTGTAAGATAAGAAAAAGAAATTTAGGGCCATATTATAATTCTTCAATTATGTGAATCATCTTATATCTACTGCAGACAGACAGACACACAAACACACCATGCACAGAATACTGTTGGCACTCCAAACAAATTAAATTTATTATTAAGATCACTTTTGGGTGCTTTGATTTTGTTATTGACAACAGATTTTAATTTACTTGTTTTGTGCCATTATATGACATAAAGGCAAGGTAAAACCTTGCCTGATATCAGTGCCTGATACGCCTATTTTGTATTATCAGCCATACTGGTGAATCATCATTATAAATATAACAGCATATAAGACAATGGAAACTATTTTCTACTTAACATAATTTCTTCCTACTTAATCATTATATATCTATATTTTCTAGAAACCTTATTTTTAGATGTCTGGATCTTTACAGTAAGTTTCATGATTAATACAGTCCTTCTGATTGGTATTAAAAGTTCATATACAGGTATAGAAAGTTTTTATTCTCTTCAAAATGAAAAGCACTTTTTTCTGGTCATAAAAGTGATTCATTATTATTATAATTAGCCAAATTATAAATATTTAAAAATATGAAAAAGGAAAGTTGAAATTACCTTGATTCTCACTGTCTTTCACTTCTTTAATTTCCCTCGTATTTCACAGACCACATAATGGTGCATAATCAATATTTGTGACTTGATGAAATTGTTGCCCTGTATGTTGCTATGCTCTTTTATAGCATAATTCTATTAGTTAAATATTCTACAGAACTCATAATTCATGGTCACTTCTTATTACTACCATAGACAGCAGAGTAGTGCTGCTTCGCCAGGAAAAATATAAGGGCTGGCGTATTAGCTAGAGGTCAGTTGGATGCCAACATGGGAAGTCACAGATCTTCTCCTGTAATTCTCAAACTCAGTCCCAGGCCCCTGAGTGGGGCTTTCTTAGAAGCAAAGCATATATTACATTTTGAAAGGTACACTAAAGCTCCTGGGTTTATTGACAGGAATTACTATGCCTTTTCCCATATGCCACGCTTGCCAGCATTTGTCAGCTAGCTTGGGCACTTTGAATAGTTTGTTTTCTTACTTGATTAAAAATAAATAAATTAAAAACCAAATTGGGAGCTATTTGGTAGTTCCCAGTTTGATATCTTAAGTGAAAGTAAAACTTGAAAGAAGTTGGCGCCAAGCCTTGTTAAATATGATGACCCTACTAGAGGAAAAGTGTTACTTTTCTTTGAAGTCTAGCTGTTTATGCCTTTGTGAAATATTACAAATGAATTTCAAAGGAAGATTTCATTCTCTTTTCCCTTTTGTTCTGAATTTCTGCTGCTGTCTCTTCCCTTCAAATCCCATTTTTTCCTATCTTCATCTCATCTCAAAAATGATATCTTAAGCATACTGATTTTTGCATTCATGTATGTATTCATTCCCTGAAGAAATATTTATTGTTTGGCTACCATATGTCACATACTAGACACTAATGCTGAATGATGAGCAAATACAGGTAAAGTCTCTACTTTTATATATCAGAGGAACAAAGCGGGAGGCATTAATTTACTAGACTGCAAGCTGTACAATAGGCTATAGTAACAAAAACAGCATAGTATTGGCACAACAACAGAGACATAGACCAGTAGATCAGAACAGATAATCCAGATATAAAACCATCCTTATATTGCTATCTGATCTTTGACAAAGGAGACAAAAACATACACTGAGGAAACGAATCCTTATTCAGTAAATGGTACTGAGAAAAAAAGAAATTACTTAAGAGATCTGATGAATACTAGTTAAGCAGGTCCAAGTGGTATGGGGGTAGCAGTGAAGAAAGAGGAGGAGAGTATTCTAAGCTAGAGGAAACAGCATGTGCAAATGTCTGGTGACAGAAGGAAGCATCAATATTCAAAAGTATATTGAAATAGCTGAAGCAAAGGGAGAAAAAACATCCAACAGAAGTAGGCATGATGACTCTTGGGCCAGACTATACAGGACCTTAGGAAGTGGATATGATGTGGGGCTAGGAAGATGATGGGGGAATCAATTTTGCATTTGAAATAATTTATTAGCTGCAGTATGTTGAACATATTGCAGAGCAGGAACATTTGCTAAAAATAAGTTAAAACTGGGGGGGGGGGAAGAATAAAAAAAAATAAAACTGATTGAAAACTTAACTAGGGTGGAGGACAGGAAATATAAATAAGTCAGGAGATGATGAAGAGGTAAAATCAAAAGAGATGGATAGATGTGTACATGAGAGAGTAAGTATTGCCTGGAGGGGCCTATAGGTCTCTGCTTTGAGTCACCAGACTTATGGGGCTACTTTGCCACTTATGTAGTCCTCTGTTCATGTAAGGCTAGTTTAACCATCATCATTCCACCCAAACACTTTAAGAATGGTTAGCATGGCTTTCTGTGTGAATGAATCAATAAATATTTTCAGGAATAACTTATTTGACCTCTCAGCATTTAATATTTGATACCATCTTCTTGTAACCTTCTCTTCTCTTGGTCTTTATGACATCAGAGTATTGTGGGTAACCTACTCTATCTCTGGTCACTTTTTCTGAGACTTACTGAAGGATTATCTTTTTCTATCTGCCTAATATTGATATCTTAGATACCCTTCTAAGAATATGTTCTCTCTACATAATCACATTTAATTATCATTGATAAGCTAGTGACTTCCTAATTATTATCTCCACCATAGACCCTTCTTAACTACACACTTAACTGTGATTATGTTTACTTACATATGTCAGTGACAACTTAAACTCAAAGCAACTAGTCTACTTCTTGATATCTCCTATCAAATTGAAAGATTTCTAGTGTTCCTTATATGAGTTATTTGGCCACAGAGTTTGTAGTTTTGCTATTTACTAATGTGTTCAAGGGGTATAGACACCTCTTTTCCTTCTCATGCCTCTTCATAATATGAACTGTTATTCCTTTTTAAATTCAGAAAGAAGTCCAGATATCCTTCCTAAATACCAAGTTAAAAAATAAAGAACTCATTTCAGCTACATTATTTCTGCATCCTTACTCAAAGTTTCCCTATGTTTATTTGTATCTTTGCTACTGATGTGTCAAGTCTTGATGTTGCCAATGAACATACATAGACTGAATTCAAGTCAGGACAATTTAATAACACAAGGACTTTCTTTTCTCAGGTGTTCTTCCTCATAACCTAAAGCAATAAACTTTATACTCATATTGTCAATAATTAGGAACTTTTTATGGGGAAAAGATGGAAGAGGAACACAGTTTACAATGAAAAAAGTTAAGTTCTCAGGACTTTAAAAAATACAATTCATTTAATATATAATATTAGTTTCATACATGATAGATAATCATTTATATTCATGATTTACTTGTAGATAGACACAAATAAATTATTATTTTTATTTTTATTTTTTTTTATTTCAGAATATTATGGGGGTACAGTTGTTAAGGTTATATACATTGCCCTTGTCTCCCCTCCTCTCTTGAGGCAGAGCTTCAAACGTGTCCATTCCCCAGACGGTGTGCATCACACTCACTATGTATGTATATACCCATCCCTTCCTCCCCCCTCCCACCTGCCCCACACCCGACAAATGTTTCTTCTTCTTTTTTTCTTAACATTTTGGTTACATTTTATATCTTTGCCTCTCCCTAGGAAGGGTTAGAAGTATGCCCTTCTCCGCCACAATGTTCACTCCATCCCACAGATGTGGGATTACCCCTCCAACCCCCGAATCCCTGGTGAACACCACCACCTTTTGAGCACCATAGTGTATTGTAATTAATTTACATGGACTAAATACTATTTTCAGAATACCTTGAAAATAGTAATGCTTGATGAAAAGAAAATAAAAACACAATACATCGTTGTCGTTACCTTTGAGCAGCTCACTATGCAATAGATACATAAGTAAGTGTAGGAAAAATGAGGATGTACTGTAATCGTGAGAGTGTAGGAAGATATAGGTATGAATTCTGATTCTGGGCACCTGAGAAAGGTTTGTGGAAGAGAAAATATTTGATAGCCTTGAAGTATAGGTATGATTTTGAAAGTGTATTTGAGGGATGACTTTCAAACAAATGAACAGCTTACAGAAAGATAAACTCAAAAATGGTAAATTATTTTCTTCAAAAATTAGATGTTCTTTTGCACCTAATATGTAACATGTTCTAATAGACATTGAGGATTAGATAGTCAAAGGAAGACAAGTATAAAAACATTTATTTATATGCGTAGGAACTGAAGCTAATATCTCCTTCTGTGCATTCGTGCATGACACTAAGACATTCAGGTTGCCTAAATCCAGAGGCAGACATTTGATAGGAGAGTGCCTTTTGCAGAAAAAATTACAATTCTGCATTAACAGCTTTTGACTTTGTTGAAAGTAACCATTTAAGATTAGTATATTCTTGGTGCATAAGTTTCGGACTCAGTACAAAGAATCAGGTTTCTCTGGTTGCATGCAAAAGAAGACAAATTTGGCATAGTAGGAAAAAAAGAACTTGTTGGAAACTATAAGATAATGCACATAAGCAAAGTCAAAATGAAAGAAAAGGGCTAAGATTGGGCAGAACAAAGACTGCTTCAGGACTATAGGTGGCAATAGAAAGTGATGAATATGCCTAGGTTAGAGCTGGCGGGCGGGGACTAGGAGCCTTGATTAACAGTCATACTGAGACTTCACACCACTGAGCTAGAGGAAGAAAGATCAGTTCTCCAGAGGGACATCTATGCTATTGCCAGAAGTAATGGATTTTGGGTGGAAGGCTAGAAAGCTTCCCTACACTTGATTTTCTTATTTTTATTTTTAAACTTGTCTCTATTGCTCAGTAGTTAAGTCATTATTTCTTGCCTCTAATTTGTGAAGTCTTTTATATAACTTTACAGCCTCTCCCATAAATATTGAGGTCTTACTTTTGTAGACATTCACCTCATTATTCTTATGTTCAGGAAGGAGTGTCTATTCAAACAAATAAAAATCAACCAAGGTCTGAGTGTGTATCTAAGTGTTGATTCATGTGTGTGTGTTGGGAGTGTGGAAGGGAGTATGTTAGAATTACCTGGAGGAACTTTGAAAAATCTAATTATACATTCCTTACACCTTTAACTTCCACCCATATACACACTTAACTGAATATCCTGTCAGAGGGAACTAGACTTTTCTTTTTAATAGTTGTTTATTGGTGATTATATTATTCTCATCATCTTCCTTAATTCACAAGTTGAGAGCTATTGATATAGACTTTCTCTGGGCCCACATTTATTTCTGTTATTGAAGATAATTGATATTCCAGATTCTATGACTTCTATGAGAAAGTTCTGAGAGAAAGATTTCATCTCCTTTTAAAGAACTTCATAACTTGTGTAACTTTGAGCCATCCTCCAGTGGGAATAGGCTGCCCTGAAAAACAGTAAATTCTCAGTCTCTGGAAGTGTTTTCACAAGAGTTGCATGACCATCTGCCAGAGAGGAAAATGCATGAAAATGAAACAATGACCTTTTACGCCCATTAAGAGCTAGGATACATGCTGACGTGATAGTATAATCAACTATATGAACAATATATAAACAATGAATGTGCAATTATGGAAATCTCACCAAACATCAGTTCGTTTCATGTTCTTCAGAAATCATATCACAGGTAAATACCTGTGTGAGAACTTCTTAGTGGCAGACTGAATTATGTGTGATAAGCAGCTGTCCAAATAGTGTACTCATTGCTAGCAATGATTTCATTTCAGTTGTCTAAGATGAGTGAGAAGACTAGGAGTACTCCTGAGATTTTAGATAAAACTTCATATTAGAATGTTAAGATATACCATGTTCTAGTATTCAATGTGTTTAAAATAGAATCACTTTACCAAATTAAAAGAAAGTAATGATGAAAAGCAGAGTTAACCTATAGAATGGTAGATTTATTTAAGGGTCCTGAGAAAATTCTCAGTCTTCAAATATCCATTTTATAGTTGTCCGTGGTTCTGTCACTACTGAATTATTCTTCTGGGTCAAGTATGGCCATTTTCCTATTTTGATTGAGAGTGTGGAATGGAGCTAGCCTAGGTGGCAGGATTCTACAAGGCCTGTTTCCTGAGCAGGGAATTTCTCACCCAAGACCATGGGTTGGGGAGTGGAGGATACCATGTTCTCTGGTGAGTGAAAGGGAAAACCTAAAGTCCAGCAAATAGAAAGAATGCCAAGAGCATACTGTTTGGTACACAGAACTTGAACTAGGAACCAGGAAGAGTGGAACAATATCAGTAGGATTTGTCAGGAATTTTCTGGCCAGGATTTATTGTCTATAACTTTTTTTTTACAGGGCAAATAGGACAATAAGTTCAGCCAAGTGTTTTTTACAGGCCAAATAGGACAATAAGTTCAGCCTAGAAGGACTGCAGAGAATTGGAGAGATGAAAGAGAGGGATGCTGATAGAAAACTTCACTCCTCTCTCAGAAACACAACATATCCCTATTTGAATACTTTTTGTTTGTTTTTAATTATTACAGTGTTGATAATTATTTTAATGATATAATTAATCATTTTGTAAAAATGAAAAAAATTTTTTCCAGCATTTTCTTTTTAATAAATGTGTGAATTTATCTAAATGTTTTTGGTCACATTTACTTAGGATAATTTAGACTATGCTTTTCTTAGACACTAAGGATATACCACAATATCAATAAAAAGTCAGGTCAATCATTCAATACAGAACCTTTGTCAATACTTTAATTCATGGTAGCATAAAGAGCACACACATATCCGTGGTCAATAGACTCCATGGTATTTATTGGTTTAAGTATGTTTCTTTTCCCTGTTGAATTTTGTTTCCCTGTCTGTACAATAGAGGCCTGAAGAATGGAGTCAGAGGGCACAAACTGGTAACCTATGAACTAAAGTAAGCCAACAGATTGTTTGACTAAGGTGTAGTGAGTTTGAGTTTTTCCTTTCAATTCATCTTGTTTTTGTATTGAGTTCCCAATCATTTTTCTTGGAAACCCACCACCCCATCCTATGAATGACTTACATAGACTCTATATTTATATTCTCTGAATAGCTCTTGAAAGCATTTGAGTTTATGGTTCATGGATCACACATATTGTTAAATTTCTTTAGGCTTCCAAGGCTTTAATTCTACAAAACCTCTGAGAGAGTGAAGGTTATATTTTCCCCCCATTAGTTAACAGGTGAGGTGGAAGGAAGTTATTGTCAGGGCTATCAGGTATTAGACCACCACCACACACTATCTTATTTATACATCAAAGCTCTCCAGTGAAGTAGGCATTATATCCGTTTTATGGATTACAAAACAAAGAAGTTAACATCTTGCCTATGATCTGAATCTTATTAGTTGTGGAAATCAGGTTCAAACCCATTTTTGTTCATCTCCAAAACCTCCCTATCCCCTAGTTTCCCTTTGTGGTCTTAAACTTTCTATAAAGATCTCTTGAATAATGGAGCTTTGCCCAGATTTTGGAAATATTGTCAAAGTTAGATACACAGAGGATGCCTGATGTCCAAATATCTTAAACTATTTTGCAAAATATTGTATTTGAATGCTATTTTCTCTGACCAGTAGGGAGTTATTTTCCTACTGTGCTTGGGAACATACTTGATTGCCTGAAGTGCCACACAGAACTTAGGGATAATTATTATTAGAAGAAATTTGGCTTTCATTCACACATTGAAGTGACTTTGGAGAATATGTCACAAATCACTTAAATTAGAACTGTAAACAGATTTTATATCTATCACTTAACTATTCTGTTTAGTCACAGATACTAGGTATATTATAAACTCAACCTTGTTTGTACAAAACAGCACTAAAACTGCACATGCCTTGAAATAGTACATGATTACCTACAGAATTTATTTGACAGAATAGCTCTGATAAAGAGAAGTTCAGATATGTATAGGCACAGAATAAATGAGGGCAGAAAGAGTGATAGTATAATCATTAAATGAGTAGAAACCACAACTTTCAGTTGTTTTGTATTTTCATTTGAAAGCCGTGTAAAAATTTACTATTACAAACATAAACTGTGTTTAAGATAATTTCCATCTTATGTCAGTCACTTAATTGGCTTATGGTGAATCAGCTGTCCAGGAAACACCCAGAACAAGAATTGTCCATTGCTAAAAGGGAAAATAAGAGAAAAAGGATATATTAACAAAGAAAGTAAATGAGTATCTACATGAAAGCATTTTCTATAATTTTTAAGCTTTGGAATACTGACCATTCTTCTAATGTGACCAAAGAATTGAGCCAACAATGTTTATTTTTTTATATTAAGCAAACAGTGCTCAAATTTATAGATATTTTCTGCAAGTACAGTGCAAATTAATATAATATATATTAAAGTAATTAGACTTTGGAGTTTCACTTTTAGTGAGCAGGGTTTGAGGGGAGAGGGGGGGCACAGAAAATGTTGCCCTTTTCAAATAACTCACAAATGTGCTAATTATGTGTCAGATATGAAAGTTGAGGCATAATGACCTTCAAGCCAACAAAAGACCTTTTCAAGTAAGCCATTTTCATGTACATTAATAAAATGAACAATCCCCTTCCACAGTTAAATAATGTATGGCTGTTATTTCATTATATGTAAATGCAAACCAAGGAGTTGTTTCACTGCTGACATATTAAAAGTGTGCTATGAAAAAGCAAAGACTATAAATTCATTTAAATAACATTTTGTGGTTCTATTAAAATAGTAATCCAAAGAGGTTTCTGGTTCATTTCCACTGCATGCAGTTAATGTGCAGCTTCTCTACAACTGAATTTATTTTGGGTTTGAGCAGTAAAAACTGCAGTGTGTTAAAATACATACCTGGCAGGGATATTGAAAAGTTTAGAAAAATTGTTAGATAAATTATCTCCTTGCAGTGATGAAGATAATGATGTATTTTGTAGATCAGAGAAAACATTGCCTCTGTACATAAACCTTACTGGATTAGCAGGAAGAGTGCTGAATAAGAGTAGGGTTCAAAGGAAGGGAGAAGAGTGTTTCTTTCTCATGGCTCTATCATGGTATAAAAAAAGTATTTGTAAACATCAGACCTAGGTAATGGACATAATATAATTATTTAAAAGCGTATCCATTTCACTGGGAAAAAGTGTAAGTTTCAAAAGCAATACTATACAAGAAATTTGGGTGTCACTAATGCTTGAATTGAATACACTGCTGGAATGTAAAACAGTGCCCATGAAGTTGTAATAGAAAATCAAGAACAGGAAGAAGAATTTAATTATCTTGTATTTATCTGGCTTTGTACTGTATTTAATGCAAATAAAAACATGAATAAAGATACAGTCATCTTTAATACAACTTAAGTATGTCTAATAGACCTCTGGGAAATAGTAAACCAATTACAAACTTAAAATAAACCACAATCATTTAAGATTCCAAGAAACTATTCCCATTCAATCTAACTTTTTCTTTCCAGTCACATAATATCTTATGACTTTTTGTTTTAGGTTAGATGTGGATACCAAGAGACTGTCTAGGGTTTACCGATTCACTCATCAGTCTTTCCTTTTATTTTAAACAATTCCCTAGGGCCCTTTATTAATTGTTTTAATAGATTATCTGAATACTTTCATAAAATGATACCGGTGACATTTATGAGAATGTTATTTGTCACTGAGATTTTCAGTGAATGTGTACATGTTCTGACTTGTCCAGGATAACAAATGTTTCTGCATTTCCTTGATGATCTAAAATGATTTCTATTGTTTTGGATTGTATTTAAGGTGGCAAATCTTGCTTGCTCCATGTCAACAAATGAAGATGGAATTAAAATTGTCAAAGTTGCAGCCAATCACCTGGAAACCTTGTGTCCTCAGGTATTATAACTAAGTTACTTTCTTTTTTCTATAAAGATGTTTATAATTTTTCATACTTTTATACGTATAAAATATATTAAAATATTTATTTTAAGACTGGAAGACTAAATTGACCCAAGGTCATGGTTTATTCTTGACTAAGGAATTGGTTCTTGCAGCTATTTTAGATACTTCTAAGAGATTTGATGTTAGTCTGAGTTAAACATATTCTAAGAGTCTGAAAATTTAAAAGAACCATTGAAAATGGATACATTTAGTCATGATAATGAAACAACTTTATGCATTGACTTATCTTGCTAAATTCCGTTTATATCTAGTAAAGGAATGAGGTAAAGGGGCCTTGTTTTGCATGACCTGCAAGAAAAGAAATTCAGTCTTTATTGCAAATCCTAGGATACTATAAATAGAAAAGCCCCTTATTTTAAAGATGAGCCAACTGAGTATTAGAGAAACTAAATATTATGTGAGTATTTATTTATAAACCAACAGTTGTTTTAGGAGGCAAAACAGGGTGCTGAAGAAATCTTCAATAAAGGCATAGAAAACCTCTACATATGTTTTTACTACTTGAAATGATATAATCGTTTCTTAAGTTATTTTATTTTGGAATACTTAATAGAATTATTTTCTGATTAGTGATAATAAATTATATGATATTTTGCCAGACTGAGATAGTAAAAACTTGCTTTCAAATGTGACTCTATAGCATTAAGTAGAAAGTCAGGTAAGAAAACCACATTTTATCTTAACTGATCGCTGAGATTTTTTTCACCCAATAGGAGGATATGAATAATATTTTGTGTTCCACAACCTTATAGACAAGATAACTGTCTTCATTTGCATGGATACACAGTATACCCTATTCATACAGTAGTGGTGAGTCTCAGAAAGGCCTGCCAGTAGAGAAAAAGTGTGGCAGTCTCTGAGTGGCCATATTGGCATCTAATGAATAAGAGGTGCTTTGTCCAACTGATTTATTTTTAGTTATTATTTATTTTGAAATTTCAAGTAATATGAAAGGAATGACTTCTTTTCCCTTTTATCAAAGAAGGCATGAGTTTGAAAAAACTCATGTTTTCTTGTCAGCGATTCAGGAGTTTCCTAAAATCTGAAGAGCAACACATTTTCAGGGAATTATTTCTAGATGACTCGTAGTCTTGAAGCCATGAATCAGGATGCACAGAGGGCAATCTTAACAAATTTGTCCTAGAAGGAAATAATATGGATACTTAATTCCTAATAAAGACCACAAATGTTGTAAGGATATGAACTACAATGATGATTAGGGACTTCAAGTCTCTGGACATCTGTTGAGATTCTCATTATATTAAATGTAGAGCATGTGTTAAATTCTTGATTTGCATTGTTGACAATTTCATCTGTAAGAATACTGAGGAAACAGTGAGAGAAACTGCTTCTTCGGACTTAATGTTGATTAACAAGTAAGAACCGGCTGGAGAAGTGGCATCTAGAGGGCCTGCAACTGAGAACTTCCAAATGATGTCAATTTTCTATGAGACTCCATAGGGAACAGAATACTTACTGTACCAAGGTCTCTCAAGTAGTTAAAGCAAATATACTCTCATCAACAGTTTGAGAGTTCTCATCTCTCCACATCATGAATAACACTTGATTGTCACATTTTTAGAACATTTCAATATGCAATTTTCTGATTACTAGTGAGAACTTTTTTTTCAAAGTATTTATTGATTTTCCAAATATTTATTGGCTTTCTAATTCTATTAGTCTTCTATGACTGGCCTGTATCCTTTGCCAATTTTTAGTTGTCTTTTTTATATTATATTATCAATAATATTATATAATTTATACTAATATATTATTATATATCAATATAAATCAATATAAAAATATATTATTGATTTACTATTGATTTATTGATTTTCAATAATATATTTTTATATTAATGATTTACTTAAGTTGTTAAAAATATGTCTATTGCTTATAGCTTTTTTTAACTTTTAAAATATTTTAATTATAGAGGATTTTATGATTTTAATGTAAACATATTCATCTTTTAATACCTTTAATAAATATTTACTGAGCATGTACTCTGTGTCCTGGGTTTATGCCTTGTTAAGAAAGTCTACCAACAAAAGCGTCATATAGTTACCACATTATCTTTTTAAAATATTGAAGTATTATTATTCAACATATATGTTTATTTCGTCTGAACTTTATTTTTGTGTCTAATATGAGGTATGGATTTTTTTTAACACTGTTAGTAATCAGACCACCATCAGGTATTAAATCGTTGACTCTTTCTCAGTTGATATGAAATTCTACCATTGTTTTACATACAAAAGCACACACACATACACATACACATACACTTATGTTTCCATTGTTTCATATATATTTGTATACATGTGAACATATATACTTATATACATATATAATGCATGCATACATGTACATGTTTATATAATACATTCTACACATAAAATGTGTATAATTCTTTTTACTATTATTCCACATGTAAATATAGCTTGATAATCAAACTGAAACACACATTTTGAGGTACATAAATTTCTGGACTCCTATTTTGTTCCTTAATTTGTTTATCTATCCCTGCAAATGTATCACAATGTATTAATTATGGTTTCAGACTAAATCTTGATATGTTCCAGGCAAACTTGTTCATCTTGTTTTTTTCTTTAAATTATTGCTGTAATTCTTCACTTTTTGTTCTTTCATATAACTTTCAGTATCAACTTATCAAGTGTCATGAAAAAAATTATAATTTTGCTTAAAAGTTAAAATTTTTTGAACTTTAAATTATTTTAGAGAATAATGACTTCATATGGAATCTTTCCATCAGTAAACATGTTATATGTACATAGTCCCACCCTTATCCACTGTTTTGTTTCCATGGTTTCAGTTACCCACAATCAACTGCAACTGAACAATATTAAATGAAAAATTCCAGAAATAATTCATAAGTTTTAAATTGCACAGCATTCTGAGTAGTGAGATGAAATCTCAGGCCATCCTGCTCTGTCCCACCTGGGACATAAATGATCCCTTTGTCCAGGGTATCCATATTGTATATGCCACCAGCCCTTCAGTCACTTAGTACCCATTATGGTTATTAGATCGACTATTGCCGTGTATATGTTTAAGTAACCCCTATTTTAGTTAATAATGGCCCCAAAACATAAGAGTAGTGGTGATGGCAATGTGGATGTGTTAAACAGAAGGTGTGATGTGTTTCCTTTAATTAAAAAGGTGAAAGTTCTCAACTTAATAAGGAAAGAAAAATATTATATGCCGAGATTGCTAAAATCTATGGTTAAGAACAGATCTTCTATTAGTGAAATTGTAAAGAAAGAAAGAGAAATTCACGCTAGTTTGGCTGTCATACCTCAAACTGGAAAAGTTACAGCCACAGTATGTTATTAAGTGTTTACTTAAGATGGAAAAGGCATTAAATTTGTGGATGGAAGATATGAACAAAAAATGTGTTCTGACTGACAGCAGTCAGTTTGGGTTTGGTGTTATCCAAGATTTCAGGCATCCATTGAATGGTCTTGGAACATATATTCTGCAGATAAAGGATGGGGCTACTGTATTTCCAGAATTAGATCTTTTCTTTTTAATGTCCTTCAGGGCTCTTTAGTTTTTTTTTTATTATTTATTTCAATACATTTCATGGTTTAAAATATCTTCTACATGGTGTTGATTTCCAAATTTTCCTCTCCTAGACCAAACCTCTCTCCTAAAGACCGAAGTCACATGTCTAGTTTTCCCTTTGGCATCTCCACTTTGATATCTAGAGGATGTCTAAACTTTAAAATAGCCAAAATGGTACTTCTGATTCCTCCATCTTTGTCTTATTCTACTTCTCCTCAGTCTTCCCAATTTTAATTCATGACACAGCCATTCACCTACTTACTCTAGTGAAAAACCTGGCAGAAGGGGACAGAATTCCTTCCTTCATTCAGTATTTATTGAACATCTACTATGTAGTAGGTACTGTTTGTGCTTCTAGGGAGAAAATAGTACAGAAATCAAAAAATAGACAAAACCTCTGTTTTTGTGAAGTTTATATTCTCATGATACTTAGTGGCTATTTTTCCTACCTAATCTATTAACAAGTCCAATCAATTTCACCAAAAATATCTATCTTGAATCTCTGTATTTCTCTTCATCTTGTCAACATCTTAGCCTACGCCACCATCATCTTTATCTATCTACAGAAATATCATTCTATCTGGTTTCCATGCTTATATCTCTATAATCTGCTCTCTCTATAAAAGCCAAGGTAAAATTTTAAATATGTTCATCAGATAAATTGCTTTCCTTAGCCTTTTACAATAAAATATAAACTATTTCTTATGGCTTAATTAGATCTGTATGCTTTTGCCTACTGCCTAACTTCCAAGCCCATTCCCATATTATTTTCTTTTCTACTCATTAGACACCTGTATATTGACCTTTTTGTTTCCAGAACACAATAACCTACTTCCCACTTGAGGGAGTTTATATTTGATAATTCTCCAGTGTTCTTTTCTCATATGGTCATATAGACAGCTTCTTTTCTGTTCAGTTTATGAAGACTCAGTTCAAATATTGTCTTCTCAGAGATCAATCTCTCTAAATCACTCCTCCATCCATGACTTATTAGATCACCATATTTATTTCTTTTAAAGTCTGTGTTACAACTTGAAATTATATTTTATATTATTAATTTTTATTGTGCATATTACATACTCATACATAAATATCATGGAAGCCTTGATTTGGTCTTCCTTACTACTTTTCCCTGTACCTAGCAGAAATGCATATATTGGATGTTCAATAAATATTTGCTAAGTATATAAATGAATGATATAGTTTCTAGAATGACAAAACATTCTGTATTCATAGAGGGCTGGGAGGCTTTTGGCAACCACTTTTTTTGTAACATGACATATTGTCTTTTTGACAAGATGAAAAAAATATGACAGTATAATCAGTTTGAGCTGGAACTGATGGGGAAAAAATCTTTTTAAATGGCTGTTAATATATAGGAGCTAACCAAGGAAGAGACCTTAACTGGTGGGCTGCAGTGATCTTCTCTTGGCCTAGTCCATTTTAGTGTCTTATTAGTTATTTGGGTAAAATTATAGAATAACTGTCCCAAATTTTTCAGTTAAAAAGGAGAGGATAAAGGAACCTATTAGCTGAAAGAATCCAGACCCAAAGAATATTCTAGAATATGAACTAAAACTAACTATATCTAGGTAAAACATGATAGGTATAAATACTAAACCATATGTACAGGGTAGTATAAAACCAGTTGAAAGGATAGAGAATGGAAGAGATGTGGATTAGCAAGAAATTTACCCTCCAAAAAATTTAGAGGTTTTAGCTGATAGTTATGTCAATGTTAATCAGAAAAACTAATATAACATGTTTTGATCATAGAATAAGTTATAACACTGATTCTCAACCTTCTCTATACTTCAAAATTATTTTTAAAGATTATGAATTATATGCTATGCTTAAGCTATACCATCCTAAAATTTGAATTAAAGTCTGTAGTATAGCTCGATCGTGTGTGTGTGTGCGTGCATGTGTATATATATGTGTGTGTGTGTGTGTGTGTGTGCGTGTGTATAAGTTCCAGTTTGGCAGTATCTATTGAAATATGTATATATCTTCAAATCATTAATTCAACTTCCAACATTTTATGGTACATATATATGTGTGCAGGTGCACAAACGTCTATAAGCGAGGATTTTATGCAATGTTATCTATAATGGCAGAAGCTAGAACCGACCTAAATGCTTGTCAGCAGAGAATGTTACAAGTTGTTTAAAGTACGAGTTGGCTCTGTGTATGTTTTGGTATGGAAGACATGTAAAATAAGTGAAAAAGGCAAATTTCAGATGAATATGTATATGATCCCATTTATGTAGAGAAAAAAGGAGATAAATGGGATCATATGTTTATATATCCACAAACAAATTTCCAAAAGATCCTCATGAGAGTTTTCATTGTGGTTATTTCCAGGAAGTGATACTGGGTGACAAAGAACAAGGAGGATCACTTTTATATTTCATCTTATTTTATTAATTTTAATTGAACCACAAATAGATATGTTGTTAGTTTCTAAACAGAACACACACACAAAAAAAAACAAAACAAAATATTCCTAGATTGATTCTAGAGTGTGTCAGGTAAACCTTGGGTCAGCAAGAGCTGATATAGGGCAGCACTGAATTCCTATCTGTGAAGTATGATTGAATTCACTTAAATTTCAGTGAATTGAATTATACCCGTTTTTACTGTGCCCAAAGGACCAAAACAGTAATGCTTTGCCTAGTTACAGGTGTTGTACTTTAAAAAAAGAATTGTCACTTGGAGCATGTTTAGCAGAGGATGTCTGAAATACTGACATGACTTGAAACTATGTCATATAAAAACCTCATAAAAGCAACAAGAAAATTTTAGCCAGGAAAAGGTAAGACTTGGAGAAACATAATCACTGTGATCAAACCTTTAAAGGGCTATGATGTGAAAGACTTGTTCTAAAGGGTCCTGAGGGGGTAGAACTAAAATCTATAAGCAGAAGTTAGAAGGATACAAATTTCATCTAAAAATGGAGATGAATTTTCTAAAAGAGCTATCCTGAAAAAAATTAGACTTTGTTGAGAAAGAGGGATTGGGAGTTTTTCAGTGCTATAGACATTTAATACAAAGAAGATGACTACTTAACCAAGCTACGTACACTTGAGGGTACAAGCCTTGGGTTAGATAGAGGTAGGTCTAGAGACTTCTTATACCCAATTCCGAGATCCTCTAATGGATTTGCCTTTTTTTTTTTTTTTTTTTTTTTTATAAAGGAGGGAAATGCTATCTGGATGATAGCACTGTTGGAGTACTACAGCTGTTTGAACAGCTATACTCAACCTGGTGGAAGGATAAATCTATCAATCTAGCTTAATCCTTGTTCCATTTTAACAAGTGACTTGGATATTGAAAAGCAAAAACTTCATACGTGTATGTGGTACAAAGCTGGGACAGATAAAATTCAAGGTTCTAAAACATACTGATAATTTGGTCTAATGTTTGAAAACTCATAAGATCAAATTGAATAAGGGTAAATATAAATTCAGGGTCTTAGTTTAAATAAATTCTATGTACAGGTAGATAAGAAAACATTGCACCTGGAGAATCAGGAGTTGAAAGAGACATTTGTTATCTAGTCAATGAATTCCAAACATAGGTCCATGAAGGCGTTTTCATATTCCATAACGTAGTTAGCTTTTGTCATGAAGGAAAATTTTCCACTTTTTAATTTTAAATTTATGTAACTTCCAGTTATTTATTTTAAATTTGTATACCTTCTAGTTATTTTATATTCATCAAATATTTATGAAATAATAATGAAGGTGTAAGAGATAGTATTTTTTTCTCTTGATTGGCAAAAAATAATTTCCAACCCTGTGCCAGTTCCTTCCCTTTTCCATGAGCCTCTTCCTTTTAAAAATATTTGTGGTCTGAAAATTCCAGAAAAAAGTATTAATTTAGGTGACTCCACTATATAAGCCAGTAGCATGAGATGAGGACTGTCTTATAACTTTAAAATGATTATGATGCTTAGCTTGTAATTTAGAGGAAAATTTCCAAAATACTTGACAAAAGGATATCTATGTCTAGAATACCATACTGGGTTCTGGGCTTCACAGTTTAAGGGATAGGCAGAAAATGAATGGGTTGTTTTTAGCCATAGAAAACTCATAGACCTCATCGCTGGAAGTGTTTAAACAAAAGCCAAATAGGCTGTGTCTTAATAAAGATAGAGAAAAAATTGTATCATTGGGAGGTAGAGGTCTTAGATGGTCTAAAGTGTTCTTTCCATAAATAAGATTCTTTAATTAATAAAAAGCATGATGAAAACCTAGGATATTTTCCCTATGGTGAACACACTCTCACAAGTGCTTAGATTTTCCAAAATCAAGTTTTCCTATCCCTGTCTAGTTTGCATTAAGATTAGTATAGCTTCATTATATCTTCCACCTATCCCTCTTATAAAATGGTGTTCAGTGACCTGAAAAAGCTAAAACTGCTTCCAGAGGCACCTACTTTATTTTTAGTGATGTGATTGGGCAGAAAGTGGTAATATTTTTATAAGTTAATATTGGAAATCTATAATTACTTTCTGAAAGAGTTGTAAGGTAGACATTGGTGTCTTACGCTTATAATCCCAGCACTCTGGGAGGCTGAGATGAGAGGATCACTTGAGGCCAGGAGTTCAAGCCCAGCCTGGACAACATAGGGAGACCTCATCTCTACCAAAAAAAGAAAAAATTAAATCAACCAGGTATAGTGGTATGCACCTATAGTCCCAGCTACTCAGGAGGCTGAGGCAGGAGGGTTGCTTAAACCCAGGAGTTCGAGGCTACAGTGAGCTATGATCTAAGATCATGCCACTGTATTCCAGCCTGGGCAACATAGTGAAACTCCATCTCCCCAAAATTTAAAAAGTTGCATATTAGGTGTGTTGAAGAGTCTGGAAGAAAGCCAAGGCTGCCCCAGACATAGAAGCTAGTGAAATATAAAAAGAACAAAGAATTTGGGGGAGGGCAAGCACTGGTGATCTCTTGTATTCATATTTAAACATGGAAAAAAAAAACTCCACAAAGGTGGGAATTTTTGTTCCACTGATGTATCCTAAGAATAATACCTGACACTTAGTAGGTATTCAGTACATATTTACTGAGGGAATGATTATTCCCCACTGACCTTTTTTTTTTTTTTTTGGATTATAGGCATTAGCAGGTAGATGTTGAAAGCCATCACTATTCCTCATCCTTCTTTGTTTTCTGAGAGTATAGAAACTCCCAACTTCTAATCAAAATGATAAAAAGTTCCACTATGACACCCTGCCTGCTGAAGTGTAAGTCATGTGAAATGACTGGCATTATCTCCCTCTGCATGGACAGGATTATTTTGTTACAACAGCAACCTGTTCTGATTAAGTTATGATGTGTTACTGTATTTAGTACATGCTTCAGTAAGGGCATTGGACTATCTCTTTCAAATGGAAAAACGTGTCTGGATTTGTATAGTGGGTTTTTTGTTTGTTTTTGTGATCAAGAAGCTGTCATATTTGTGAATTGAAAGCGTTTAATTTTCTAAGTACCATGGTCTTCTGGGGAAGCAAATATGTTTTCATCTTCTGTTGATGATGATGATAATGGATGTTTTATTTGCAACTAGACAATATAGGACTCAAATAATCAATATAAAATAACCATATACTTTAAGAATCCCAGGGTGTATATATGAGAGCCATGGCAAGCCTTTTATAATTTATGCCTAATTTACTTCTTTTCTCTTCAGAGAATGGCACAAAATATGCTAAGATTTTGGAAACCAAAAGTCATGTCATACAGTAAAAAGCCTAAAATGAAGTGATTATTTTAAAAAAATAATCTGATCACGATTGAAAGGTTGATCCTGAAGATTGACTAGGGTGATTTCAGACTTGCAAGTATAGGACCAGTTTCTTCCCAGTGATGGCATGGCATTTATGTGTTGAGGCAGTACTGGAGTGTAGCTATGAGCACAGTTGCTTTCTGGGTCTAGATATTAGTGTCTGTGTCTTTGTACTATAGTTGCTCTGTATCCTGTCCCAAGTACATAGTCAGCCACTCCCTTCCACTCACTCCTAGGATCTTTTCGTTAAATATTTACTGACCACTGCCTAGGGGCATCTGTGAAGTTAGAATGAGCCAGGAGTGGGGTGTAGGGATTCAAGGGGTACCCACTGGAGCAGCTCTGAGGAATAAGAGTTCTAAGGTCTGAGTTCAGCTAGATGGAAAATCTGAGGTGGCATGTTCTGGAAAAAGAAACAAGTTGTAGAAGAGAAGTCATGCCATCAAACTCAAATGTGGAAAAGAGGTCAAAAATTAGATAATGATGTAAAAGTATGTATACAGGGCTAGGTACCAATTAACATGCAGGCTGAAGTAAGAATTTCAGAATAAGCCACAAACGAGAGTGTTTATATCCTCATTTATCACGGTGTGTGTTGCAATAATATGTATGCTAACACAAAGGATCTGTGCCAACCTCGACAACGTTCTAGTCATGGAGGAAAATAAAGATGAGAAGCTTTGCTTACATCAAATTTACAATAAAAAGGGAAAATGCATTCTCTAGGTAGAAATGAAGTGGTGTTAGTGAGGAATAGCCATGAGAATTAAGAGAGATTCATGCCAGAGGGTTCAGGGAGGGATCACAGAAAGGTGTCATTTTCTACAGACCTTAAAGGATGAGCAAGATTTAGACATTTGGGAAAATATGAAAAGGGCAGTCTAGGCAGAGGTGATAGAAAAGTATATAACAGTAGTTGAAAAAAGTGAGTCATTGAGTTTGTCTGGGCTATATCGTTTCTTTTTTTCTTTCCTTTTTTTTTTTTTTTTTTTTCTTTTTTTGGAGACAGGGGTCTTGGTCTGTCACTGGGATAGAGTACAACATTGTCATCATAGCTCACTGCAACCTCAAGCTCCTGAGCGCAAGTGATCCTCCTTCCTAAGCCTCCTGAGCAGATGGGCAGCTGGGACTACTGAAGCATGCCACCACTCCCCGCTAATTTTTCTATTTTTTGTAGAGACTAGGTCTTGCTCTTGCTCAGGTTGGTCTCAAACTCCTAACCTCAAGTGATCCTCATTTCTGAGCCTCCCACAGTGCTAGGATTACAGGTGTGGGTCACCAAGCCTGGCCCACATTGTTTCTTAACAGGAAAGCTCTTGGCATTTTGGGTGAAACAATTCTTTGTTGTATGGGACAATCACAGTGGTGGGGCGCCACACGCCAGAAAGATCAGAATCAGCACTAAACACACCACCACCACCTTCCCCAGCCCAGGCTTTATAATAACTGAAAGTGCCTCAACATTTTTTCAAGTATTACCTTGGAAGGTGATGTTGCCCCATTTAAGAACCAGTGGGAGGGCATGCCTTGTAGAAAAGGTAGGTTCCTTACTGCCAAGTGAAAGAGTTTAGATGGGTTTAGTAGATTTGGTTTAGCCATTACAGGTTTTGAGTAGGAGAGTGACATTATCACAGCTGTGCTGCCTGAGAATTAATCTGGAAAACTGTGTGTCAACTGAATGGAGAAAGGGAAAGACAAGACCAGTTAAGATATTATTTGAATCTTACATGTGTTAAGTCAGGATTTGAATAAGGGATGTAGGAGTAAAAATTTTTAAGATGGGACAAATTACAAATGGACAATATCAATTGACAGGAAATTGTGAATTAGATAAGAGGAATTGTGAATTAGATGATGGTAATAATGGTTTGCTTTTTGAATTCTTTTTCAGATTGGTCACTGTTATACAAAAAATGAGTACCATTTTTATATGTTGATTTTATATCCAGCAGTGTTGCTAAATTGAGTTATCTGTTCTAAGAGTTCTTTTGTGGAGCCTTTAGGTTTTTCTAAATATAAGATCATGTAGTCTACAAACTAGGCTAATTTGACCCCTTCCTTTCCAATTTGGATGGCCCTTTTTTCTTTCTCTTGCCTTATTGCTCTGGCTAGAATTTCCAGTACTATGTTGAATAAAAGAGGTAAACATAGATAGGCATCCTTGTCTTTAGATGCCAGATCTTAATGAAAAGGCTTTCAATTTGTCCCCATTCAGTATGATATTAGCTGTGGGCTTATCATATATGGCTTTTATTGAGGTATATTCCTTCTATACCCAATTTGTTGAGGATTTTGATCATGAAGGGATGTTGAATTTTATCAAATGCCTTTTAAGCATCTATTGAAATAATGATATGGTGATTGTCCTTGAGTCTATTGATGTGATATATCATGTTTATTGGTTTGCATATATTGTACCATCCTTGCATCATCCCTTGGATGAATCCTACTTAATCATAGTAAATGTTTTTTAATGCATTGTTGAATTCTGTTTGCTAGTATTTTGTTGAAAATTTTTGCATCTGTGCTCATCAGTAGATATTGGCCTGTAGTTTTTTGTTGTTGTATCTTTGTCTGATTTTGATATCAGGCTAATTTTTCAATACTGCTTTTTATCTCCAGAATCCATGTAGTACATTAGGTTTTTAAGCAATTCTAGGAGTGTTCTCTTAAGGATATTTTTATTCAATGAGCTCAGGCTCATGAATTAATAAATATTAATATGAGCTCTGATAGATTATTAATAATCTAATCGATAATTGACAAATGTTAATATGAGCTGTAATTGATTATTAATAATCTAATTAATGATCTAAATGATTATTAAGTAAACAAGACATCCTGGACTTGCATGTTATACACACTTAAGTGGATCTTAAATACATACATTTAAAAAAATAGTTTTAAAACTTAAGATACTTCTATACAAGTCAGAAGGTAATGTTAGTGCTGAAAAATATTTTGTTGATAACACTATTTTTAAATGTCATTTTACATGTTAGCTTGAAATGAAATATCTGTTAGTAGCAGGATATTTAACCAAATGGAGAATGAGAACTTTGTTTTGAGGTTTAATATAAACACTGCTTATGACCATATGTCCTGAGAACTATACCCTGTCATGACAAATTTTCTGACCCTAGGACCTTATATAAATACAAGCAATAATTCATCCTCTTTCTTGTGCTACAACCAAGATTGCAAATTATAGTCCTGTAACTGAAAAACTCTGAGCTCTTGTTTTATGTGTCATAAGTGACAATGCCAGTGACCCCTACATCCCAATTTAGATTCAGTGGGGCTTTCTATATTCTCATCAAGAGGAGAGTGTTCCAATTCCATATCTACCCTGAACTCAGGACTTAGTTTAGGACTAGATGACCCCTGGTCTCTTGGAATATAAACTAGTTGGGGCAATGACCTGAGAAAGTCAGTGTTAAAAGAGCAATGAAATAGATTTAAGGATAAATGTGAAGAAATCTATTATATAGAGACCAAAAATCATTATTTTTTCTTCCTAGAGTTTCTATTGTTTCTGTTTTAAGCTGCCTTTGTTGACAATGTTTTATAAAATAAAATGTGTCATTTTGGATCACTCAACAATGGGACAAGGAGAATTTGAAATAATTCAAGCAGTAATGCCTTTATCACTGTGTTCAGTATAGTAGACATTGTGCAAAAACCAGATTTAGAGGAGTGAAAGAGAACTGTGTTGAGATCTAGAAGTTTATAAGATCATTGTTCCATAGATAGAATAAACTGAATTTGAGTAATTTGTAAGTGTCAAAATGTTATTTCTAGTAAGTAGCAAGGTATCAAAGTGGTATTGCATAGTTTAATGTTTTAAAAGTAAATGTAAGCTCTGTAATATCTCCTCAGAAAGAAAATCACTGCACTTATACCCAAATAAAATTATATTTTTGCCTAAGGGAGGACAACATGAGTTAAATACCTCACAAAATAAACAAACTTTGCTTTCAGTCTGCTCTTTGAGAACTACATTAAAGCCCTGAATCTACTTCTGAATATATAGACACCTTCTGAACATATATTTACCTTCTATGTAGGGTACATGTGTGTACTTCATAGTGAAGTCCATCAGGGAAGAGATGGCCATTCCTAGTACATCTGTTCTGTACTAGGCAGGTGCTTTACTGGGGGGATCATAATTAGTTCTTGCAAAAGTCTTGTGACATAAGAATTATTGGACTCATTTTATGTAAAAGCAAGAAGAAATTTGGAGATGCTAAATGGGTTTTCCAAGGTCAAGCAACCACAAAATAAATACTTTAGGATTTGAATACTAATATTCTTCTTGGTTTTAGAATTATTTCACCACTCAGTTTTATCTGCTCATATTTGTATAATTCCCAAAGAACATAGAATTTTTTCTATGTCTCCTTGCTGTAAAAGAAGTGATAATATCTCCCAGGAATCTTTTCAATGGTGGGTCTGTAATGGTTTTGAACTCTCATATATTAATATTTGGGGTTTGCTATTTCTAAATACTAGTCCTTGGCTCCTTTACAAAGGATGGAAATATTACTTGACATTTAGGCATAACTTTATTATTGAAACAGGCTTCGTAATTTTATTGATCTGTCACATTCAGTGAGGTCCATTCCCAGAGAAGTCAAGTGGGTTCCATAAGATTACACAGCAAACTGGGGGAAGAGGTTGAAATATAATTCTTAACCAGTCATTCAACATCCTTGTTTACTTAACAGGAATGCCCTGATGTAAAAAAATGATGGATAATGTATTAAATGTCTTTTTGGTATATTTTCAAAACTCAATAGTAAATGTTTTTGATTAATAATTAAAAGGATCAGTCCTATTGGCAGTAGCAGAGTATAAAAATGTAAATTTCATAATGAGCAATATTTGGTCCCTTTGAATGTATATATGGATGATACTAGAAAGAACAATTTGAGTTTAAAAGATTATATTGTTTCAAGGCGTGTATCCTTATTTTCTTTTAAAAAAATCTTTTTTTATTAAAACCTGCTTAGAATCCTGGGCAATATACTTAATTTTTAAAGAATTTACTATCATGAAAAAACTTATTCTCCTGAAAATTGGATATTTTATTAGTTAAATAAATAATGTAACTTAATGGGTTTATTATTAGGTCTTTATTGTAAGTAGGTTCAGAATAAATTTCAGGTTCTATCTCAGTAATTATATTAGGGTAGGTGTTTGTATCAATAATGAATTTGTACTATCTCAAATCATTTTTCTAATGTGGCAAATTTTTAATTACCAATGAATGATTGATTAAGAAACAAATATTTTCCCAACACTTCAGCCCCATTCTGAGGTAACATAGGGACCCAAAGGAATATACACTTACTCCTCCTCACATTTAGATGCTGTTGCATATTTTTGGTGTTGATATTGAAGATATTTAAATGATGTTGGTGGAAGATGGAGGCCAGTAAAATTACTTTAATAGGTGAACTGGCAGAGTATAAGTCTGGAATAAACTGTGGTAAACTGGAAAATACTTGCTTTAAGGCCTTCAGATTTGTTTCTAAAACACTTTGAGGTCACCCCTTGCCACCACAAAAGAAAAAGAAAAAAAGAAAAGAAAAACACTTGTAACCAATTTTCAGAGTCATCTTGTAGTGGCCTATTTGATTGCTATTTGTGCTTCTGCTCAACAATCCTGCGGTCCACTTTAGACATTACTGTATTTTTCAATAAGTTTTATTGTATAATAAGAACTATTTCATGGATAATCCAAAGTGAAGTAAACCATTTTAAGGAAAGAGCCTTTGGTCTGCAGATGATTCCAGTACTGATGTGAGACTAGGGCCATGGGATAGAAAAGCAGACTGTAGTAGGAGGCAGCCTAGGAGAAATGGGTCAGAAATCTAAGGGAATATCACAGCTCGTGAGTGCAGACTGCCTCTCAGCATTCTAGGATGAATTCGTGGTTTTGCTCTTAAGCAAATACTTATGTTTATGGCCTGGGAGGAAAGTCACTATTAACCATGCTTTGTTGATGAGTTAATAAATAGATGACAGCCATCTTCCTATTGAATTCCTTGCCACTCTGGGCTGAATACACTGTCAACTACTAATAAATAATAATCATGATTTTACTTTCTGCCAGATGCTTCCTATAAATCATGAAATTCAAAGGCAAATGTTTGAAAGCCTCAACAAAATGATGATTGTAGTCACTTGTTACAGTTGTTTGTAGCCTTTCTCAAAAAAGATATTTTGTAACAAATCCAGGTAGTTACTAGAAAAATTTCATTAGGAGGCATGGGGTTTTTCACTTAAGTTATATATCAGCCAGTGAGTACTGTTTACTGGGAGTCATCCCAGTTAACAAAGAAGATACATCCATTCATTCCACAATTGTTTACTGAGTATCAGCTACATACTAGGCACTTTTCTAGGCACTGAGGGTACTGTACTAGACGTAATTGTCAAAGTGCCCATCTATATGCAGCTTACTTTCTATCTGAGAGTGATAAATAATACATAAGGGAATAAATACATAAACAAGATAATTTGGGGTTTTTTTGAGCTACTTCATTAAGGTCTGACTGACATGTAAAACACTGCACATATTTAATATGTACAACTCGATGAGTTTGGGGATAAGTATACACCCATTAAACCATCATTACATCCAGGCCATAGACATATCCATCACCTTCCAAAGTTTCCTCCTACCCTTTTTATTAGTATTGTTATTATTTGTCTGTGTGTGTTAAGAACACTTAAGACCTAACCTCTTTCCAAATTTTAACTATATAATACAATAGTGTTAACTATAGGCACCTTGCTGTATAGTGGATTGCGTAGCTGCAGCTTTGTACCCTGCGACTATGACCTCCCAGTTTCCCCCTCCCTCCAGCCACTGACAACATCCATTCTATTCTGTGTCTTTCATTTTGACTATTTTAGATTCCACATACAAGTGAGGTCACACAGTATTTGTCTTACCACGTCTGGCTTATTTCACTTAGCATGTACTCCAGGTCCACCCATGTTGTCACAAGGGCAGGATTTCCTTATTTTTAAGGCTGAATAATATTCAGTTGTATGTATACATCACATTTTCTTTATCCATTTATCTGTGAATGGACATTTAGGTTGTTTCCGTATCTTGGCTATTGTGAATAATGCTGCAGTAACCATGAGGGTGCAGGTATATCTTAGAGATCCTGATTTCAATTTCTTTGGATATATACCCAGAAGTGGAATTGCTGGATCATACAATAGTTCTATTTTTAACTTTGGAAGGAACCTTCATAATGTTTCCCATAATGGCTGCACCAATTTACATTCCCACCAATAAGGGTTCCTTTTTCTTCACATCCTTGCCAACACTTGTTATTAGTGTTTAATCTAGATTTTCATTACTTCTGGCCTGCATTATTCCAATAGCTTATCTCCATGACAGTCTTCTCTGATTTATATACCTAACATTTACCCTGTGTAGACTGTTTGGTGTTTCCCTTTTCTTTCCTCCAAACCTTGACACCTTGACATAAGGTCATTCAATGGCTGCTATCGCCTCCTACGTCCAGACCCCTTTTAGTACTTCAAAATCAAGCACTAATTACTAGGCATTTCCAACCCTACACCACCGTATATCCATCCCTTCATCTTTTGAAATTACTGACCCTGTTCCTGTGTCTTGGCTTTTGCTTATAACTCTGTAGAGAGTAGACCTACATTTATTTAATTCCATCCCTTTTGATCCTCCATATACATTCTATCTGTCCTACACATTCCAATCCAATGATATAGTTTACCAATATGTATTCAATGACAAAGTCTCTAATTTTTGTGGCTAAGATGGAAAAGTGGTTGCTGGATGTAGGTGCAATTAGGGATAATTGTAGCAGGCTAATATAAAACGTTTCACTAAGAAGATACATTTTACCCTGTGGGAGATTCTATACTTATTTATGTCTTTTTCAAATAGTTTTTTGATGAAAGGAAAAAATATGACATTTATCAAATATCTACTTTTTTCTAAACACTGTGATAAACATTTTTTTCATTATTTCATTTGTATTCTCACAGCAACTCTAGGAAAAGGTATTATTGTACAGGTCCTTTGAAAATCCAGATATCTAATTTTTTAAATTTGTGGTTAACATAAATTTAAGAGAAAGACCTAATGTTATGGATGGTAGAGTCATGAGTCACTGTATCTTGCCAAGCCAGAAGAATGAGTCAAAAATTAACAAGGAACACTTAAAAGCAGTAGCTATAAAGTCAACATTCAAGTTAAATGTATTTTTTATATTTATAAGTTCTTAAAATTTACTTGACTGCAGTTCATGGGAAAGGTCAAATAAAACTCCCTAAAGCCTAATATGAGCTGATAGTGTGATATAAGGGCTAATAAACTAACATGCTCTTATTCTGCAATTATTGAAATATATTGTCCAGATCAAGGAAAATAATTTTCCCTGTGAACTTTCACTAGCCATGCTTATTTGGAGTAGTGTATCATTTCTAAATATTTAAGAAGATTTTGTTGAAGAATAGAACATAAAATCATGAATACCAGGATGATATCATTGTTATCATTGACAGGATAAAGAATAGTATGTGGGAATATTATTGATGCACTGAAATTTTGCCATATAGAAGAACTGAAACCCCTAAGAACTGAAGACTGGCAGATAGCTGGAAATGAAAGAAGGATAGGTTATAGGTCAACAGAAAGAGAAACTTTCCTGGAATCAGAGCAGCCCAATGGTGGTGTGAACTGCTTTAAGAAACTGGTGATGTCTCATCACTGAATGTGACCAAAGCATTTTCCATATTTAATGATTCTGGGATTTCATATTTTCTCTCATTTTGCTGTCAGGCTCCTCTTATTCAAAATGATCTCTTTCCCTTCTGATATGTAATTATACTGATAGGCCATATTTAATAATTAAAGTACTTAATTGCTCTTTCTTCCATGTGCATTGATATAATTCTCCACAATCCTTCTCCCACTGAAAGTCCCCAAAGGGAAAAAATGTTTTGTTTTATTTTTTATTTCAGAATATTATGGGGGTACAAACATTTTGGTTACATGTTATGACTTTGCCTCACCTAAGCCAGGATTAGAGGTGTGCCCTTCCCCCATACAATGCTCACCTCATCCATTAGTTGTGAGTTTACCCACACCCACCCCCAACCCCCAATGAATATTACTACCATGTGAGCACCTTAATGTTGATCAGTTAGTGCCAATTTGATGACGAGTATATGTGGTGCTTATTTTCTTCCATTCTTGTGATACCTCACTTTGGAGAATGGGCTCAAGCTTTATTCAGGATGATATAAGAGGTATTAGAAAACCATTGCTTTTTGTAATTGAGTAAGTAGTCCTGTGTGTGTGTGTGTGTGTGTGTGTGTGTGTGTGTGCCGTATTTTATGAATCCACTCAGGGATTGAAGGGCAAAACCTAGCAGAAGAAAAGAAATAACTAAGATCAGAGCAGAACTAAACAAAATTGGAATAAAAACTGTACAGAAGATCAATAAAACTAAAATTTGGTTTTTTTGAAAAGATAAACAAAATGGACAGCCCTCTTGCTAGATTGACAAGAACTAGAAGAGAAAGAACTCTAATAAACTCAATTAGAAATGAAAAAGGAGCGGTCACAACAGACATCATGGAAATACAAAACATTATCTTTGAATACTATAAAAACCTATATGCCTAAAAACTACTTAATGTGGAGGAAATGGACAAATTATTAGAAACATACAACCTCCCGAAGTTCAACCAGGAGGAAATAGAATCCCTAAACATACCAATATCAAGCACAGAAATTGGAGCAGCAATTAAAAACCTTCCAACAAGGAACAGTCCGGTGTGAACCCGGACCAGATGGGTTCACACATGAATTTTACCAAACATACAAAGAACTCATACCTATACTACAGAAATTATTGCACAACATTGAGAAAAAAATATTTTACATCCCACTGAGTACTGTTCTGAACACATAGCTGGAGTTCAATAAACACTTGTTGACTGATCGGTAATTTTCCAACCTGCTGAGGCTGCTCTCTTTTGCAAGGGCAATTATAAACATTTCCAGGAGCCAACTCAAGTTCTTAAAATGATACAGTTGATGTTCTATTCTCTCCCGCTTCAATAGCAATCATACTGCAGAAACCACTGTCAGCAAAATAGGACAAAACCGTTGTTTTGATTTTCTTAATAAGAGGAGACAGGAAAATAATTCCCACTTAAAACCACTCCCACTCAGTACACCACTCCACAAACAACTTAAGTGCTTCAGACATATTAGCAATGCCATCTCTTTTTATATCTATACATATATCAGCCATTTCTCTCCCTTTCTCTATTAATTAAATGCATCATCAATAATGGTATATTTTATCACCATTAAAATTATAATTCCCCAGTACTCTTTTTTTCTCCCTCCTTAGAAATACTGCAAACTACTTTTTTCCCTCTAGAATATGACAAACTATAAAAAATTTTAACATTATCCTCATGTTGTACACAGCTATGTTAAAAAAATGCAGTAGTGATTTTAATAAATGAAATTGGTCTTACTCAAGACTGGCTTTCTCATTCATTTTCCTCACTTTTTTCATTCCTCTATATTACCCTGATTCACTATTTTTAAGTATTTTAATAGAATCATAATCAGATTTGTATCTAGGTGGATGTATGTTGTTTTAGATATACAATATATGGTAGAATCTATATTTTATTTTTGTCTCAAGATGAAATATGTAACATGTCTTTTGCTAATATATAGTTGTCTCATATGGGTCCTGTTATATTTCATATATGTCAAAGCTAGAAAGAGCAGTGGGCTTCTAGTTTGGAAATGGGTGCTCTAGTCTTCCTTCTGCACTAACTACTGATGTGGCTTTAAGCAAGTGTCTTGAACCTTAAACTCTCTGTTTCTTCAGTTCCTCCTTTGTAAGTGGCTGTATTTGAACTATGTATCTAGCATTCATTCTAGATCGAACAGTCTACAATTTCAGGAAGTCTTTAACTTGGTAAGTTTGTACCAATACAACTTATTATTATTTTTTAAAGAGACAGAATCTTTCTGTGTCACCTAGGCTAGAGTACAGTGACCCAGTGACCGATCATAGATCACTGCAGCCTTGAACCCCTGGGCTGAAGCAATCCTCTTGCCTCAGCCTCCTGAATAACTGGCACCGCAGGTGTGCTGCACCACACCTGGCTAATTTTTTTTTTTCCTTTATAGAGACAGGGTCTCTCTATATTGCCCAGGTTGGTCTCAAACTCCTGGCTTTGAGTGATCCTCTGCGTCAGCCTCCCAAAGTGCTGCGATTACAGGCATGAGCCACTGCTCCCAGCCCTGTATAAAAATGTAAACATTATAAATATTTTACATTATAATTTGATTAAAACAATATCCTTGAATTTGCAGTTCACAAACTTCAGTATTAAACATATTTTATGCTACTAAAGAATTTTTTCTTCAAAAATATTACTGCTTTCAGTATTTCTTTGTACTTAAGAAAGTAATTCATTTTGTTCTACTTTATTGTTTTTTTTAAAAAAGGACATAGCAAAGGCATAGTAATGGTGATCACAAAAGCTATTCATGTATCACAACACACTGAGCCCACTTGTTTTATTCACGTTGAAATGTATGGGATGATCCTCCCTTTAATCTGATTAACACTATTTTTTCCTTAAGTGTTCTTATCTAAGGGAAAAAGCAATGGAAACAAATGATGAATCAAAGCATGTTAAACCATCTGTTTGAGAACAGATTAAACAGCTGCCATTATTTCTGTTAATATTAACACATCTCAACTTGTATCCCATTTCTTAATTAAAAGTGCATATCCTACTCTTGAAAATAGTAAAAAGGAATTGTTGCTTTTATCACTGACTGGTTAAACCCAGTCATATGTGTGTGCTTGTTTCCTCACTCAAGGGAGAGGAAGTCCCCGTTAATGTTGATGCACAATGGTATGTAGAACAATAACCAAGTGTGTTCTATAGCAAAAAAGAAACTATTAATGTAGAAAATACTATTGATTTCTCCTCCATCCATTCCACCCTCTTTCCTTGGTTCCATGAAATGGGGCAGGAGCTGATTAGCCCAAACCAACAATTCCCTTATTGGGCATGGATGCATATTGCCATAATCAGAGTGAAATAGAAGAATTCCAATGATAGCTGGGAAACTTCCCTCCTCTTCCCTTCCTTTTGTATCATCCTTTCCCCTCCCTCTTCCCCCTCTTTCCTTCTCCTCCTCTTTTCTCTCTCTCTTTCAATGTGATGTGATCAAGGACACTTATAAGCCTAAGAGCTACTGGCAACCTTATAACCACAAAGGAAATCAACTTCAGGAAAATAGTGAAAATCAGAAATCACAGTACAAATCAGAGGAAATAAAAATAAAACACACTTTAAGTGACATTGTTGAGCTCCCAGATCACTTAACAAACACAACTATAATTTTTTTCAGTTATGAGTTGCCAAATTTATTTAGTTACTAATCCATTTGAGTTGTATTTTCTGCTATTTACAACCAAAAGCATTTTAACTAATATTGCTGGCTTCAGACAAAGAACTTTTTCATCTCTGCCACATGCCCTCCCCATTCCAGAATGGCAATATCCTTATAATTAGGTATAATTTTAACACATTTTTGCCTTGTTCATCCTTGGAAGTCCTACTCCCACTTTGTGCCTTGGATTACCCAGGATTTCATGCTTGTAATTATTTGATGCTCAAGAAATCTCTCTTCTTTTATTCCCATTCAAATGTGCTGGTGCTTTTCCCCTTCTTGCTTGTCTCTGATTTTTGGATTATGAGTACAGCAATGGGATGATCAGATAAATGAAGTAAGGCTAATACCAACTAGTTTATCTTCAAACCCATACTCCAAAATCAGTCTGCCACCAAATGCTATAACAGAGAAGTATGCTAAATTGTAAGTATTTTAAGAATCATATTAACACAAATAATCTGGCCAGTGGATTTAGTTACTTGGTTTAAAAGAAGAGTTTAGCTTTATTTTATTCATATAGTAAAGATTTGTTGAAAACATCCTGTAAGGCTTGGGGACAATGCCACAAAGTTAAGGTCCCTGCACTCAAGACACCTATAGCTTATTAGAGAAGACTGACATTAAACTTGTATATAATGTAGTATGGAAACTACCATAGGCAGAAAATCAGAGGCAAAGAATGATCCAGACAAGGAAATTCAGAATGTTTACTAGAAAAGTTCACTAGATTATTAACTTCACATTTACTAAGAACACATCTTATTCAATGTTATAACTCTTTTATTAGGATTCTTCACATGGCTCTCAACAAATGTATTTTGAATAAAAGATTGGAAACTGAAAGAAAAGATTAATTCCCATATGGGAAACATTTACTCATTTTTATGTACCAAGAAAGAATTTCACAGAAAAGCTATAATTTTAGGGGTTTCTCTCTTTTATTTTCCATTTTCCCTAACACCAGGGCTGAATAAAGTTTAAAATCTATTAATGTTTACTGAATGAGTACTATCAGAGACCTCAGGATGTCCTTTTGATAGACAAGAAAATTGTGAGATAGAAATTGAAATAATTCATCAAAATCACACAACTAGAGCAGTTCAGCTTCTAGGAAGATGGAATAGATAGATACACTTTTGCCTCTCTTTCTATGTGCAACTAAACACCCAGGACTTTATGCATAAAGCAAATCTAGGAAAACACTGAAAGGAAAAAAGAAGTCATATGGGCTAGGGACCTTGAGCCAAAAGGAATAACATGGTGGTAAGACCCATTTTTTACCTCATTCCTTACTTGGAGCTAAAAAAGCCGTCATCGAGAAACATCAATGGCCACAGGTTAAAAAAAAACAAACAAAAAAACACTAATCTCTTTGTCCAAAGAACCAGGAATGGGCTAGGCTAGCAAGAGAGAAAACTTTTAGACAATAACCACTCTATTCTAGTGAAAAATCTCTACAATAATAAAGAAAACCGCGCATGCACACACAGACAAAAACAAATAATGGCTCCACCATACTCATGCCAGGAAAGGCAAGTGGGGCACCTAGACTTTTATTAACACTAGGTTATAATAAGCACCCCAACCCCCAGGCCAGGTTATGTCAGAAAAGGTTGAGTGAGGAACCAGGACTTTCTTCCCCACTTGGCAGCAGTGAGGTTCCCCCTCCCTTTCCCAGCATCAGTGACGACCAGGTGGAAAACCAGCACTTTATCCCCACCCACCAGTAATAAATAAGGTTCCCACTCCTCCCACCTAGGGAGGTGTTTTCAGAGAAGTAGTTGAGACTCAGGGCTTTAACACCGTCCAACTTTAAATAGACCCCGAAACGCACACGTAGGGCATCCGTACATAGAAAGCAGCATCAAGACACTCCTACTGCTCCCAGAAATGAAAGTATCAATGGAGGCCTCCTGGAGAGCCAGGATTTCCGCATGCAGCTATGAAGAGGAGGCCCCTCTTCAGGTGTCAATGAGCCTCAAATGGGGAAGAACCTTGGCTATTACCCTCACCAGGCAGTAATGAGGCAACCCTCTTATTTCCTTGTCAGGGCAGTTTCAGAAAAAGCCAGCTAAAACAGAAGTTTAAATTATTATCCAGAGTCTCTTAACATAATAACCAAAATGTCTAGGTTTCATTCAAAAATCTCTTGTCATATCAAGAACCAGGGAAATCTCAAACTGAATGAAAAAGACATTGATTAGATGACAGAGATGTTAGAATTATCTGACAAAGATTTCAAAGTAGCTATTATGAAAATGAACAATCATGCATTGAATAAATAAAGATAATTTATCATATATTTGAAAATAGCTAGAAGATTTGGAGTGTTCCCAACATAAATGATAAATGTTTAAGGTGATTGATCTAATTACCCAAATTTGATCATTATACATTACATGCTTCTATCAAAACATGGCATATACACCATTACTGTCTATAACTATTATAAATTAATAAAAATTAAAAAGAAAAAGAACATTGCCAGAGAATAAAAAATCTCAGCAAAGAAGTACAACATATAAAAAGAACCAAGTAGAAATATTTGAACTGAAAAATATAACAACTGAAGTAATAATTTAAAAAACTCAATGGTTGGGCTCAACAGCTGAATGGAGCAGACAGGAAAGAATCTGTCAACTGAAAGATGAAACAAATAGCAATTACACAATCCAAACAATAAGGAGAAAATAGACTTAAAAAACAAAAAGTAAAACATGCCCTCAGGAACATATATGGAACTATAATAAAATATCTAATATTTGTTCTCTGGAGTTCTAGGAGAAAAGAAAAAAGAGCCAGGGCTTAGAAAGTACTTGAAGAAATATGAGCTGAAAACTTCGCAGGTTTGGCCAAAGCACCACCACAACTACTTCAACAAAAAAATATAGAAACTAGGCAAACTCCAAACATGTTAAGCCAAGCCCAAAGGAATCCACACCAAGGCACATCATTGTCAAATTTTTGAAAACTAAAGACCAAGAAAAAATCTTTAAGGCAGAGAAATATCACATTACCTATAGGGGAAAAACAATTCAAATGACACTGGATTTCTCACCAGAAATCATGGAAGCCAGCAGAAAATGATAGGATATTTTTCAAGTGCTAAAAGAACTATCAATTCAGAATCCTATATCCAGCAAAAATATCCCTTAGGAATGAAGGGGAAATTAAGACATTCTCAGATGAAGGAAAACTAAAAGAATTTGTCACCAGCAGATTTACATCAAAAGAATGACTATCTTGGTTGAAATATCAACAATATAAAAACTTGTGATGTTTACTTTTGGCTTGAAGAGTTATTGAACATCTTGCTATGGATAAAAACAAAATCAAACAAAACATAGTGATAAAATAATAGCTCCAAATGTGTAATGCTTTACCAAAGTAAAGAACCTACTTTAAAGTTATGGTAATAAGAGTTAAAATCTCTACTTTTTCCCTACTTCTGTCTCCCTTAAATTGGATAGTATTAAAATTCATACATGTTAAATTCATTTGTAATCCATTCATAACCTGATGTGATATACTCAATAAAATATCATTGATCCTTCTGTAGTACTTGATGGGAGAATTTATTTTGGAATTTAACTGAAAAATAACTTGTTAAATTAGGCTTGTGACAATATAGGAAGAATTGCTTTTAAGTGAACCTAATAAAATAATTTTCCCAAAAAAGTTTTTTGTTTGTTCTTGCTTCTCTCTCTTTCCTCCTCTATCTTGAATGTGTTTCTTCCAGACTCTAATAATCTACAAAGTGTATATATGCCATAAAACTGGGGATATTGAGAAGTCCAGTTTCCTGACTTCTAAGACTTTCATTTTTATCTTACATTCCTTTGAGCAGATTTAAACTTGATATTGGCAGCTTTACCTAAAGACTCCCTTATCCACTAGATCAGGGTCCTCCAAGAAAAGTCCACAGCTTATTCACATTAGAATCATCTTGGATGTTTATAAGAGTCAGGGTCCTGGGCACCACCTCAGCCTTACTGAATCAGACTCTCCTATGGGTGGGTGGCAATAAAACTGTATTGTTAATAAGCTCCCAGGTGATACTTATCCATGATAGAGATTGAGACCCACATCATTAGATTGTACAACATACCTTTATAAATGCACCCTCTGTGGGCAAAGTACAAGTAACTTCTGTCTTCAGCAGATGCACTGCTTTGTGCTGGGTTTCTTTCCATACCTCCCTGCCTTTTCTAATGAAATTCCTTTCCTATTCTGCCCACTGCACCCTAATGCCTTTAATAGGTGAGATGTCCAGCTGAACTTTTCCAAGCAGCCAAACACACAGAGTTATTTTCACAAGGATATTTTCAGGCTGTATATTAAGCCTAGTTCAAGGCTCCAGAACATTTGATTCCATAACTGTGATGACAGGTTTTAAAGCACAGATCTATTGATTTCAGGGACACACATTTTTCATTCTCTTTTGTTGTCCTTGTCCACAGGGCATAGTGGCAAGAGGCTTAGGAGTTTAGCCATGTATTGGTTATATGATGTTCACAAGTAGTGTTTCCTCTAAGTCTATTTTCTCATTGAAAATAGAGGCTGAATTCAAAGAGCTATTATGAAGTCTTGGGGAAGGGAGACAGAATGGAAACATAATGAGTGAGATATGCAACGTCTGGGGGATGGTCACACTCGAAGCTCTGACTTGAGTGGGGAGGAGAGGCATGGGCAATATACGTAACCTTAACATTTGTACCCCCATAATATGCTGAAATAAAAAAGGGGGGGAAAGAATGGAATAGCTGGGAAGAGCACAGGCTTCGGAATTTGGAGAGAGCTAGTGAGAATGCCATTTCTGCCTCTTAACAGCTGTAGGATGTTGGGCAAGTTATTTTACCTCTCTAAACTTCCTCTTCAAAATGAGAATAATAGTCCCCTGACCAGCATTGTGAAGATTAATTGAAATTATCCAGACACATGGTGAGTGCTCATGGAATTGCAACTATTGTTATTTTTAGTTTGGGGAAATAATTTGGCACAGTGCCAGGGACACAAGGCATTTTGCCTACAATAATTTAAATCTTCTGAGCAGAATTATCAGATGTGCAGCTATAAAGTGGATTTTGGAGGCGCACAGACCTGGGACGAATGCCTGCCCTAGTATTTCTAACCTCTAGACTTTGGCACAAGTTGTTTATGTTTTCTGAGCCTCATTTTTTCATGAAGGGAATGGCAGTAATATTTACCACACAGGACTGGTATGAAATTCCTAAAATAGTATAGTTCACATTTTCTCCTCCCTTCCTCCCCTCCCTTCCCCTCCCCAGGAGAAAAGATACTGGCTAGGACAGTGCATGAGTTTACAATCAGATTCTGATGAATAACACTGATATTCAATTTGTGAATAAATCATGTTTGCATTTTTCATATGATTGATATAGCTAGAGGACTTCAGTCTTTTTGACTTACATCAAGTTGTGTTATTTGTTCTGCAACCAGTTTACAACTTTTTCCTAGGTTTTAGAACAGACAATTACATAGTCAAGTGCCTTCTTGGGACACCCACTCCATGCAATATGGCCAACACTAAAGGAATGGATGCAGTTAATTTTAGACTTTGGTTGAATCTAGAATACAGACTAAGATTCCTTGTTTGAGCAGAGACCTGTCATGGACATCTTTGAATCAGTAAGCTGCATCTCCATCTTTAGAGGGAAAAATCACAGTGAGAAACTATTGCATTTGCAGGAAATTCAAAGTAATCACGAAAAATTATATTTCCTAAGTGTTTTATAATTTGCCTAATACTCAAAGATCACAATTTGATTGCCTGAGACAGCAACATTTAAGGAGGAAAAACAACTTGGTTTAAAGCCTTTTTCTACCTTTTTTAAGATGAATCCAGAAATATTTTTGGATAATAGGCATGTGATTTACATCTCAACTGAAAAAAAGATAGTATCCACATATAGGAAATATATTTCCTCTTTTTTGTCCTGTCCTGATTTCTTCTTTTTAATTTCTTTATTTTTGCTTCTTTCATTGGTACTTTTGACTCCATTTCTACCCAATATTTCAGTGAGCTATCTTTTTTTTTACATAAACATAATATAACCTTTGCTCATTTTTCATATCTATCTGGATTTTTCAGTGATCATCGAATAAAATGTAGTAGTGGTAATTATGTTATTGCTTTCCTCTTGACTGTACCATTTATTGTTATTGGTTTTCCTTTTCTCTTGTCTTCCTTTTGACCCTGCCCCTACTATACCCTGGATTATCCTGCTATGAAGGCATTTCTGAGATATATTATCCTCAGTAGGATAGCAACTGGTTAGATAATTAAAGTGAATATATGAGTACTAGTTTCATCTTTGTCAACTATCTACACTGTCTTGTAAGCAGACATGATAGCCTTTTGAGTTAGCTGTTTCTATTTGAAAGGGATCATAGATAATCTTGAAACCTCCTCAAAGTTGGAATTTCCTGAAATGTTAATTATTTCATTTGTGTTTTAGGAGTATATTAGACATTTGAACTATTTATCTATAAAAAGTGCATTACTAGTACAGTTCTTCAAAGTTTCATTTTATTCTGTGGATATTGCTGGTGGTGATCCAGTGTCCAAGACATTCCAAAAAAGCATAACCTGAATTAGAAATTAATGGTGTTGCTCATTACTCAAAAATGTTTTGGTTATGCAGAAGAATATTATTAGCACATAATTTATTATAAGTAATATTCTAAGATAATAAATGACTAACTTTTTTTAAAAATTGAGAACAGGGAGTATTAAAATAGAGTATTTTTATTTCTGCTAATATTCATCTTGCTAAAAATTGTGGATTCTGGGCAGGTAAAAATGAATAGGCAATTCAGTAAAATAAGCCATAAAGAATTTCTCATATGTATTTGTTACATAATGATTTTGTGGAACTTCAGTAAAATTTTGTGAAGCACTTTGTGTGAAACACTTAGGTTTTTCCTACAATCCTGTAGTGTTACAGCTATTAATTTTAAACAGAAAATGCCATCTCTTTTCTCATTAATGGTAGGAGACAGATGCTTTACCTGAAGCTATGGGCTGTGAGCAACCCCGGTAGTCAATCACATCATTCATATTATGTTAAGATTGTGCTTTTGGCATTTGCTTACTCAGAAATAATGCATGTCATTAGAATTTTTTACTGTGATTGCATTTTTAGTTGATATACTCTGGTAGGCCTAATGCTGAAATACAGTTGCCAACAACATCGGTTGATTCTCCGAATTTTGAGAAAAATGTATCACACTTTGAACTAAGAGGTTTATATTTCATGTGAACCTGAGCCATAGAAAATAATTCCTTCTTTTCTTTACCCAATGCAAAACATAAGCCACTTCCCTTAGACGCACTGTTCCTATTACTCTACCTAAGGATGTAGTGTTAGCTCAGTGCACAGACACTTGTTATCAGATTCCCAGCATTCCATTCGTCATTAGAGCAAACACAGGAAACTGCACAATTTGGACTCCAAACATCTGATAACCAGATGGCAGGTTGGTCTCAATGTAGTGCAAATATTGTCTGTTTGCAAGACTGGTATTTGCACACACATCTTTGGCAGATGATAGTAAAGCATTGCACAGAAGCACGTGTCCTGAGTCACACAGCACACAGAAGGGAACATCTTCCTCAAGTCTATTTTCTCTCCTCTCTTTGCAAAGACTGATGGATTATTTTAAATACAAAGATATTCTGAGGAAGATTTTGAAAGTTAAATGTGGAGATATATGTCTCCAATCTGGGAAGTTTTATCTTTTTTCCTTCCCAATTAAACTTCAGGCTTAGAATATCTCATCTATGTTATTTTATTTTATTTATTGTTTTTTCAGTCCTGGCCTAAATGGAGTTATAGCCATACAAATGAGATTGTCTATCATATTTGAGTCCCTGAGCATAAGATGTATATATAGATATACATATAAAGATAGATAATATAATTTGTGTATGTCTGTTTGGGTATGTATGTGTGTGTGTGTTTGCTTAGACTTGTATTTGGTTTTTATTATTACTCTGTTTATGGTGGATGGTGTAGCATAATGAAAAAAATGTCCACAGGATTTGAGATCTCTGGAGGCAGTATATATAGTGGTTAAGACCATAGACTCTGAAATCAAAATTGCCTCTTTGATCTCATCCAAGTTAATCATCTACTCTGTGCCCTAGGTCCCTCAGTTGTAACATGATGGGGAGAATACTACTACTACCCCCTAGGATGTTATGAGATTAAATGAGATAAATCTCTAAAGTCCTTATGATAGGGCCTCTCAGATAATAAGTTTTATATAAATGTTAGTTTTCTTTTTGTCTGTTAGTCTACCATCTGTATACTACCTTGTAACTCAAAGATTTAGGGTTATGATTTTAAAGCACTGAGTAATTATGTTTTCCTGAACTGGGCCTGATTATGAGTCAGAGGTTCATAACTGCTCAGACATGCAACTTTTGAGTAAGCCACATTAATTCTCCTAAGTCTGTTTTTTCATCTATGAAATGGGGCAATAATTGCTGCACTGTTTTCCTCACAGGATTATTATGTTGACCAAATAAGATAATTTATATGAAAGCACGTGTTTAGTTTGAAATGCAAGGCAGATATTTGTAGTGCAATTTTTTAATCTCCAAAAAGGAATAAGGTAAGCAATTCAGGCTCACTTCTTCTGGTCTAGCAAGCATGAAAATACACCTACTCATATTAAAGGTAGAACATGCTAATGCATCAGAAAGTTCCAGAGCAAATGTTTTGATAAAACTCAAAATATGGAGAAATTGTTTCTCACTCTGGAAATAACAGGAGGAGAATAAGTATACACTAGTCAAGCCTTAGTACATGCTCTAGAGTAATTTTTAAGATTCTTGGTCATTTTGATTATTACCTTAAATAATGCATTTCATTTGGAACCAGATCAAATCAACTGGAAATATATAATAAAAGCTTAGGAAATCTCAGCATTTGGAGAGATTTTATTTCTTGGTGTATTAGGAGAACATCAGGGTACTTTTCTGAGAGCCCCTCACTCAAAGCTGTTTTTATCTGAGGAAATTAAAAATGTATACTCACAGACACTTTGCTCCAGGCATTTTGTTCAGCTAGTGAGCATTTGGTTCTTTCTTCTTTCATAGGAAAAAAAAATATGTCACCAGTTCATGTGGTTTAGAAAATATTTCCATCAGATAATCTAAAATCTTGTCCATAATTCAAGTGGTTTTTAAAAGACAAGTTAGGCAGTCTATTCTGTTGTTTTGGCCTTTTAAAATCCATATTTTGGGAAACTTATGAGAAAAGATAGCATCTATTGCCTTTAGTGCAAGATTTTTCTCCAGAATCTAGGTCTCAGTGGTAGTGGGTAGGTCCACTGACCTCACACAGAACTATACCTTTGAACTAAAGTATCCTTAAAAGAGTCTGTCTCAATTCAGACTGCTTTTGTATCATCTTTCCTGTCTATAGCAGAGTGATTCTCTCACATCCCATTTTGGAAACTCAAGAGATTAAACTCACTCTTAACACCTGCATAGATGTGTGCTAAATCAGAGAAAAGTGAGTGGCTCAGAGGTTGTAGACAACTTCCCTATCCTTATACTCCCTTCATTCCATTGCACTTGAAAGAAAATGATTTTCTTTTTTAGATTTCTACCTATATTATTTTTATTAGCAATGCCTCTGCATTGAATCAACTCTTTGAATTCTGTTTTATTGCTGAAATGACTTTTATACCACCCACATCTGATATTGCTCATAATATCTTACTGAGGTACTTTTGGATATCACATCAGACATGGGTGATTTGTAGCCATAAACAATTGTCAGTGTAGATAATAGCTGACTGCACAAAGCTGATATATTCGAAGCCTCAAAGCAATCATGTTTAATATCCAGAAGTTCATTCTCTGGAACTCAACAGGATGCTAACACCTACCATCAAAGTTCATGTTCTGAGAATAATGATATCTTATTATAATTTTTGAATAAATATGTCCTGCTTATTAATTAAAATTGCTCTGCACGCAAAACATATTATTACTGTTTTCTTCCAGCTAATGAGTCATACTACTGAGATGATTACTTTTGAGATTAATTATTTTTAAATTTTACAAAATGTATCTGTTGCATATTATGCTCCATCTACAGAATTCTATTACATTTGAGTAAATTTTAGGTAAAGTCCATCAAAGACAAAAATGTCAATGATGACATTTTTACATGGGCTATCATCTCTCATTAATCTTGATCATTTCTGTCCCAGTGAAAGAGAAAGTAGGGGATGGTAAGGAAGACAATATTGGAAAGCAAAAGGCTGGCACGGCTAAGAAATATTGTGCTGGATATTTTCCATTTTTCCCTCCTTTCTCCTTTCTCCCCTCCTGTGGTCTTAGAACAGCCAGTGGAGCTCCTTTGCCTTCTGGCTTCTGATTGGGCAAGACTAATGAGGGAAACTAGCAGGAGATTGGAGGACAGGAGAAAGGTGAGGTTTGGGCTTTATTTACCTAGTTTTCTCCTGATCAGAGGTTGTGTTTCTTCCCAAGGCCACAGTTCCCATAGGTCCTTTGCTATAGTACACTTCTTTTTGGATTTCAGTTACCTGTCTTTCCTCCTCATTCCTTCAGGAAGTAGAGATAAGAAGCAGAGGCTCCCTTGCCTGTTAGCACTGGTGGTCTCACCTCCCAGGTGTGTTTCTTTTATCTCTACCCCATGTATGTAATTGTCCTGTCATCGATTTCTTTTTGGTTACCATTCTGAGTATTCTATCTGTTCCTGCTAAAGTCTCATTTGAAACAAGTAGAAGAGTGTAAAAATAGAGGCTGGAGCTGGAGCCAGCATTGCTGGATTTGAGCTCTGGTTCTGTTGCTTTCTAGCTTTGTGACATCAGGTGGATCTCTTACCCTTCCTGGACTTCAATCTCCCCAACTGTGCAATGGAAGGAGTTGAACTCAGTCCTGAGGTCTAAAAATGCTATGTTGCACATACAAATCAGGATGGAGAAAGGGCTGCTGCCATGATATCGTTAACATAGTCTCAGTTATTTCCAGAGGGCAGTGGAATAAAGCAACCCTAGTGAAATCAATGTTAGAACTTAGTTAATATTATTCATGGACTTTATAATTAATAAATTCAAATTACCTTATTAGGATGTTTCCCCAGGGTTTTTTTCATTGGGTATGGATGTTATCAAAATAGATATATAATGCCTGTCACTTCTATAGAATGGACACTGTCTACAATCAGGTTGATCTCTAATTAGTTCTACATGAAGCACCCAGCTACTACTTCACTTAGACACCAATTTGGATATAAAGGACGATTTTTTAGGTTCTCACTCTACTTACGTTTGAAAAAATATTTTGAAGTATCACTTTCCTGGCTAATATATATATTTACTTCTGTTCTTTTCTTGAGCCCTATCTGCTACTTGCTTCTCCTTGATTATCTTGTTGCAAGGTGATGGAAAACTGAAAGAGGTAAATGAAGATAAAGCCACAATGACTACTGTGAATGAGATGTATGAATATTTGAACAATCCCTATATTTTAGTGTTACTGTTCCAAGGGATAGTGCTCTACTGTGTCAGTTACAACATTTTAAGGATCCAGATTACTTGGTCAGCAGAGCAGATGAAAATTTTACTGTTGTAACATGGAGAACTGCTATGCTGGGGCCCTGAGTCTCTGAGCTGGAAAAATGAATGATCAATTGAGATGGAAATAAGCCAGCTTAGAGATAAGGTGGATAAAAATTGAACATGGTTGAGTGGCAGTGACCTAAAAGAGAGACATAAGAAAACAATATCTCAGTAAAATGGCAGGATGATAAATCTCTCTTTGCTAGTAAGGGAAATGATGTCTTGATAGACCATTGGCACTCTCAGTTTCTGGAGAATGTATAGTACAAAGCAACATCATCTCATTGTCCACGAGACCTTATACCTCCCTCTGTCATTGCACCTACCACTGTCTAGTCTAATCATGGGATCCCTTGTCTGTATCCTCCAGCTGCCAGTGAATTTCCTTTACATGATTCGATATAATATTGAATGATATTGAAAAATGAACCTTAGGTTTAAAAGGTCACCTAAATATCTATCCTCCTTTCTTCCTTTCAAATTCTGAAAATCAATAAAGCAGAAATCTATGAAGTATTTATAGTTTAAAGTTATTTGCTAATATCCATATTCAGGGACAATTTCTAGAAGTTTATTTCAAATCTCAGTTTTGGAAAGAAATTCACCTTGGTTTCACTTTTGACCTTTCTTGGATGATTAGCAATATTCTTACTCAGGAGTCACAGGAAACTGTTAACAGGGGTTGCTTTGGTAGAACACATAGAGGATTAAGAGAGAGGGATGGGAAGGGGATTCACATCTTACTGCATATACTTGATTCTGTTATTTTTTTTCTTATTTTGGATCACCTATTCAAAAACATTTTTGTGCAACTCAAGAATAAAATAAAGAAATACTCCCTCTCAATTTATGAAAATTGTTTTTGCATTTGATTTTGAATTGTTTGAATACATATGATGATTTCAATTATGTAAGCCAAGCTGCACTAGAATCTGGGCACACATTTGTCATCACAATGTTCCTATTGAAAATAACCAGTTTCTCTTCTTTAAATTTTAAGCAGGTTAGCCAGTCACAGTGGCTCATGTTTGTAATCCCAGCTCTTTGTGAGGTGGGAGGATCTCTTAAGGCCAGGAGTTCAAGGCCAGCTTGGACAAATAGCAAGACTCTGTCCACAAAACCAATTAAAAAATAAACATTTAGCCAGACATGGTGGTGGACACCTGTAGTTCCAGCTACTTGGAAATCTGAGGCAGGAGAATTCCTTGAGCCCAGGAGTTTGAGGTTGCAATGAGCTGTGGACATGCCATTGACTCCAGCCCAGGTGACACAGCAAGACCCTGTCTCTTAGAAAATAATAATAAAAAAATAAATTTCAAACAGTTTTATATTCATTGACACTATCTAGGATACTAGTGATAATCATCTCTGACTCTTCCCATTGCCACTCCTCCATCAGTTACCAAACTCTGGGCATTTGAATATATATATATATATATTCAAATATATGTGTGTATATGTTGTATCCTTCTCTATTTGTCCATATTTCTTTATTTCTTCATTGTCTCTTAAGGGAGATACTGAAACATTCATTTGACTGGTCTTCTTCCCTTCAGGCTCTACTCTCAGTTAACAGTCCTCCACATTGCAGCCAAAGCTACCTTTTTAAAATAGCTCTGATTATGTTCTTCTTCCATGGAAAGTAAATAAACAAAATTTACTAGTTCCCATTGTCCATTTATCCCTTTGCATTCTGGTTCTAACCTACTGGTCTCATCTTTGGGATTTCTCTCAACATTTATTTATCTGATTTTTTGTTTGTTTGTTTTGAATGCCTGCTAACATGTTAGATAGTGTGCTAGATGCTGGAGATATAATGAAGAGCAAAACCAGATTTTCTTTTATATTTTCTGCCAATTTGGGAGAGGGGGCAGATAATCAAATTGTGCAAATGTTTATTCACAATTAGAGATCAAAGCTGTGAGAAGGAGCTCACAGCTAGAAAAGCATATGCCTGAGGAACCTGACCTTGTCTTGGGGCTCAGAAAATGTTTCCTGAATTTATGTTGCTACAGCAGAGATAGATCTGGAGAATGAATTGCAGCGACCTCAGGCGAGACTTCATGCTAGGTGCAGCAGGCAACCTGCCATGCTTCAACCGGCTGTGAGTTTTTCTGGCCCTTTGCCCCAGGTTTTCCATACTTCATTTGATGTTTGGTAAAACTCTCTGTTTAATGATCTTCCCCATTCTTTCGCTTTATACGGTATTCATTATTCACAATCCACCTCAATTATTACTTCTAAGTACAGCCTCCCTGACATTGCTAATGGCCCCTCTTCTTGAACTCATGGCCTAGAAGAATGAATAGCCCTCATCTCTCAGTGTCCACATCATTTTATATACATTAGTTGTTACTTGGCATCTATCTCATTGTTAAATACACATTTTACTTATTTCTCTTTCCATCTCTTATTGAATCCTTTGTATTCCCAGAACATAACATGGTGCTTCGAACAGTAAGAACTCAGTGTATCCTCTGGATCAAGTAGTACCCAGCAGCAAATTGGTGAAGTAATTGTTTTATTGGTGCTATCAATTTTATTGGATTTAGATAATAAATATTTACAGTTTGTCTTTCAGTTTTTACAATGTTATTAATACAAAAAGTTCCCATTATAAGGAAGTGAAATATTTCAATTATTGTCTTATGACTCAGTAATTTGAAACTTGGAATGCACTTTCCCAAAGGAAAGGAAGGCAAAATGGATTTGGTTCTCAGTTATGTGTACAAAAGGCAGAGCTGCCCAATGGAAATAGCCAAAGATACATGAGTTTTAATGCTTTTTCTGACTTTTACTAGCTGTATGATTTAAACAAGTGTTTTCACTTAAGAGCAACTCACTTCTCTAACCCCCCCAAAAATAAAATGCAAGTATATTACCCTTGCTAGTTCCTTGTAAGAATTGAATAAGTAGCGTATATAAATTGCCTCGTTCAAACAATGCAAATTCATTATTATATGATAGCTCTCCTTTCTATACCTCCCTCTCCTCTTCAGGGTAGAGATCTTTTGGCAATTTTGTCAGGATTGATTGCATGGGTAAGTTACTGAGAATGAAAAGTTCTATGCTTTACAAGCACCTGTGAAATTAAGAAGAGACCTCAGCATTCACATGTGACGTCTACTCAGTAATTCACTTAAAAAAGTTGATCTATTAATAGAACTCCTTATATGCCAACTAGTATTTGAGCAAGTGAAACCCTAAGGGTGACATACCTTTCCATTTCTGGAGAGACTTGGAGAAGCTATGGGGAAGGAAATTGGGATCTGGATGAAGGCCCATGAGTTGGAACAGGGAAGACTAGGCATGGCAGCCATAGCCCTACTTGGATCCTGGATGATACTGAAGCCTTTCCTTGTAGTCTGGTCACTGTATAGATGCTGGCTTTGGCTAGAGGCCTTAACTGTACAATGTCACAGGCACAGTAATAAGGACTTTCTCACCAATTAACTGTGAGCCAAGACATGCCATTCCGTTCAGCAAACAACTTTCGGCAAAGTCTCTCTCTCATTGTACGTGAAGGGTAAAACTACATCAAATCTTCCTATAAAGGAGGGTATGAAACAGCTAACACAGTGATAATGTAATTAGATCTTTACAAAATATTTTTTTTTGGTAATGCAACAATTTTTCTTTCTTCATCTTTTTAAATGAATTGTAAAATGACAGCATATTTTCAGCACAGAAAACTAAATCAGGATTTGGAATGCCTGTATTCATAGAGAAAAATAACTCTTCGGTAAAAAGAATTACTTTTAATTCTTCCGTAATTTGCAAAATAAAGGAGATGTGGTTATTTAATTTGATTTGTTCCTCTGTGTTTGTTAAACTGTGCTATAGTCTGAAACAGCTGTGGTACCTAATGCATTTATGGCATGTGGAGAGCTGGGATGTTTATTAATGATAGAGGTTTGGAAGAAGAAAAGTGGTAGTTATTCTATAATGTATTATTTAATATGGTTATGAACTTTGCAATTATAAAGATACTTCGATCTATAGAATCCTAGAAGAATGAGTGCTTTAAGATCACCTGGTGTACTCCATGGCAATGACAGTTCTGCACACATAAAAAGCAATAGCAAGTGATGATGTATTCATGGAGCCATCTTCCCTTAAAACATCTGTATATAGGTCAAGCTCATATTCCATATTTATAAGAATAATTATTTTAATTTTTGTGAAATGCAGTAAAAATCCTCACTAATAGGAATTATACTATATTGGAGCTAGACTGAAGTGTAATTGAGTATAAAAGATCAGTTTATTGAGCAAATAGTGTAAAGATATTTTCAGTGAAATACTTTTAATGTCTTAGGAAAAGAAAAAATTTTATATACATAAAGTATTTTTTATAAAACAATAAATATAATTGTCAGAATATTTTACAATCCATAAACTAAAAGAGATACCCTAAAATAATATCTGTTCAGTACATATTAGCATAATCCAATGACAACCACACAAATAAGACAGAGTATCTTGAATGTTCCAACCACTAGGCAGGGCTTTTATCAACCTGACATTATTTAATGTGGTCTTAAATATTGTTAAGTAATTGAGTGTAGTAAAATTTGTCATGCTTTTGATAGCTATCCAAATGATTGTGTTATAGATTTTCAGAAGAGTAAAGGATAGAGAAGGACTTAGCATTACTTAAAGGAGATGAACATGTGGTACTGGCAAAGTAGCACTGGATTGGGAGTTAGAAACCCCAGCTGTGCATTCTGCTTAGGTGTATGAACCTCAGCCAGTTGCTCGTACTTTCTGAGGTCAATTTCCTCTTTTTGAAATGAGGACAATAATGTTTACATTTATGATTATAGTAAGGATTAAATTCTGTGTCTAAAAGCAATATATGAATCACTTTATTTATGAAAGTAAAGCCAAGCTTTTATCCAATGTTCTGGGACAATGAGAGTTCAATAAAATTGACCTGCTTTGTTTCCAAAACCAACATTCTGTAAGATGCACAATGTCCTGTGTCTTCACTACTATGTATTTGTGTATATGTATAAATTGTTAGAAAACTCCAGACTTTGTCTTCATGGTAATTTGTGACTATTCATTGAGCTACTGATTGCCCTTATCTCTCACCTCTGTTTCTTTTCCTCTGCTCTGAGCCATCCCAAATGAGATACTAAATCCTTTGACTTTGATCTCCCACCCCCAAACCATCCTCTTGAGGAATATACACAATTTGACTAAAGTTTTTAGACAGTACAGAACAAAGCAAAGTATACAGGACAGTGTAAAATGTAGGATCATGCAAACAACTAAAAATTGGACATGAAAAATTCCTATTCTCATAAATCCTACAGCAACCCTAGCACTGAAAATTTCTCAAAAGTTTCTTTTGGGTGAAGTTTTCAAAGTTCTTTAGCACTTCTGTTTGTTTCTTTAGTCCATTTATCTAGGTCAACAATCTTCTTGATTCCTGTTTTGGAAGTCTCCTCTCATCAGATTCCTCCTTTATTCTTCTCCCTTGTGATTCTGAGTATCACACAGCTGTGATCCTACCTTTGCAAACTCTGCTTCTCCTTTTTGTCCCTGGTTAAACCCTTCCCATCCAGTCACTTTATATAGAAGGAAGCTTTACATAACATTTTCCTCCTGTTATTAAGATGCATTTCATACCCCTAAGAAGACAGAAGTGACTACAGTCTTGTGTTACAATTTTTATCCAATAATAAAAGGCATTATGAAAATCTAGTCTGATTTGCCATCAAATCTTTGCTAGGACAGAGAGACATTTCTTTCTTCTACCACAAGTTATATTACATTGGTGAGGTTTTGTAGAAGGGACTTTTTAAAAAATGGGCTTTTGATTAAGAAACTCTGTGTCGAAACTTGCTTCTAATGTGTGGTAGCCAAGTGATGTTATGCAAGTTTATTAATCTGAGTAAAATGTAATATATATATGTATATATATATATATATATATATATATACACACACACACTCTAAAGGTAGGTCTTTATTGTGAGCATTAATTAAGACAATATATGTAAGGCATTAAGTACAGTGCCCAGCACATTGTATGTATTTAATACTGATTGCTAGATATAATATAAATCCACTAATATAGTTTTCCTAGTATGTGTGGCCAATTATCTTGCCGCCTTAATCTATTCACATGTTGTATGTTAAAGGAACAGAAGGTATCAAAAAATGAAGAAGCACATTGATAGATTTCTGGATTTTATCCCCCTTAGCTTTAGATAAAAATCCTGTAAAACTATTTGTTTCACAACTTGTTAATGTTTCATTTATAACAGTGTGTCTATGGCATTTTTTTTTTCCTTCCTAAGTTTAAAGATCTTTTTTTTTGTTGTTGTTAAAGAATTATCCCATCAATTTGGGCTGCTGTAACAGACTGGTTTATTTCTCACAGTTCTACAGGCTGGAAAGTCCAAGATCAAGGTGTTAGTTGATTCAGTGTCTGTCTGGAAAAGGCCCACTTCCTGGTTTGCAGATGTCTGTCTTTTGGTGTGTCCCGACAGGGCGGAGAACAGAGAGAAAGAGCGAAAGCTAGCAGGAGAGAGAGATAGAAGGCAATCTCTCCCATTTCTCTTCTTATAAGGGCACTAATCACATTCATGAGGAGCTCTGCCCTCATGCCTTATTGACTTTCAAAGACCCCACCTCCAAATACCATAATGTTAGGGATTAGGTTTCAACAATTTTGGGGGGGACACAGTTCATACCACATCCCATTATAGATCATGACTGAGAACAGTTCTCGAAATAATGCATTTATGTATGACATGATATAAAGTTTAGCTTTACAAATAGCTTAGGATGTGAAGCTAGAGATTCCAAAAGAATAAAAGTGTAAAAAAGTCATGATGCTACTATAGTAATGGTATAGCCGTGTGCTCCCGATAACACGTGCTGCGACACTTTCTGTAATAGCCATGCATTGCAAAGACAGAGACAATTGTCCTATCTTTTTTAGTTTTGGTATCAGCATAATAGTTACTAAAGTGTTTATTGTACATCTATTATGTGTCGAGTGCTTTTTAGGCAATTCAATTATGATAACGGCGCTATGAGGCAGATTATTTACAGATAAGAAAACTACAGCTTAAAAAATTAGGAAATTTGCCCAAGCTTCCATCTCAAAATTTAAAATCAGAATAATCTGACTCCAAAACCTCAAATCCTCCCACCATGTTTTGCTTAGAAGATAGAACACAAGGAGCTTTCACTATGATCTACCTAGTAAAAAATACCAGGGAATAATGCTCACTATTGAGTTTAAACTTTTACCAAAGATGAAAAACACATTATGGCTTTTTCCTTCAACCAACATTTCTGAGAATTGTTTGTGTGAATCATAAAACCCCTTCCTCTCTCCTTTCTTCCTGCAAGTCTTTATTTTGTGCCTGCTGTGTATCAAGCAGTAGATTAGGCACTAGGATGTAATGGTGAACACAAATAGATTATGATGTAGAAGTGGACACAGACTTTGATCAAATGTCAATGAAAGTAAAATTGCATAAGAGAAACACTTAACCTGAAGTACTACATGGTGTAATAAAAGCTTAAAAAATGGCAAGGGGGTGGGGGGAAATGCTAATTTAGTTAGGAGGGTAGAAGAAGGTTGTCGAAGAATTGGTGGTTTCAGTTGTGCTCTAAAGAATGAATAGCTGTTAGCCTGGTGATAGATGAGGAAAGAACATTTCATACAGAGAGATGAGCATGTATAAATGTCTGTCCTTAGATCTGAGATGGGGTCCATCATGGCACAAGAAACTGAAAGAAAATGAGCATTGTAGACTAAGTTCTCTGGGAAACAGAATCTGAGCTGCTATAATTAGAGTGTAGGATATTTATGAGGGAATGCCTTGGGATTAATACCTGGAGGAAGGAATGGGAAATGAGAAATGGGAAAGAAACAGAATTGGGCATAAGGAGAAGCCAAAGTTAAATGGCCTGCCAAAGGACATGTCAGGCTAAATATACAGATTTTTAAACTCCTGCTTCTATCAGTCTTTAGGGCTTGTATGAATGAATAGATGATGGTGCCAGTTACTGATGTATGGAACACAGGAAGAAAAACAGATGTGAAGGATGAAGACCATGTTGGTTTTGAGTGACTTTTCTAAAATTTAGGATGAAATACAAGGAGTCATTTAGATATGGAACTACAGCTCAGAGGAAAGAATGAGGTAAAACTGTTTTAGTGAGATTTGAATAGGTATTAATTAAAACTGTGGATGTAAAATTGGATATTTTCTCTACTCTCAAAAAGGTTGCAGTCATACCAGTAAATTTCCTAACAGTTTAAATTTCTTTCCACACTCTTGCTGTCAGGTTTGCCATAAATATTGATGAACTTGTCAGATATTTTAAATATTTAATATTTATCTATATTAATCTGATAATGAAATAGCAACATGAATCACAGTACATACACACGCTCATGCACATCCACCTCCGTGTGTGTGTGTGTGTGTGTGTTTGTGTGTGTTTGTGTATGTGAAAAATAAGTAGAAACTAGCAACAAGATAAGGGCATTTTAGCCTTTATTTCCATGTAGAAATTTATGTAATATATGATACTTAATTATTATCATAAGGTTAAATTTTTCACCTAGAATTCTGTAGGCCATCAGTGAATCTTGGAAAAATATCAAAGATTTCCAATATCTAATATACCTCTTTAAATAGTAAAGCAGTTTTTCCCTTTCCCCTACATAAAATTATAATATGAACAAAAATCCTGGCAAGAGCAGGAAAGAAAGACAGTTAAATTAAAACCATTATTCTTATAGAAAAGTGGAAGTGCTTTGGCTTTTTGTAAAGGATTGGAGTTGGCAGCCAGAGAGATGGCTGCTACAAGCATAACTGAAGGCTTCATGTCTGACAGCAGGACCTGGGAGGTCAAGGCCAGAAACCTAGTGCTCTGGCCAAATGTGCCTCCAGCCTTATCCAAATGATGGCATTTGCTTATCCATATCCCAGGGTTCCCCAGTGCTTATTTCCTCATTTTACATCTTTTATTCACAGTTCTCTGGCAGTTTTCAGTGTCATTGACAATGTCATTCTCAAGGGTAAGACGTATAATTGGCCTTGAAGGTTAAAATAATTTAATTTTTAATGTATATGCTGGAAATAACTTGAACAAACTCAACTACTAGCCAATTGTAATAGCTCATGGCTATTTCTATAGGATTTTAATCACCAGGAATAAATGAATCATATAAAATCAACTCAGAATTGGTAAGAAGAGAAAAGTAATGTAAAAAGTATTTTAATCATAACAAGGTAATTAGGATATTCTAAAGCTTAGTGTTTTATAAAAAAAAGTGTAAGAATATTTCATTCATAATTAGAAAAAGGAGTAGCTCAACAATTTTGAAAGCCAAGTGAGGAGATAAATATAGGAACTCCATTTGTGGGAGTACACTTTTATATGTGAGTAGCCACAAATTACTAAGGCTTGTCTATTACTTCACTTAGACGTTGTTATCAATCAGATGGCTTGTTGAGAAAAATGAAAACTCCATTGTTGCAGAAAATTCCCTTGGAAATGATAAAATCTACTCATTCTCTGTCTTTATCATCATTTTAACAAACCCTCAATGAAGTACGCTTCATAGATCCACAATGTGTTTGATGACCAGAGATTGAGCATGGTATATGGCAATTTTTGTGTCTTCATCATATCAGATCATATCTGGAATAGCTAATCACGATACCAGTATCTTCACCTTTGTTAATGATGCCTGGAAGGAAGACAATTATCATTTATTCATAGTAATCCATTTATTCACTAAGTCATCAACTCTATTGGACCCTGTTTGTGGTGCTTCTGGATCTCAGAGAAGTTGTAGAAAATTGATCTGCTCGAAATAATAATGTCTATTGTTTTCTGTTGTTTTGTAGCATACGTATCCTTCCCCCAATAGGTACACATGGTAAACACATTATTTAATCCAATGAAAAATAGAAAATGTGTATTCTTTTAGAAGAAAATGTGTGTTCTTTTAGAAACTTAGTTCTGCATTAAGCAAGCCGTAAAAGTAAAAATTAATAAGTAGTTGGCATAAAAGGCATAACTATAAATATGGCAAAATAATTGCAAAGTATTGTTTTTTTAATTTAATACTTCATTTTTTTAAATAAAATTGTATATATTTAAGGTGTACAACATGATATTTTGATATACATATATTTAATGATTACTTTAGTCAAGCAAGTTAACATATCCATTTCTTTAGATAGTTACCATTGTTTCTTGTGCTGAGAAAAACTGAAATCTATTCTCTTACTAAATTTCCAGTATAAAATACAGCATTATCAGTTATAGTCATCATGCCAACCTTTAGATCTCTAAACTTATTCATCTTGCATAACCAACTGAAACTTTGTACCCTTTGACCAACATCTTTCCATTTCCCTCACTTCTCTGCCCCTGGTAACTACTTTTCTACTCTCGGGCTTCCATGTATTCAACTTTTTTTAGATTCCACATATAAGTGGATCATGTGTTATTTTTCTTTCTGTATCTGACTTAATTCACTTAGCATAATGCCCTCCAACTTCATACATATTGCAAAGGGCAGAATCTCCTCTACCTATCTATCTATCTACATCAATACATGCCACAATTTCTTTATTCATTAGTTGACAGACACTTAAGTTGTTTAAATATCTTGACTATTATGGATAATGTTGTAGTGCACATAGGTGTGCAAATATTTCTTCAAGATAACTGATTTCAATTCCTTTGGGTATACATTCAAAAGTAGGACTGCTGGATCATAGGTAGTTCTATTTTTAGTTTTTTGAGGAGCCTACATACAGTTTTCTATAATGGTTGTACCAATTTACATTCTTACCAACAATGTGCAGGGGTTTCCTTTTCTCCACACCCTGGCCAACACTTCTTATCTCTTATCTTTTTGATAATAGCAATTTTAGCATATGTGTGTTACTTCACTGTGGTTTTGATTTGCACTTCCCTGGTGATTAGTGATGTTGAGCACATTTTCATATGCCTGTTGGCCATTTTTATGTCTTCGTTGGAATAATATTTATTCAAGTCCTTTGCCCCATTATTATTTGATTTATTTGATTTTGTTCTTTTTTATTTTACTTTTGCTGTTGAGTAGTGTGAGTTCCTTATAGAGTTTGGATATTAGCCCGTTATCATATGTATGGTTTGTAAATATTTTTCTCCCCTTTTGTAGGTTGCCTTTTCATTTTGACATTTGTTTTGTTTTGCTATGCAGAAACTATTCAGTTTGATGTAATTCAACTTGTCTTATTTTTGCTTTTGTTTTCTAAGCTTTTGCTGTCATATCAAAAAAAACTATTGCCAAGGCCAATGTCAAGAAGTTATCTGAAGGCTTCTAGAAGTAACTTTTGGTATATTTGATGTTAAATACACCTTGAAAATGGAATATTAGCTTTCTGATTATGTTGACAGTAAACTAGAAATTCGAACTGAACTTTTCATGAAGAAACCTAAAATAACTAGACAAAATATTGCTTAAAATATCACATTCAAAGCATCAGAGAGCTAACAGTGTAGCGAAGAGGGACTGGGATGAGACCTAGATGAAAATAGAATTCAGGAGCGAGTCTAGTCGTTTTGGTCACTTTTGACCTGGGATAGGGTTACCAGATAAAATACAGGATGAATTTTACATAAACAGTATTTTTTTAAGTATATGTATGTCCAAAATATTACATGGGATATACTCACACTAAAATTTATTTAATGTTTACCTAAAACATTGTGTATTTTTATATTTTAAATTTGACAACCCTCACCCAGCGATATTTGTAGTTCTGAAAGAGGCAGCTAAGAGGATTATAGGATGAACAGAACTTTTGACAACACATCAAAAATTTGGAACAAGTCTAAGTAAGATACTGCCACAGAGAGGATCACCATCACTTCTTTTGGGCTGGGACCTGAAAGAACTATATGTAAGAATAAAAGTGAAGCAAAATTAAACCATACTACACAGACTTGAACTCATTTTCAAGTCATTTGAGTGATCAAAAAAATTTTAATACCTGAAATTGAACTAAGACAATCATGTATCGATAATGCCCAGAACACCATGAAAATCCTAAGAACAGAATGCAAATCTCAAATTATTTCTACAAACATTGCTTATATAATGTCCCACATATAATCAAAGAACAAAGCATGCAATAATACTAAAATTATAGGGAAAAGAAGTAGCAGGGAAAATAAAAGGCCAAAAAGTAGAGCCATGGGGACCCCAGATTTTAACATTATCAGTCAGAGATTGAAAAAAAAAGGAAGGAGGGAGAAAAGAAGGAAGGAAAAAGGAAAGAAAGGAAGAGGTCTATGTTTACTGTGTATAATGGGAAAAAAACCAAGATTAAATATGGGAACTGTAATTCATGGAAAGTGATGCACTACAAATTTTAAAAAGAACAAAATAGAAATTCTAGAAGGAAAAAGAAAATAGCCAAAATTGAGAATTCAATAAGTGGGTTAAATAGCATATTATATACAGGTATACAAATGACTAGGTTGGAAATATGACAAAAATACTCTCCATATAGAACACAAAGATACAAAGGATTGAAGTGCAAAAGAAAAAGCAAGGCTATTAAAAATAAAATGAGAAGGTCTAGCATTTACCATTGGTATCTCTGAAGGGAGAAGTAAGAGAATGAGGCAAAAGGAATATTTTTTAAATTACAGCTAAGAATCACCTAAAACTGATAATAGATTCAGGAGGTCTAAAAAGTTTCAAGATGGATAAATTAAAACTTATCTACATTTGGATATATCACTGAAATACTGTATAAAACCAAATCAAGGAATAATAATCTTTATGTAGCCAGGGGAAAAAAGACAATTGACTTATTACTAAAAACAATAGGAAGCAGAAACACATTTCAATAATATATTCAATCTGTTGAAAGGAAATAATCCCAAATTTCTATACTTCAAGGAAACATTTTTTTTTAAGAATGATAAAGTTAATATTTTCAGGAAAAAACTAAGGAAATTTACTACCAGAGACAAGTACAAAAGGAAATCCTAAACAGTGTTTTCAAACAGAAAAGAAATTATTCTATAAGTAGGAAAAATGAAGAGAGACAAATGGGTGGTAGGTAAATGAGCATTTACACTATAAAATAATATCTTGTCAAATTTAAATTATAAGTTGAATAAAATATATCACAATTATAGCCTATAATTCATATTGCCAAAACATGGAATTGATTGAAGATTCTTTCATTGTCCAAAGAGGAGAGTAAAAGTATTGTTTATCATTAGAAGTTAATGAAGAATGCATGTTGTCATTTCTAGGATAATCATTAAAAATAAAAATATATACTTTATTTCCAAACTTACAGTACAAAACAAAGTATTGTAAACAATGATCAACCAAAAGGAGGCAATAAAGGAGAGAAAAGAAACGCAGATTTGGAAGACTAAATACAAAGTATATACTAAGATGGTAATACCACTAATTTCACAAATATAAATAGATTAAAATGAGTTTAAAAATGAGATTAAGTAATAAGTTGTATACCAAAAGTTTATCAGACTATTTTTGGCTATTTTTTGAACCATATTTAAAACAAGAGAATAGTTTTCAAAATAAAAGGATTATAATATATATATCATGCAAATATTAAGCAGATAAAATATGGCATAGCTGTATCAGTTAGAGAAAATAGACTTTAAGGCAACAAAATAAATAAATAAACATATCTAGCTGGTTTTATTGGTCAATTCTATTAGACATTCAAGGAAGAAATAGCAAAAATCATATAAAAAGATTTTCAAAAAAATGAAGAAGGGATCATTGCTTAACTCATTTTCTGAGGCCAACATAACCCTAATACTAGAACATTTCTATTATAAGAACAAGACAATTACAAATATCCTTCGTGAATATGAATGCAAAAAATCCTTAATAAATGTTAGCAAATCAAATCCACCAATATAGAAAAAAGGATAATATGTTATGACCAACTAGAAACATTTAAAAAAATCCATCATAAGAAAGATGTATTTTTCCAGGAATGCAAAGTTGTTTTAACACTCAAAAATTGTTGAATTGATTTTAATTGATTTAGTTAAGCACATTGACTAAAACAAAGAAAGATATCATGATCATTTAGATACCTATATCATAGATATCGAAAAAAATCTGATGAAATCAGAATTTTAGCCAATTAGGAATCAATGTAAATTTTCTGCACCTGATAAATATCTGAAAAAATATATATAACATCAGATGCAATAACAATATTTGAAAGCTTTTCCTTTGAAATTGGAAATAAAGCAAAGATGTCTACAGTCACACTTTACATTGTTCTTGAGGTTCTAATAAAGAAAAAGAACACTGTTAAGAATTGGAAAGAATTAAATACATAGAAAATACAATGCAAATATTTATTATAAGTAAGAACTGAGCCAGTTTTTGGATTCAAGATCAATATTTTTAAAAATCAATTCCAATTCTATGTACTAGCAAAAAATTTAGAAATGAAATTTTATAAAATATAATAACATAAAAGATATCAAATACTCAGGAATTATCTAATAAAAAGTTGTGTAAGACCCTTATGCAGAAAACCAAAAAAACATAATTGAAATAAAAATACATGAGAACCCAAAACTATGTTGATATATGTATGTCTCAATCGATGTTTATGTTTATGGATTGTAAAACCAAATATTGTAAAGCTGACAACTATGCTTAGGATGATCTATAAATTTAATGCAGTACCACAAACTAATGAGAAAGTTCATTTGGAAATTAGTGCTGTCCACCTAATATTTTGTCTCCTCCTGCTTGAGGTGATGAGTGGTCGTGTGATTTGTTTTGTCAATGAGGTATGAAAGTGACATGTGTTACTTCTGGGTAAAAGATTTCAGAACCAGTGAACAATTCACTATACTCTCACTCTACTTTTTTCTGCTAAGGTGAGTAGCAATATGTGCAAGACAATGCCTGTTCAATCCACCTGGGCCTTAGAATTAAGAGAGATTAAGTACAATTCTCCAGACAACTCAAAATAAACATATAGTGAGAGTAAGAAAAACAAAACAAAAAACTCTGTTTTTATAGACCACTGCAATTTAGGATTGTTTGTTATCACAGTAAAATCTGATCTATATCTACTAGAACGAAGTATAATATGGAAGGAATTATTAGACTTATCAAGACTTAATATAAAGCTAAAATCATTAAGACCATGTTGTCCAGGATCAAGGATAAACAAATAGAATAAAGATGCAGAAATACATATTTATTATGACAGTTTAATAGTACATAAGTGGGGATGATCTTTGGAACCTCAACACCAAAAAAAAAAGGTGGGGAAAACATGTTATTTTCAGTAATTGATACTGTGACAGCTATATGCATATGAAAGAAAATGAAATTTGAGTTCTACATCATACCCTACATGAAAACTAATTCCATGTGGATTAGTAACTTAAATGTGAGAGGCAAACATAAGGTTTTAGAAGATAATATAGAAAAATACCTTTATAAGCTTGGAATATGAAAAATTTTTAGTAGGAAACAAAAAGTACTAAAGACAGAAAATATTATTAATTGTAGTCCACTAAAACTAAAGTCCTATGTTTATCAAAATACATCAGTAAGAGAGTGAAAAGATAAGCCTTCACATGGAAAATATATTTTCCAAATATACATCCAGAAGATATATATTGTATTTAACGTATAATATACCTAATTATAATTAATAGATACTATATTATATAGATAGAATATAAAAACACATCTATAGATATAGACATATAAAAATACAAAAAAAGAACCTAGTAGGAAAAAGGAAATGGGCCAAGTGACTTAAACGTGCTATTTGCAAAAGATAAAACCCAAACCTCTTTAGATAAAACCCAAATCCTCTGGGATTTATAAACAAAAAACCCACAACTATATTCTCATCAGAATGGCTGTAATTTGAAAGACTGACAATACCAAGAAGTGGTAAAAGTGTGGAATATCAAGAATATTCATATATTACTGGGAGACTACATGGGAATGGACATTTTAGAAAAATGTTTGGCATTGTCTCCTAAAGTGGAAAGTGCATATACCCTATAACCTAACAATTTCACTCTCATGCATATACCCAGAAGAAATTATTCATATAGGAATGAGGAAATATGTTAAAAAATGTTAATAGCAGCATTAATATAATATCTTAAAACTAGATACAACCAAAATATTTGATAGTAGAATGCATAAGTAGTTGTGTTGTGTTCATATGATGGAAAAACCAACAAAATTAGTGACTTATAGCAACATACAGCAACCTGGACAAATCTCACAAGTGTAATATTGACTAAAATGAGCCGGGAATAAAGTTTCATTTTTCACAAATTTCAGAAACAAGTGAAACAAAGCTATAGTGTTTAGAAATGCATGCTTACGCAGTAACATTAGAAGGAAAAATAAGGATATAAGGGTTGTGTAAGTTATGTCAATATTCTTTTGTCTCAACTTGGGTATTTGTCATGATATTTTTAAGGCCTGACATTCTTTTTTATAGACTATTAATTTTGTCTTATTTAACTGTATGAAAGCTTAAAAGAAGAAAATAAAACATCCTACTGATTCATCTTTAATATTTTTCTTCACATTTAAGAATCATATCTAGATTTATTTTATAATAAGTCACTGAGGGAGAGTTCTACACTATAGTGTGATTAATTATAGGAATAACAGTCCTCATCTTTTATGTTTTCTAACTAGAAGATAATGGCTTGTTACATAAATCTTTTTCCCAACTAGTAGAAGGGCATTAGAACACTTGTTTTATTTGGTTCTAGATAAATTTAAAATAATGAAAAATATACAATATATACTCTCTCTTTATGTTAAATGCAAGAAAGTTTTTAATATTATTTAACAACAGCTTGTGATATTTTACAAAGCCTTTTTTTGGGTAGCTTTTCATATCACTGTGGACTTAAGATAAAAGCAAAGCAAAACAGAACACAATTATCCCTTAGATATAAATTGAGTGCTACCTTTATTTTTCCTGAGGCGGTAGCTTATTCACTCACATGGCATGGTCATACAAGTTTAATACATAGAATAATCAAGATATTTATTCAAACTTGGACTATATTACTAAAAATGAGACAGGTCTTTCTTATATTTTCTATAAAAGCAATCTTGGTTTACATTCATTAAAATGCTCCACTGGTTTGGTTTTTTATATCTTGACTAAATCATGGAAATAGAAAATGGACCAAAGTGATATTTGCAGTCTTAGCAACTTAAAGTTTGCTATTAATGATTAGTTATCCTTTCCCATTCCCCTGAAATAAGTTCTTCCCAAGCTTTAGGATATGTTCAACATGAAGCCTTCAGTTAAGATCCCCCATCTATATTGGAAGATAAGGGACTTTATAGGTTAATAAACTGCATGATATAAAGTGGGAGAGGGTAATTTACTAGGAGGCTAGCACATTTACTGGGAAACTAGCCATTCTGTATCTGTCATACTTAGCACATTAAAATATTTAATACCAAAGGGGACATTATAGCAGATGAAACCTTGAGTCACTTTTCTCTGTGAAATAAATCCTAAAATACCATTAAATCTTCTGCATTAACTTGTTTCAAAGGCTGAGGCAGTAAATAAAATTACTGATGGGGTTGGCAAAAGATAGGTTGTCCACTTGGCTCAAAAGTAGATAGAATAAAATAAAGGCTGTAGGACAAATACATATACATATTAAGACAGACTAGCTAAATTCTGAGTAAGGATAATTCAGCAATTTTAATACATTCACCTATTTTTCCATATGCAAAAGGGAAAAGAAACTTTTTAAAAATCAACTCATAATTCTTAATTGGATATTATTACATGTTACTTACAGACTTCCTTTAATTGAAATAAGCTTGAGAGATGAACAGAAATTTTGAGAGGAAAGTGTTTGAATCAACTCTAATACAGCTTCACTTTTCTCCCATCTTTAGAAATATAATTTATTTAAAAAATAATTTTAAAACTAGAAATCTCTTGTAATTCTTCTACCAGAAATAATGATGACTAATACTTTGGTGTATAGCATTTTAGATTTCTCATTGTAGGTAGATATCTTTCTGTATAAAGCAAAAATGTATCACATATATTTTTAACTTGTTTTTTTTTCACATAAAATGCCTCAAACCCCTTTTCATGTCATTAAATATTGTTCTGAAATGTAATTTTTAGTGACTGCATAGAATTTTATTAAAAACTGCATTATAATTAATGAATCTCCATTTTGGTCATATACTACATAGTATTTATTTACTAAAAAATATTGTAGTCCTTATAAGTTAAATTTCAATGTATATGTTTGATTATTTAATTAGAATGCATTTCTATAAGTAGAATTTCTATTTAACGAGACTGCACATTTTAAGTTTTTAAATATACATTGCAAAATACTCTTCACACATAGATATAGGAACTTTTTAAGTGAGTCTCTAAGTTCTATTTAATAGTATGAATCTCTTAAATGTGGTAAAGTTAACCATTGAGTAGCAAGGGAAGGAATGAAGAGACCCTTCTCCTAAGGTAAACACATGTTTCACAGCCTACCAGTTCATCCATTAAAAATAAATAAATCTTAACTTTATAGAATATCAAAACCACTTTCAGTTCTTAGTATCATATAATTCTTAAGGAAACATGTTATGGAGGAAAGGCTGAATGATTTCTACGGAACACTTTACCTAATAATATATTAAAATCCTTTAATGGATTAATAAAAAAATGGGTAAGAGGTGTATTTAATATAGAAACTTCAGTTCCTATAATCATAAACATTTTAATGATATATGGAAGTAGCTCTGATACTGGGAACAAATGTAAGGCTAATCAGGTCTTTACTTGACAGAAAAATATATTGTGATTCTAATACACTAATTTTTTTGCAAGTGATCCAGAAGGGAAAGTACAGAATGAAAACATCAGAGAGATGCCAAATTGATGTGATTAAATTTGAGGAATTATTTAGAGCTCTGGAAGATTGAGCAGGAATAAAACAAATCAGATTCCTTTGATACAAATACAATGTCAATTTGAGAGAAAATAATTGAAGCCATACCTGACAATGATGAGATTTGAACAGGAGATAAGGACAAAGAAGAAGAACCTCAGCATCACTGTAGATTCTTCATAGAAATCACTGCATTGATGCAGACAAATGGTTAAAAAAAGTTGGTTATTACTAGCAGGTTTTTTTTTTTGAGGGGGAAACAACTCCCAGAAGACATTAGCATATGCCATAAATATTGCATGTAGATCTTATTTTTGTACTTGAATTTAAAAAAAATACATTAAAAATATTTTACTCAGGTAAAATTAAGGAAAATAATCAGTTGGAAGAATTTACATATGAGGACCACACATTTTAAAAGATAAATCCCTAGGGAGAATAATATCTACTTTCATACAGTTTTGAAAGGTCTATAAAAGGTAAACACAGGCTTACCAATTCATAGACTAGAAGTTGGAATGCAGCTCTTCTTTTGTCAATTAGCCCCCATCTAGACCCAACTCTGGCTCTTCCAAATTTCTGATAACCTTAAACTATGTAGCTGCCTCTGTATTGTTTCGTTAAAAAAAAAAAAAATGAAAAACAAACCTGAAGATACTGCTATTGATGCTCATCTAGACTAGTTTATGTAAGGAATAGCTCAACTTCATTTCTGCAATTTAGAACATCTATGCTAACAGCTTTCAGTTTGGGACTCATCCTAGAAACTTTTTTTATTTTTTTCTGTCCAAGAGAGCAGATATATGTGGCTTGTCTCTCTCAGTCAGTGGTCACGTTGTCCTCTTGTATTGTATCTCAAGTTTCTACTGAGCTCAAGGATAACCATCTAACTTTCTGGGGTATGATCCTTCCTAAACCAGAAACTACCAAAGTGAATTTCATATACGACAAATTGCCTGTGTTTCAAGTGAAACCATTCCAGCCATACCAACCACTCAGTCATTTTTTTTTTGTGATGTTATTATTCACAAACAGAAATTTAATTTTATTTACATAAACACCTCACATTGAAGTACTCTATGTAAGTGCCCTTCATCCTAAATAGATAATACAATCTAGTTCAGGGATCATGGTTTGTACTACTTTTGTTTTTTGTTTGTACTTTTTTATTATCATTATTTTTGATGATAGTGTTTCTACAAAAGTAGCTTTCTGACATAGAAAACGGCTTAATTCATTTTCTGATATATGGAAGGAAGGAAGGAAGGAGTAAGGAAGAAGTAAGGAAGAAAACATTTATTGACCAAGAACTATAAAATTATCGGTATTTTACCTAAGTAATTTTAATATATTTTATTAGTGCTTTTAAATATTTAATGTGCCTATGCATAACCTGGAGATCTTGTGAAATGCAGATTCTGATTTGGTGGGTCTAGGGTAGGACCTGACATTCTGCCTAACAGGCTCCCAGGTGATGCTCGTGTTGTTAGCAGATAACAGACACCTTGAGCAACAAAGTTTAAACAACTCTAAAAGTGACCTAATTATGATAATAGCAACAATGATGACAATAGTAGTTTAATATAGCCAATCTTACTTGAACAAAAGTTCTATAGGATAGGTAAGATAGATATATTGTGTGAACAAATAAAATTTTTAAAAAAACTAAGTTAGGAAATCATAAAATAATAGAACTAGAGATTTTTTTTAAAACACTATAATGAAAATAAGTCAAACCTAGTATATTAACTGTCTCTAAATAATGCTCTTTTTCTATTCAGCTAAACTCTAGATAGGATACAATTTGTTTAAAATAAGACAGTTTTGTGGCTGACATTTATCTTTTCTTCAAATCCAGAGAAGGCCTGTCAACAGATGACTTAAAGTCAGCAATTTTCCTCATGTTTTCAGTAGTTATATAATAGGATATGCAAGTGATCTTCTGATAATTATTTAACAGGTTCTTCAGTAAAGTTGGAAATGCCTGACTAAGGAGAGCCATGTGTCTGCTCTAGAAGCACTTAGGCAGAACTGTCAGAAAAGCAAGAACTTTCCGTTTGATTATGTTGGTTGCAACACTGCCCTATTCTTAAATTTGTCACAGGAAGGGCTTCTCAAGTTCAAATTCCGTAGACCTAAAGTCACTAAATATAACAGTTCCAAAGAAAGCAGATTCACAAACACTAACCTCTGGAAACGTTATCTTCCCCAAGAATGGCAAGTTGGCCAAGTTCAGTGAAGCCAATTAATTACCCTAAAGTTTCTAAGGCCACTATGGTAGTGTTACAATAGTGGCTTCTGTTGATTTTTATGATGAAGATATTTCTTTGATCACTAGCTGAAGACTTCCCTAATTTGCTTTCTTGTACATGTAAATTGAATGAATAGAGAGATAAAAGGAAAAATAAAAAGTTGTGTCATGAAAGAGTAACCAGTGAGGAAATGGTTATTTTTAGGCAATGGTATCATGACATGTTCCTACTGTTAAACAGATAGTCTGTGAGACAAAATGTGTTATCTAATGTTAAGAAAATATTTATATTTGACTCTTTACTACTTCCCAATAAAGTGGTTATTATATCATAAGGTCGGTGGGGGGAGAGGGAGCTAGGGAAGGTAAATTTGTGATATGACCTGAGGAATGACTTACATCTTTTGTCCTTCCACTATACTAAAAGCTCTTAGAGAAAGACCTAAGAATCATGGTGATGCATATTTTTTCTGCTTCAGGGAGAAGAATTAACCTTTTATGCTGATTTTAATAACATCACGAAGGCGACTCTATTCTTAAAGCACTATGACAAGGAAAATGGCTGGGGTCACAAAAGTTTGCCTTGAGTTCATCTCACATAAACATAAATAAACAAAGAAAGGCCTTCGTTTCAATAGAGGTTTTTACAAAGTTAATCAATAAAGTCATCTCATGTACTGGGTGTAATCACCCATTTCGTCTTTGCATTTGAGAATATGGAACCTTGAATGTTAAGTGAACTCCAGGCCCTCTCATGCAAACATGCCTGGTCTTTGTGACTGTAATTGCAATCCTGATGATTAGTTTCTGTAATTTGTATAAGCAAATGATCAGATTTTATACAGGGGATGATAGCTACATTTTCTTATATGTTGCAAACTTGTTTTTATAACCATTTGTCAAACTGAAGAAACCACTCAAGTTATTTGGAAATTGGAAACAATATCTGTAAAAGAAAAAAATATATGCCATATACAACTAAATGAGCCACTCATAGTTTTAAATTTCATGTAAGTCTTTTTTCCTGTAAAAACTGTGTTCAACATAAAATGCTTTGCTTCTAATTTAACCCCAGGCTTTTTTATTCTATTTCACAGTTGACCCAGAAGAGTAAAGCTTATTTTCACTGCGTAAATGTCACTTTAAACATTTTAGGATACATAAAATTCCTCCCTATATACTCAAGTGTTTAATGGGGGAGAGAGAGGGAGGAAAGTTCAAAGAAATATGTAATTCAGTGATATGCTAAATAAAGAATAAATGCCTATTAAGTAAATTTAGGTTCAATTACAAATAATCAATTCTATCATCCATTTTTTCTTGTCATGTTACCTTCAGGTTTCTATCACAGACTTCTATCAAAACTTATCTATTAAAGGCACTAGTGTCTGTGTAAGTGCCAAATTTATGAACCCCTATTTATTCCTACTTTGACTAGTCTTCAGCATTTAATCCTACTGATGTTGACCACTATCTTCTTGTTGAAATTCTTACTAACTTACATATCTGAATAATTCCTTTTGGATGCATTTCTTTTGATGCCCAAATCCTTGAATATTTTAACTAACTTTATTATTATTTTTTTTCTTTCTCTCTCCTCCATTCCTTTCAAATCCTGGGACTCAATCCATCCCCCAGTTTCCACAACAGTCTATAACTCTATATGTTGATGACTCCAAAAATCTATTTTTCTGCCCCAGATTTTGTTTCTGAAAACATACATAGATTTGCCCCAGTATCTTAATTTCAACATATCCATAACAATTTATAATTTTGCTCCCCTAGACCATATCTTTTATATTTCTTATTTTCATCCCTAAATCATCATTAATTAAGTAATTCAAGCCAGACACTTGAGACTGTCCTTAATTCCGTAATTTTTATCTCTCACATTCAACTGGTCATGATTCTATGAATTTTGCATGTTAATTATCCCTGAACTCTTGCTTTCACAGCTGCTGTAGCCTCAGCTGACTATGGAGAAATGCAGACCCCTTCCTCTTCATCCCTGACTACAAGGGCTGAACATGAGAGTAGGAAATTGAAGGAAACTATAGTGTCTACTATGTCAGAAGACTAGGTCATTATGAAAATTATGCTTGGCCTGCATTATGGAGAGCATCCATTTCTTTCTGATCCATGACATAAAAAGACATTAGCTCTTCAAATAAACCGTGCCAAACCAAATGTAGGCTTGTCACCTACATTTCCCCAGAGAAAATTTCCTCTTGTACATAGCTTTGTGTCCTATTACTCAATCTAATTTACATAGCCCCACTCCCAGGAAACAGTAGTACCTTATTCCTGGTTCTATACATAGCCCAGTGAATTCAAGTCTGTAATTAAAAACCACAGCCTTGTTTATCTTCCACTATGCATGTTACAGCTCAAGCCTGCTCAGAAAAAAATAACATTTTAAATTAAAAAATGTGGGTCTGCAGTCAACAAAGAGGGGCTGTTTTCCAGTATATATTATTGATTATGTCTTCTTGGGATAATTTTTATCTATCTACTAATTCATTTGTAACTAGTAATTCAGTTTGTTTGCTTTTTTCCCTTAAGTAGCATACGCACAAAGTGAGTCCTCCTGAATGTAGGCCATTACTTCTTTAATATGTAATTATTACAATAAGTAGTGCATAGCTGTGGTACTTTGCATGCACCAGTGAATATGCTTCAGCAATTAAGGACTCCACATTCTGGAGAGTGAAATAAACATCCCAAACTTTACAATTTATTGTGACCAGGAATTCTTCTCCAATATAGTAGTAAATTTTAAATGGTAATATTTGCAATCATTTAATGGAGAAACATGGTTATTTTTCCATCCATTTTCAGAATGAAAAAGACATCCTTCCCAAACATTAACTCTTAATTTAAAAACATCAGGAAATTAAGTTTAATATATTAATACCTTAAGTTTATGTAGTTCATTTCTGTTTTTAAATCGCTTCCAAGGAAACTACTAGTAAATAATTTATTAAATTATTATAAACTATAAATAATGTAATTAGCTAAATAATTTTATGTGATAGCTTCAATTTGACAGATGAGTTGCCCAAACTATAGACTAAGATTCTAATTTGAGAAAGATAACATTATTCCATTCTCAGTGAATTTTATTTCTCTTTCATATGCATATGATTTTATATATATATATGATTTTTATAAAATACTGAGAAAAGTTCAATGACATTCCCTTTTATTGGCAGATTGTGACTATTTTTCTTATACTTTATTTTTACTCTTCTACCTAGAGATTGGTAATATTAATAAAAACCTCTATTGGGCGTTGAGCAGATGGGAAGGGGGAGGAGGGTATGGGTACATACATACCGTGTTTCCCCCCAAATAGGACAGGGTCTTACATTTATTTTTCCTCAAGAACACACCCTAGGGCTTATTTTCAGGGGATTTTTTTTTAAGTATGGTACAATAATCTACATTTATTCAAATATAGTTGTTGTCTTCTTCTGGAACATCGTCATAATTCTTCAAACCCTGAATTCCTTCCTGAATGTCTTGTGACTCTATTTCCCTTAGAAGCATTGGCCCCAATCTCTCATGCCAAGCAATAGAGCTTTCATGGGGCAGATGAGAAGGGCTGCTCCTCTTCTTTACCACTCCGAGAGGAAATGCAAGGGTTGTGCAGATATGCACACGCTCATCACTAGGTCTTATTTTCTGGGTAGGGCTTATAATGCACAAATGCTTAGAAATCCTGCTAGGGCTTATTATGGGTAAGTCTTATTTTTGGGGAAACACAGTACATAATGAATGCGATAGGCACCATCTGGGGGATGGACACACTTGAAGCTCTGACTAGGGGTGGGGGGAGGGGAGGGGAGAGGAGGGAGGCCATACACATAACCTAAACATTTATACCCCCATAAAATGCTGAAATAAAAAAGAAAAAAGAAAAAAAAAACCTTTACTTTGTTGCAAGGCAATTTAAATATATTATAGAGATCTCTCTTACCTTAAATGTGTGGTAAAATTGCTTCAATATTACTAAATGGGTGTTTCAGCTTAGACTCGTTCTTATTTTTCTGTTCTGACCTATATCTGACAATGTCACATAATCGAAGTCTGAAGAACTGGCAAAATGGCCAGTCTTTTAATATGGCAATTCCATGGATGAAATGACACTTTAATGTTTACCTTTTTCTAACTCCAGTCTCACTAGGGTTGAATATGTGATATGTAAATAGGGAAAGTCTGATGATTCAGTCCATGGTCACATGTTGCTTAGCTTGGAATAACCCATGAAATAGCTTAATAAGGAGATTTAATTAACACTTTCTCTATTGAATGTATACCTTAGCAGTGGCCCATTTTTTTCTGTGCTTCAGTGTTATAAATAAAATGATATGGGCATATTTTCATCACCTTAGGTACTGATGTAAGAGTTACTTATAGGGATGGACTTGTTTATTTGGGAAGAGGCTTTAATAAATTTATTGTATGCCTGCCAAATAGAAGGAACCTTAGACCGGAGCCCTGGTTACATGGGAAGAGGGATTCTATTCCTCATTCTCCACACACCCTGGGAATTAACATTAAAACTTTAAGATCACTGCTTTTTAGAAACAATGGGAAGCAGAGATCAGACATTAATTGGATGATCACCACTGAACATCCTATTACACAGTAAGATAAATACTCAAAAGCAAAGGAACATTGTTCCATGACAATATATAATCAAGGAACCCTACCTAGATTTGACAAAGATTCCTGAGGAAATGATGCTTGAGGTGAGCTCTACTGGATGAATTGTAGTTACCTAGGAGGAGGTAGATGCATACAGAAGGAGCAGCATAGATGAATACTCTTAAAAAGAGTAGAAAGTGAGGCAACTGATGGGAAATAATGCTGGAGGGGTAAGCAAGAGGAAGATATTTCAGGGCTTTAAACCAAGTTAAATACTTTCACTTTTATCCTAAGGTAAAAAGGGATATGGGAGCTTTATGAAATTAGTAATTTGTAAATATCAATTCGTAGAGAGTAGCTAAGGGCAGATCTAAAGCTATCTCAATTGTCCCTGTAGAAGATAATGATAGCATAGAATGGGGTTCTGGTGGTGAACACAGTGTCTTAGAAGTCAAACTACTGGGTCATGGACATTTAGGAAATTTTTTTTCTAAAAACCCATCATGAGAGAAAGAGAAAGAGACAATAAGAAAGAGCAAGAGCAAGAACAATAAGAAAGAGAAATAAAAGCAAGAAAAGTTGACCCTATTTCAGTCTAATTGATACTCCATATATATATATTTTCATAACATCCACCTTTGTAACTCAGGGAAAACATTGCTTATATGATCTAGATTCCATATACTTATTGCTCTTAATTGAGTATTTGTACAGGATTTTTCTCCCTTAGAATCCTTAAAATAAATATTTTATGTTTCCTGTATTGTTTTCTATATTAGAAAAATGGTAGATATATAGCAAATATTCTGTAATAATTAAAAAAGTTAAATTTCCTCATGTTACATGAACTGTTTTTAGTACTAAAAACAAAGTTGAATCTTCAGAAATTCCAAGTCTATTGAGAATGGCTAATCCCAAGTATTCAGATATTGCAAATATATGCTTTTTTGTCTTTTTAATTTTTGCCAACCTCTTATTATAAAACACATTTTGACAATTAATGAATAACTTACATTTTGCTTTTATATCTATATGAAATTGGACATTTAATATATTAATACATTAAAGGGAAACTTTATAGATGTTTCTGACATAAAATTCCTTTTCTAAAAAAGATAACTTGGCAAAGATATCAGATTGATTTTTAATTCCTTTCCTTGAACCCAAATGATTTGGAAAATAATAGAAGTTTCTTCTACTTCAAATTGTAAATTTATTAAATTCCTGAGTGGCATATTATAATGGATCCAAAAATCTCTGTTGTCTGTGTTTTTTAACCATGGGAAATTAGAATGTTTTTTATTATCTCAAGTTGTAGTACATATTATTGGTAACATGTTTTTAAAATTTTTACTTTTTTTTTATTTCAGCATATTACGGGGGTACAAATGTTTAGGTTATGTATATTGCCTTTGCCCCACCCGACTCAGAGCTTCAAGTGTGTCCATCCCCCAGACAGTGCACACCACACTCATTAGGTGTGTATATACTCATCTTTTCCCCTTCCCATCTGCCTGACACCCAGTGAATGTTATTACATGTCACTTAAGTGTTGATCAGTTAATACCAATTTGATGGTGAGTACATGTGGTGCTTGTTTTTCCAGGCAAACCATAAAAATAATATTTCTATAGATTCAATTTTCTTTAAATTCATATTTATTTTGCTAAGAAATATTTTTCTAATTAGAATATCAAAATGATTGTTCAGTCTAACAAAATTATAAATTCTATGTGTGTATATATATATATATGTGTGTGTGTAAATAGTGTTCTTTTGAATTCCTGAAGCACTCTTCTATTTTTTCCCCAAACTATCTGCATAGAAGTAAACATTTGTGAAATGTCTAACTCTGTATTAGTTGCTTTATTTAGATAATCTAAATTAATTCCATAAATAACCTTTGTAATAAGCATTTTTATGACCATTACAGATTAGGAAATTGAGGCTCAGAGAGTAAACAATTTATCCGACATCACACAAAATTGATAAATAATGGAGCTGGGTGAAAATCTAGGTTTTGACTCTAAATTCCATTTTTTTTTGTCTAAAAACCTACTTATTGGTGATTTTGTTATATTATGCTAAATAATTTATTTAATATTCTTTTCCTCATTCAGTAATTTGTTTCATTCAATAGGTGTTCCAATCTTAATATTTCATATAGAGAACAGTAAAACAAATGGCTTGATTTTCATGCAGAATGATTACCTTTTACAGACCTTCTGGGAGCATTATTCTTGTTTAATACATTTTCAATAACCTAAATAGTCCTAGGTTGAATTTTTCTTCTATTCTCTAGCAGTATATATTAAGAGAAACAAAAATTTATATAGACATGTAGTTTCAAAGAAAGCTATATTCTACCTGAAATAAGTTTCTAACCCCTCCTTTTCTAAAAAATGCTTTTATCACCTAGAGTACATTATTTTAGTCTCTTACATGTATATCTGAGGCAAGTGAAAGCCTTTTGAGAAGTTTTAGTGTGAATAATCCTATCATGCAGGAATCATCCCCTCATGGAATAAGGAGATAACAAGGTTGTGAGGACGAAGTTAAATGCATTTTCATTAACTGTAAACCTAGAGTCCATGGCAAGTTATGTCTCCTCACTACCATCTCCTGCCTTGCTCTCAATTGCTTTTATAATTTAAAATAAAGTTGTGACTATGGAAATTCATGGCAAGAGACATTGTATGCCTTAATTTAAAATGTAAGGGTAATTTACCATAAATAAAGTATAATATGAGAGAAGGCAAAATAGAAAATATTATCAAAACTAAAGAAATGTAGAAAGAACAAAATAGAAAGTGAGAAACATTTGGTAGTAGAACACCTTTTAAACAACTAAGAAAAGAACGTTCAAAGTTAGAGCACTGAATTTTATGTCATTAGTATGGTTGCTAGAATTCTGAAATTATTACCGTGTTACCAATTTAAGTGGATGTCATATAAATTCACCTCACATACAAGCTTAAATGTATTTGAGGCATCATATATCTAGTTATTTTAATTTTCTCTACATGCCATGACACTGAGGTAATCAGACCTATAGTCACTACATATAAATCATCTTTTTAATCCACAGAGTGCTTTTGTTATATTAACTACATTTTAAGATTATTTGTATCAATGCCAATATAGAATTATCTTTGGGAAAATTAAACTACATAGATTTATTTTCACATTTTAAGTAATTGTTTTTAGAAATCTTTCAACAGAGGTGTATATATCAGAAAATAGCATTAAATCAAATATTAAAATCTAAAGGAACCTTAGAGACATTGGTTGATTCCAATGCTGTCTTACCCCTGCCTCCACCCTGATGCTTATGTATCTATAACTTCTAGGAAAATGAGCCCTAAAGAGTTAATATGATGCTTATGGACATAAAATAAGTTTCAAGCAAAGTAAAACACTAACTTAACCACCTTGAATTCCAATCTAGAGTTCTTTCTATAAATTTGAGCCAATTATTTAATCTCTTGGTGCCTCCATTGTCTCCTCAGTAAGATGGGAATACAGGTAAAATCTTCCTCCAAGGATGAATAATAATAATGAAAATTAAGTGCTTAGAAACATGCCTAGCACATTGAAAGTCCTCAGTAATATTATTCTTTTAATTACTACACTATTCATCCATTTGCAATCATATTTTAAAAGTGAAATGGTATTTTTTTTTTTAAGAAAACCATTGTCACACCAAAAGGAGGATGGAGGGAAAAGAATCACTTCTCTGTGCAGACAACATTTAAAAAGATGCCTCTATCATCTTACCCGCAAAGATGCTTTCAGACTCAAGGTCAAGAGTTGGAAAACAAACTTCCAGGCAAATGGAAATCAAACAAAAGCTGGATAGCTATTCTTATATCAGATAACATAAAATTTAAAACAGTAAAAGTAAAAAAAAAAAAAAAAAAAAAAAACAGACAAAGATGGTCACTATACAATGGTGAAGGGAAAAATACATCAAGAAGACTTAACAATTCTTAATATTTATGCACCCAACACAGAAGCACCCAGATACATAAAGCAAACCCTGCTTGATCTAAATAAAACAATAAACAGTAATGCCATAGTAGCTGGGGATTTTAACACACCACTGACTAAACTGGACAGATTCTCTGAGCAGAAAATAAACAAAGAAACAATGTACTTAAACAGAGTCCTAAGATAAATGTGACTAACAGGCATGTACAGAACATTCCACCCAAATAAAGTTGAATATACATTCTTCTCATCAGCTCATGGAACTTTCTCTAAAATCAATCATATCCTAGTTCAAAAATCAAATCTCAACAAATTAAAAAAAAAATCATGCAATGTATCTTCTCAGACTACAGTGTTATCAAATTAGAGATCAATTCCAACAGAAACACTCAACACTTCACAAAGTCATGTAAATGAAACAATCTATTGCTGAATGATTACTGGGTCAAGGAGGAGATCCAGATGGAAATCAAATGATTATTTGAACTAAATGACAACAGAGGCACAAGTTATCAAAATCTATAGGATACAGCAAAAGCATTCCTGAAAGGAAAAGTAATAGCATTAAATGCTCACATCCAAAAGACAGAAAATTCACAAATCAGTAAACTAACTGCCTCAACAAACTGGAAAAGAAAGAGCAAATCAATCCTAAACCTAGCAAAAGAAAAGAAATAACTAAGATCAGAGCAGAGCTAAATGAAATCGAGAACAAAAGAGCTATACAGACAATTACTAAAGCCAAAAGTTGGTTTTTTAAAAAGATAAACAATATTGACAGCCCTCTTGCTAGATTGACAAGAAGTAGAAAGGAAAAGTTTCTAATAAGGTCAATTAGAAATGAAAAAGGGGAGGTCACTCAGACATCACAAAAATATAAAACATTATCTTTGAATATTGTAAATATCTATTTACCCAAGATCTATAAAATATGAAAGAAATTGACAAACTCTTAGAGCACACAACTTCCCTAGGCTCAGTCAGGAAGAAATAGAAGTCCCGGACAGATCAATATCAAGTACAGAAATGGAAGCATCAATGAAAAATCTTCCAACAAAAAAAAGTCCTGGACCAGATGGGTTCACACCTGAATTTTACCAAATTTACAAAGAAGAACTCTTAGGTATACTGCAGAAATTATTCCACAACATTGAGAAGAATGGTACCCTCCTCAACTCATTCTTTGAAGCCAGTATCACCTTGTTACCAAGGCCAGCAAAGGCCACAACAAAAAAAGAAAACTACAGACCAATATTCTTCATGAATATAGATGTGAAAATCTTCAAACAAATCTTAGCAAACTGAATCTAACAGCACATACAAAAAAAATAATAATAATTCATCATGACCGGGTAGGTGGGCTTTATCCCAGAAAATCAAGGATGGTTCAAACATCCTTGGTTGAACCAAGGATGATTCAAATCTATAAATGCATTTCACCACAGATAAATGAAAGCAAGAACAAAGACCATATGATCTGTCAATAGATGCAGAAAAAGCATTTGACAAAATCCAACACACTTTTATGGTAAAAACTCTTAACAAAATAGGCATAGATGGGATGTACCTTAAAATTATTAAAGCCATATATGATAAACACACAGCCAATATCATACAGAACAGGGAAAAATTAAAAGCATTCCTGCTTAGAACAGAAACCAGACAAGGTTGCCCACTATCTCTACTTCTATTCAACATAATGCTGGAAGCCCTTGCCAGCACAATCAGATGAGAGGGAATTTAAGGGTGTCCAAATGGGGGCAGAAGAGATCAAACTCTCACTCTTTGCTGATGATATGCTATTATATCCAGAAAATACCAAGGATTCAACCACGAGATTCCTGGAATTGATAAATGAATTCAGTAAAGTCTCAGGATATAAAATTTGTGCACACAAATCAATGACATTCATGCATACCAGTACAATCAAGCTGAAAAGTCAAAGACACAACACCTTTCACAATAGCACCAAAGAAAATTAAATATTTAGGAATATATTTAATGAAAGAGGTGAGAGATCTATATAGGGAGAACTGTGAAACACTGAGAAAAGAAATTATAGAAAATGTAAACAGATGGAAAACTCTACCATGCTCATGGATTGATAGAATCAATATCATTAAAATGTCTGTACTACCTAAAGTGATCTACAGAATCAAGGCAACCCCTATCAAAATACCATCATCACTCTTTACAGATCTAGAAAACATAATTCTATGCTTCATTTCAAACCAGAGAAGACCTCATACAGTCAAAGCATCTTAAGTAAAAAGAACAAATTGAGAGGCATCAATATACCACACTTCAAGCTTTACTACAAGGCTATAGTAACCAAAACATCATGGCCTTGGCAGAAGAACAGAGATATAGACCTTTGGAACAGGACTGACAACCCAAATATAAAACTATCATCATATTTTTATCTAATCTTTGACAAAGCAGACAAAAACATACATTTGGGAAAAGAATCTCTACTCAACAAATGGTGCTGGGAAGACTGGATAACCACATGCAGAAGATTGAAACTGGGTCCCCATCTCTCACCTCTCACAAAAATTAACTCATGGTGGATAACAGACTTAAATCTAAAGTGTGAAACCTTAAGAATTCTAGATGAAAATATTGGTAAAACTCTATAGATATCAGCCTAGGCAAAGAATTTATAAATAAGGCCCCCAGAGCAATCACAGCATCAATGAAAATAAACAAATGGGACCTGATCAAATTAAAAATCTTCTGCATAGTCAAGGAAACTATCATTAGAGTGAATAGACAACCTACAGAATGGGGGTAAAAATTTACATGCTACACATCTGATAAAGGGCTGATAACCAGAATCTATATAGAAGTTAAGAAAATTAGCAAGAAAAAAATCAACCTCATCAAAAAATGGGCAAAGGGAATGGACCAAAACTTTTCAAAAGACAGAATGGCCAGTAAACATATAAAAAAGTGCTCAACATATCTAATCATTATAGAAATGCAAATCAGAACCACAATGAGATATCACTCCAGTGACAATGGCCTTTATCAAAAAGTCCCCAAGCAACAAATGGTGGTATGGATGTGGAGCGATTGGAACACTCTTATACTGCTGGTAGAACTGAAAATTAGTACAACTCTTGTGGAAAGTATCTGGAGATACCTCAAAGAGCTAAAAATAGAAATACCATTTGATCCAGCAATCCCACTGTTAGGCATCTACTCAAAGGAAAAAAAGACATTATATAATAAAAACATCTGCACTTGAATGTTTATGGCAGCACAATTCACAATTGCAAAGATGTGGAAACAACCCAAATGCCCATCAATACATAAGTGGATTAATAAAATGTGGTGTATGTATGCCATGAAATACTCAACTACAAAAAATGATGAACTAGTGCCTCATATTATCTTGGATAGAGCTTGAGCCCATCCTTTGAAGTGAGGTATCACAAGAATGGAAAAATAAGCACCACATGTACTCACCATCGAATTGATGATACTAACTGATCAACACTAAGGTACTCACATGGTAGTAATTTTCACTAGGTGCCAGTAAGGTGGGAGAGGGATAGTGGGAGTGGGTATATGCACAACAAATGAATGCAGAGCATGCTGTATGGAGGAAAGGTACACTTGTAGCCTTGGCTTGGGTGAAGCTAAGGCATTATATGTAACCAAAATGTTTGTGCCCCCATAACATTCTGAAATTTAAAAAAAGGTAGAGTTTAAATAAAATATTACAATGTTTAAGTGTTCATTTTGTCATTTCAGAGGATAGGTACCTTTTGTAAAAAAAAAATAGTGTTTGGTTTTGACAGGCCAAACTGTATGGGAGTTAAAGCGCACACAATCTGAGGGCATTCTTTAAGAAAAAGTGAATATTTATTTAGAATGCAAAAGTAAATAACAGTTACTAATTTTAAAATGCTGACAAATATCAAAATATGTATGACACAATCCAGAAAATGATATGACTTTTGTATAAATTATCTATTAGATGCATTCCTATGAAACTTCTTTTTTCTTTTCTTTTTATTAATTTTTGTTTGTCTTCTTTCTTTCTGTTTTTCTTCCTTTTTTCCCTGCACACTGTTAATCACCTCTAAAATAACTATTTTGCTACTATCACTTTCTATAAAGAAGGTAGGAAAGTAATTTGATCTTTGTTTTAGTGTAGTTTCTTTGGGGGTATTTGAGGAAGGAGAGCACATATAATTAGGAAATATAAAGAGTCTGTTATAATACTATGTCAGTACCACAAGTATGAAGGTAGTGGAAAGCATACAGGGAAGTGACCATAAACTACCTAAAATTACCTACTAAACCCAAGCTAAATGTACCCTCAATTCAATTTCCCCTTAGCTGAACACCAAAATAGTGTGGATGGTTTTACTACAACAAATGATGATGTGAATACATTTCTAGGGCCTCTCTTGGGGTCTTAGAAAGAGTATGTACAAGTGAGAGGCTCTGAAATACAAGCTTCTGACTCCTGGAGGGAAACAAAGAAAACTTTGAAACAATATGAAAATCCTGAATATTCTGAACCTAGTTCAGAGGTTTGAGAGTTTCCGGAGGCAAATGTGTGCAGGATGTAATAAAAATAATCTGATTTAATATAAAAATATGAGGGGGCTTAACCTAAGGCATGCTGAGGCCCTGGCCATATATATACCAACAGAAATGGTGGGAAGCCTGAAGAAGGTAGAAATGGGATCTGGCGAAACTAAGTAAGCTGGCATTTGCCAGTACTGCCACACAAACCAATGTCTTGAGGAGCTGATATGGGCAGGCCTCTATGAGTAAGGAGAAATGAGGAGCAAGCACAGCCTTTAACAGTGAGCATAGGTAGGGAATGTAGTTCAAACAGCAGAAGCCAAATTCAAAGAGGAAGTGGTTGACAAGAGCTTTCAGGAAGTCATGGGGTTCCATGTATTACTCCTATAGTCTCGATCATCTCCTTTGCCCTTCCTTCTTGCTTGACAAAATACAGCTCAACAAAACAAAACAAAACAAACAAAAAATACTTTTTGTAGGTATCCAAATTGGAAATGAAGTAAAATGGTCATTGTTCATGGCTGAGCTAATCTTATATTCAGAAAATCCTAAAGATTACACACACAAAATCTTTGAGCTACTAGCATACAGACAGACATGTAGATCAATGGAATAGGATAGACACCCCAGAAATAAACCCTTGAATATGACCAAGCAATCTTTACAAAGCTGCCTAGACCATTCTATGGGTACAGGGCAATCTTTTCAACACATGGTACTGGGAAAACTGGTATATACATGCAAAAGAATGAAGCTGGCCCCTTACCTTGCACCATGTACAAAAATTAACTCAAAATGGATCAAAGGCTTAAACATTGCAGCTAAAAATATAGAACTCTTAGAAGACAACATAGAGAAACACTACATGGCATTAGATTTAGTAATGACTTCTTTCATGTAACACCAAAAGTGCAGGAAACAAAACCAAAAAATCAATATAACTTCATAAAATTAAAAATTTGTGTACATCAGAGGATATTATTAAGAGAGTGAAAAGGTAACCCAACGAAAGGGAGAAAATATTTACAAATCATATATTTGGTGACGAATTAATATCCAGAATATATAAAGAACTCCAAAAATTCAGCAACAGAAAACAAACAGCACAATTAAAAAATGGGCAGAAACTTAAATAGGCAATTCTCTGAAGAAGATAAATACATTGTCAATAGCACATAAAAAGATGTTCAACATCACTAATCATTAGGTAAATGCAAGTCAGAACTGCAATGAGATGCCACTTCACACCATTAGTATGATCGTTAAAAGAAAGAAGGAAAGGAAAGGGAAAAAGAAAGGGAGAAAAGAAGGTAAGGAAAGAAGGAGAGAAGGAAGGGAGGAAGGAAGGAAGAAAAAGAAAAAAGAAAGAGAAGAAGAGAAAGGGAAGGAAGGAAAGGAAAAAAGAACAGGATGTGAAGAAAAAGGAACAATTGTATAATGCAGTTAGGTGAACTCCATCAGGCCCCTCTAGTTCTGATTTTACTAGATGGCTTCTCTCTATACATATTTGAAGCCTCCATCACTAACTAGTGGTTTCTTCATAAATTCTAGTTCAAAATTTCAAGATAGAGTAAAACAGCTCAACCTTTTACATCAAGCCTCAAGAACAATGGCTAGCCAGCCTACAGGTTGACTGTTCTTGAGTTGGGTACCTGCCTATGACCGAAATAATGTTGAAGAGGAGGAAAATGATACCAAACCTGGCTCCTCTCAGTGTGAGCTGTCAGCAGAATAGTTTCTGTTGGGGAGAGTTTATGAATACAGCAGTTACTAAGATTAACATATTTAGTACACCAAGAAGCAAAAATGAATAAGACATGGTCCCTGTGAAGAAACTCATCACCCAGGAGCAGACATGTGTATGAACACCCATGCAATAGAATACCTACTATCTAGTTATATGGGCAAAATACTTTTAAAACCCAAAGGAGAAGACAATTCAGTTTGTTGGGTATAGGGAATGGGATAGGCTTCAGAGTGTTAGGTTTGTCTGTCTGTTTCCTTGGTGCCCCAGCTCGCAGTGTCAAGAGTGAGGACTGGTACTGAGTTGACCTGATGATTGAGTGATCACAGATACAGAGCATTTCCACACAAACAATTCATTATGGGAAAAAGAAAGAAGTTACATGAAGTGAAAGTGAAGAAGGAAGCTACACAAAATGACACAAGGTGATAATACATTCCAGAAGAGAGAAGAACGAGTCAGTCTCCGCGAGTACAAAAAGATGCCGAAGTCTGAGCACTCTCTGTCTTTTATATGCTTACTACTTTGTACCTCTTTTCTCCTGGCAGGATTAGTTGCTGTTTCCCGCCTTTGGGGTGATTGACAGGTTGGGGTTATATAACAGTTTACATAACGGCTTACATTACAGGCTGCTTTTGTAAGTTTCCCTTTATGTGCATGAGTCTTCCCCAGAATCCTTCATGAAAACTTCACCCATGTTATGCTAATTAGATGGTAATGGTCCCCAGGTCAGTTAAAGGTCACTAGGAGCTCCTTACTGTGTATGTTCCCACCAGGGAACAGTTCCTAGCCACAATTTGGTCCCTAGCTACAATTCGTTCCCAGCTGCAATTTGGTTTCTGCTCTCTGACCTTAGCCACTTCCTTGCCACCTATTTGTCTTCCTTCCAACCTAACAATAGTACTGTGTTTCCCTGAAAATAAGACAGGGTCTTATATTTATGTTTCCTCAAGAATACACCCTAGGGCTTATTTTCAGGGGATGTGTTATTTTTTTAAGTATGGTACAACAATCTACATTTATTCAAATATAGTTAAGTTGTCTTCCTCTGGAACATCATCATAACTCTCCAAACCCCAAATTCCATCCTAATTTTGTGTGACTCTATTTCCTTTAGAAGCATTGGCCCTAATCTCTCATGTCAAGCAATAGAACTCTCATGGGGCAGATGAAAAGGGCTACTTGTCTTCTTTACCGCTCAGCCAGGAAATGCATGAGTTGTGCAGATATGCTGCGTAGCCACGCCCATCACTAGGTCTTATTTTCTGGGTAGGGCTTATATTGCACAAATGTTCAGAAATCCTGCTAGGGCTTATTTTATGGGTAGGTCTTATTTTCAGGGAAGCACTGTAGGTGGTAATATTTCCGTGGGTTTGTTAGAAATAAATGTTTGCTGAGATGGGATAAACCTACTGTAGTTCCTAATCCCTGGTGGTACTGGTCTCTGGCCTGTTAGGGACTAGGCCACAGAGCTCCAGCGCCCCACCTCCCCCCACACCCACATGGAAAAATTGTCTTCTATGACACTTAGGAAAGGGGCCACACAGCAGGAGGTGAGCAGTGAGTGAGTGTATTTATAGCAGCTCTCCATCCCCATTGCTTGCATCACTGCCCAAGCTACACCTGCCTGGGTCCACACTTTCCCCGCTCCCTGTCAGTGAAATAATTGTCTTCCATGAAACCTGGACCTTTGGTACCTGGTGCCAAAAAGGTAGAGCAGGGAAAGGAATAAAGCAAGGGCTAAAGTGGATTCAGGTGTAAGAGCACAGTCACACAGGTATGAAGATGTGTGATGTGATAAGGAAGTGGACTGAAAACTGGCTGGAACAAAGACTGAAATGAGGGAGATTATTACAACAGAGTGAACTGTAGGAAAGGGTCAACCTATGGATGTTTTGACTGTGATTAGTGAAAAGGAATTTGGATTTTGTCTTTAGTCAACTAGAAGGTTATCAAAGGTAATCAGAAAGTAGGGAACATGATCACTTCTGCATTTGAGAAAGAAAATGTGTTTGGAATAAGGACAATGGCTTGGAGCAAATAGCAACTGGAAATAGGAAACTATTTAAAAGGCTATTAAAATAATCCAATTAAGATATAATAAAGCCTAAACTTAAAGATATTCTTTCAAAGATGATTTTCAGGGGGCGGGGGCATTCTGACATGTATATACATCTCTACCATAATCTTTAAAAAAAAAAGCCTCAGAAAGTAACATAACTCATTTCAAATTCTTTAGTTATGCATGAATATTTAAGAATACTCTTTTTTTCTCTCTCTCTTTACATATAGCTAAAATGCTAGGAGTCTGACATGGGCATGAATATTTCTTCTGCCTTAAAGTGGGTTGGAATAATTCTTCTGAACTGAATTTGCTTTTAGATTTAAGCTAAATATCAGGAGTGTCAAGTAAGGTAAAGCTTTCTCATAGTGTGCAGTGTTGAATCAGTGGCAGAGCTGAAAATGTTCTTACAAAATATAGCCTGTCTTATATCCATGACTCCATATCCCCACTGAAGGTTTAAAAGCATGGGTTGCTGTGAAGGCATAATTTCAGCCCAACCACATGTGTACTCAGTTGTCCAATTGCAGGAACAATGAAACACCAGAGACCAGAGCCTTTACAGTGTACACAAAGGTACATTGTAAGTTAATAGGTTAATAAAACTCTAAAACTGAAGTCAAGGAATACTTCACAGTAGTTATTTCTAAAGTTAGTGTATGTTTTCTTAAAATTTAATGTGTTTCTCTTTTATAAAAAGAAATAAAAGAGAATATCAACATAATATTTCCAACCAACTAATTTCTTTCCTCCTCTACTTCCAATAATTTGTTAAAAGAAAGTCATTTAAGGCACAGCCTTTAGGTTACAGGGTAGAAAAAACTGCTTTTTATTGTTATTATATTTTGGGGAAATCTGAATCCTGTGTCCAACATTTTTTTTATGCACATGACTTCTGTTTTCCAGATTCAACAGCCTTTTTTACTCATCATCATTCTTGACTCTCCTATAGCATTTGACCTTTTAAAAAGCTGTTGTTCTTCATCTTCTGACCCTTTAATTCAAGACTTTTCTACCTTCTTTGAAGATTCCTTCTCTCATGTTCATTCCTTCTCTCATTCCTTCTCTCATGTTCCTTCTCTCATGTTTTCTCTACTTAATCTTTTCCTCCTGTATTCTTTCCTCCCACTTTCCATTGTATTTTCTTTCTTCCAACTCTATCACTATCCCTTCTCTGCTGACCATTCCTCAGGAATCTGTAGCCATACCATCCTGAAAGTGCTTGATCTCTTCCGAACATTCCCCAGGAGGTGGAGTTAGGCTCTATCTCACTGCTAGGTCATTGCACATGTTATTATCTCTTTCTAAAAGGATATCATCACTGTTTATACAAATTTCTGCTTATTTTTAAGATTTTAGTCTTTTGAGACATCTTTTTTTTTATGAAGTTGAGTACCTTTCCCATGTGTTATAAAGCATCTTGTGCTTACTCTTATGATAGCCCCTGCATGATGGCACTTACCATTATAGTAAGATATTGTAGTCATTCTGAGTGAGGTCCCCAGACGAGTAGCATCAGTATCACCTAGGAACTTTTTAAAAATGCAAATTCTCAGGTTCCTTCCCAAATCAACTAAATCAGCAACTCTAGGGATGTAGTTCTGGAATCTGGAGTTTATTAAGCCTTCCAGGTGATTCTGATATAGATTAAAGTTCAGGAACCATTGGTATGTTGCAATTGTCTAGAATTTGGCTGATTCCCTTCCCAGACTTCAGGGTGTCTTAGAATAGAAACTGTGATGACAACTTTTTCATTGTGATGTCACTAGTGTCCTGTGCATAATCTGATAACATTGATGTGATGCTACACATTAACATCTGCATTAGAATGTTTATAGCAGCACAGTTCACAATTGCAAAGATGTGGAAACAACCCAAGTGTCCATCAGTATGTTAGTGGAGTAATAAGATTTGGTATATGTATACCAAGGGGTTCTACTCAGCCACAAAAAACAATGATGATTTAGCACCTCTTGTATTATCCAGGATAAAACTGAAGCCCATTCTACTAAGTATCACAAGAATGGAAAAACAAGCACCATATATACTTACCATCAAATTGGTATTAGCTGATCAACACTTATGTGCACATATAGTAGTAACATGCATCGAATGTCAGGCAGGTAGGGCAAGGGGGAGGATGGGAAGGGTATATTCACACCTAACAGGTGTGATTTGAACTGTCTGGGAGATAGACATGCTTGAAGCTCTGGCTCAGTGGGGCAAAGGCAATATATGTAACCAAAACATTTGTACCCCCGTAATATGCTGAAATAAAAAAATAAAAAGTAAACAAAAAATAAAAATAATTTGCTTCAATGTCTGAACAAATGAAGAGAATGGGAATAACAACTTAAAAAAAATGAACTCCAGTTCCACATCTCTGATTGCAAACTTTGTAATTTGTATGGAGAAACAAGAGTCACTTCAAAGTCAACTTCTATAATAGGAAAGTTGACATCTAATACCCCTCATCAACACTATCCTCCAAAGCAGCAGCACACATCTGCCTCTACCACCCTGATTGATTTTGAACTCTCCAACCTGCCCTTCTTTAACAATATTGTAACCATTCTCCCTATTACTCATGGAAAAAAGAAAAAAAAAAACTTTAGTAATCATCTTGCTTTGAAGAATTATGAAGAATAACTTCATTTTTCTGAGTATACAACTAAAACATATTCCCATAAAAAGTCTGAAAATTTCACAAAATAAAGAAAAAGCACTAGAAATTCCACCACCCAGAGAGAATCATTACTTGTTGTGTGAATTTGCCCTACTTTTATTTCAGCATGTGTCTAGCATGTTTGTACATTTTTAGATGTAGAAATGGCATCTGATAAAGCTTAATGTTTTATACTCTACTATTATTGCACTGTTGTGGATGTATTTCCATGTCCTTAAATAGTGTTTACCAAAGATTCCTTAGTGACTACCTGGTATTCCTGGCAATAATCTTTGACCTAACCTCATCCTCCTCTAATTAGTTGAAAGTCCCATCATGTCCTTTTCATTACTTCCCGCATTGGAGTTCAGGTTCTTTCTCACTCCTATAACCTCTTGCAGTAGCTTCCTATGCTTGGCTGTGAAATTGATTTTTCTGAAGTGTAGTTCTGAGAAATTGTCCAGAAGGCAACATAGCTCTCCAGTGGCTTCCAAATAAGGCAACAGTTCTGAGCAGGATGGTCAAGGATTCCTGCTGGTCCCTTTTGCATAGTGCAGGACTGATAGGACTCTAGATAGAACTGCTTACCCTTCTCACAGCATTTCCCCTGTCTTGTCTTTTCTTGAATCTTGCCATTTCTTTGTCCCAAAATTCATTCCCATCACTGATTTTACTCAAATGTCTGCTTTAGTATAGGCCTTCCTAAAATTTCAAACCTCCTACCTCTCCCACCACCCCATTCCCTATACTCTTTTTCTATTTTTTCTCCTTAAATCCTTATAACCGTCTAACAGATTATATATTTCACTTATTTAATCTATTTGCCTGCCACTCTTGACTGGAATATAACCTCCACAAAAGCAGTGATTTCTGTTTGTATCTTCTTCATTGCCATATACCTTAAATCTAACAGTGATTTACATATAAAAGACAGTTGATTTATATTTGAAGTATTGAATGAATAAATGAATTAATATCTACTGGTGACATTCTGTAAGCCCTCAAAGAAGTTCAAACTTTTATTCCAATGCTTTGCATATAGTAGGCATTCACTACCGAATTGTGCAATGTGAATCCAAATCCCCTGTTAAAATATCACTCTTCCCTGAAGCCTTTCCTTGGCACTTCTGCTGAAGGCAATCTCTCTGCTGTCTAAAGCCCGTTGACCATTATTTGCTGTTATAACATTTATTGCATACTGAATTAAGTTATTCTTATACCTTTCCCCTCCCATTGAGTAATATACAGACTCCTAAAAGGCAGACACCAATTATCTTTTTATCTCCTCCAGTCTTTAGTGTGGTGACAATAAATAGTTTTAAAATTAATTATTGTCAAAAATAAAGCTAAATTATTACGGAAGCAAAGAGGAAGTTACACATTGAGGCATTTTACCATTTTTCCTATCGTTAAAGATGAATGTGTTTAGTCTTCAAAAGAAAAAATAATATCTGTCATCTGCACAATGGTGACTGTTCCCAAAGAAATCACTATGTAAACATTCTACATCTTTACAGATTATTAATGCTGCACTTGCATTGGCTGCAAGACCCAAAAGTCAAGTGGTCAAAAACACAATGGAAATGTACAAGCGCACATGGGAGAATCATATACATGTCCTCACTGAAGCAGTAGATGACATTACAAGCATTGATGACTTCCTCGCTGTATCTGGTATGTGTTTGATCTTTTAATTTGTATATTTGCTCTTGTCAATTTTCTGAAATAGAATAATACTGAGTATAATTCATTTGATATAAGGAGCATTTTATTGGTGGGCTTTCTGGAAGAAAAGTGTTGTTATATAGTAGCATCAATGGTCTACTCTGGGATTATGAGCCTCATGCCTTATAATCTTCACAATTCAACAGTTTACTTCTGTCTAGAAAAGAAACTCCTATTCATGGGTCAAAGCATAATAGAAAACAGTAGCTGAAAGTCTAGGATTTTTCCTGACTTTTTAAGTGAATAAACATTTTCCTTCTAATAAACTTATATCTCTTGATTTCCCTGCACTTCTTTTCCAACCAAAATTTTCTCCACTTGGGAACAAATATTAATGGGAAATTTAATTGATTTCAGATACAATATGATAATTCAACTAATAGTATATGCAGTTGGTAGTGTAATCCAAAGAAGCAAAAAAGCCACAAAACACAGTATAAACATACCTCAGTCTCAGACAAGCTTGAGATTCCACATGAAGACCAGATTATTCTCTCATCACAGATTTGAATGGCATCCCACAGGATTGTGCAAATACCCTCATAAAACCATATCCTCAGAAGCATAACTCAAGTTTTAATTATAGTGTTGTAACAGCAAAGAATTAAATAATTTTTAGTCTTTTTTGTTCTCTTAAAAAGAAAGCGTTTTCTAAGATGAATTACATATTTTTTTCTTCTTTTTTTGTTATGAGAGCTTTTCCTGGAATGTGTTAATATTCTTTTTTTATAAAATGCAAATTATCATGAATATTTAAAACCATTTGTTAAAGTGTTCCTGATGTAGTTCAGCTTAACCTATTGAATTTATTTCTATCATATATACATATCCATATATATATATAGCCCCACCCTAAAAATAATTCCTGAAACCTAGTATATTTTCATGGTATACTAATATATGAAAAGGAAATGTATGCTAATTTAATTATTTTAAATTAGTTTTTATTATAGAGTTGGAAGCTTTGAAAATGTGTGAGAAAATATTGATAGCCCTTGATTTCACTAGTCAGGAATAATAACTGCTGATATCTCATTTTTTTCTATTTAGCATTATTCTACATATATATTTATATTTTCAAATATTTGTGTCATACCATATATATACACACACACACACACATATAGAAATCATTTGCCTTTTTACACATAACATTGGCTGCATATTTCTACATCATTGTATATTCTTCAAAAACTCATTAATTTATTCTCCTTTTGTTAGCATTTGGATACATTGTAAATTTAATTATAAACAATGCTATGTTAAGCATATTTTTATCTGTTTGATGTATCCTTAGTATAGATTTTGCAATGTGAATTCAATCAATTTCTTATAATGGAGGAGTCTCTTGTAATTTAATTGTTATAAAGGCTAGGTTCTGTTTTGTAGTTGGTTTTGGTTACAAGCCCAAAGAAATTATTTACACTAATCAATACAAAGGGCGTTTAATATAGTAATACTGGTAGCACATAGGAAGAATCCTCTGGACAGACAGGAAGGGGAACCATAACTGGCCAAGCCTTGTATGGTTAGAGCCGTGGGAGCCCTGGGATCCAGGTGCCTTCTGAGTCCTCAAAGCAGGAGTTGTTCATGGCTTTCTTTTCAGTATTGGATTAACCTGACCTTCTGGGTCTACTTTATTTTTTTAATTTATTTTTTTATGGACAACTTTAGCAGTTGCAAGTAATAAAAAAGTAATATAAAAGTTGCTTAAATTAGAAATCTTTTAATTATCTCCAGTACCTAGATGTTTGACATAATCGGTTGTAGGCTTACTAGCCCTAGCATACCAGAGGACTTGAGTAGGGGAGGGGTATCTTATCACTAACATAATTTAGAATCATCAGTGCAGGAGGATAATAAAAAGGAGACTGACAGTTAATGTGTTTAATTGTTTTTAAATTCTCTACTTCTGCAGAGAAAATGCCCCATTATTTCCTATATCCAGGGTGGACTGCTTCTACTTTCTTGAGCTCTGGATGCCCTCCTTGGTAGTGGTTCAAGGTTATTCATGATCTGTGTAGGAATCTCTGCATCCTGTTGACCTTTTGTAGTTCCATCTTAAAGCATTGCATCTCAAAGAATTACACAGTATCACCTAAAAGATAAAGCAAAGGTTGCTTGCAGCTTTTACTTATCAAGGAGGAAATCTTTCCCAGATGTCTTCCATCAGAGAGTCTCTTACTCATCATAGGTCAGAACTGTGTCCTTTATCTATTACTGAGCCAATAAATGGCAAAAGGACATGAAATTTCCATGATGACTTTAGAAACTTCTGTTAAATGATTAACAACTGGCTGTGTGCCAGAGTGATCCTAATGTGTAGTACCTGTTGATTACTATGGCATAAATACTCCTACCTTGGCAGGTTTCCAGCTACAATGTGATGTCACTGAACTCTGAGTTGTTAAGAAGTATATAGAATCAGCTCTTGTGAGCTGGTATAATATAAACGGATCCTAGTAGAGCACTGTCATAATTCAACCTGTTTGACTAGTGACTTACAGCACAAAATCAGAGGCTTTTAGCAAAGAAGAAAGGAAAATGGCTATTGAACAGACAATGAAGTGTGTTTGCTTAAAACATGGAGTAGCTTCACCTGTTCTCTCAAGTTTTCCTTCGTTCATAAACTTACCTTGTATTGGTCTAGCATGGGCTTTAGTGATTCTCCTGGTAACATCATAACTTTCCATTGTTTACTACCACAGATGATGGCATCTTTTGTCAGAATTTTCACAGCCAAATAAATGAGAAAGAATCTAGCTTGTCTTATACATCTTTTTAATACCAGGGTACAAGTTGAAAATCACAGGCCAACGAATAAATGGGTTACCTTTTAGTCAGATGGCTAATCCTGGTTCAACGGAAGCTGTGACAATCTGGCAGCTTGTACATGGGGCAGATATTCTTAGAAAAAGTTGCAGGTGTGTTCAACAATAAATGACTTATCTGGTACATTTTTAAAATGACCTTTTAAAGTAGGATATTGTTGTTTGTGTTCAGAGACTTTTGGTTCATCTGCTTGTCAGGTAGATCACTTAAAAAGTTAGTTCTCAGGTATCTGAATTGTGAGTTACCTAAAGAAAATTATGTTTTCAAAATTTTTGTAAACATTTCATCTTTTTCATGAATTTTCTTTCAGCAGTCAATAATAAATCAGTTTTTTCAAATTTTTATTTGAAAAGATTTCCATTTATTCTTAAATTAGTTGTGACAACTTGTGGATACTCCACATTAAAATAAAAATTAAAATCAAAATCTAAAATCAGTGGGAAAGGATGCTTAGACTTTATTATGTTATTGTCATTAACACAGGTAGAGATTAAGTGTTGTAAAATATTTTCTTATAATATTGTTTTACAGTCATTAAATGATCTATTATTGACTAGAGGCTCTTGATATAAGGGTATCTCTAATACCGAATGTCTTCTATTTATCTATTGCAGTTATAAATATAAAACTATCATTGACAATTTTAAAATTATTTGTTTATATCATGAATGAATGTATCATGATATAGAAGTGAAAATACTTATTTTCAGAAGTCATATTCAGGATTTTTCAGGATTTTTTGTTTCCTGCTATACACAGAGAAAAACAAATATAAGTACAATCAATTCTTTCTTAAAATCATAAGTAAGATAGCCACCTCATCAATTTATTATATATTTTAAAATTTTTTGTGTAAAAATATAATTAAGCAGTGTACCAAAAACCTATTTTTGAAAGCAAAAAGATATTTAACAAGCTAAGTTCTCGAAAGTTCAGTTGTCCAAAAGAGGCTATTTTTAGTTTGTTATTTATAAAACAGTATCAGTGCTTTCTCAAAAGTAGTTAGAAAAATTATTTCAAATGAATTTGATTCTAAACATTTTGTCCCATCACTGACTATAGGGCTTATCTCCATATCATTCACTACGCCTGTTATCATTCTCTGAAAATGCATGTAAAAAAGCACCTGTCAGAAAGTGGCTTTTCTGAAGATTCTTTGACCACTTGAACATCTGTTCTATTTATAACCAGAGGATGTACCTATGTGATGAGATTTGAGAAACTCTGTCTTATCAGCCTGTTGTGATGCTTGATATGTTCAATATTATTAATAGTTATCCATGTAAGAATATAAAAAACATCTAAGATCTCTGTTTTAGATGCAGAAATGTAAATATATGCATCAGCATCTTGAACTAATGCATAAATTGATTCATTCTGAGCTGTGAACTTTGATGGAAGGGGAAATGATTCGGACCATAAGAACTATGCAGCAATCACTAAAACTTATTAAATGTGAGGGTTTACAAAAATACAACTTATCTTTCATGTATTCCTTCCTTCATTTATTAAATATTTGTTGGATAATTTTAAGTATTAAACTCCATAAAAGGTACTGGAGATTGCATAATGAGCAAAAGTTAGTGGAAGAGATAACTTGCAAAAGAGCTGTGCAATTGGCATTGTTTGTCAGAAGGGACCACATGAGGAATGGAGGAAGCCACTGACAATGGTTTTGAATGTTCTATAATAGACATTGACCACTTAGGAATTAGAATTAGCAATGTTGTTCCTTTATTACAAAAAGTATTCTTATTTTAAAGATAACATCACATTGACTCTCAGTGAATTATAGTATTGAATGGTAGTTGAAAATCTTCTTTATTTTATATCTAAATTTCTCTTACATATATATAGTTTCCCCTATAGCCATTGCTACTACTGTAGTGCAAGCCTGTCTTTTACCCGACTTGCCATAGAATCTTCCTAATTGAACCTCCTGCTTCTACAATTTTCCTTGGAGGTCTTAATGTGTATTTGCTGAATGAACACAAATTTTTATTCCTTTTAAAATACTATATCACTTTAAGTTTTCAGGTTAATGTCTTGTTCTTTCATTAAATGTGTTCAGCCTTGGAAATCATATTTTAAAAAATCTTCAAATTATAAAAATCTAACTTTTAGCATCAATCATCATGATGCTCTTTGGTCTTGATTTAGTAACACAAAGATAACTCTGATATTGCCATCAAAAATGTACTAACAAGAATTACTAGCAAACTACATACTTCCCTGGGGTCTAATATCCCCTATATCTGTACATCCCTGGTGCCTGGCCAACATCCTCTCATTTCTACCCAAAGGGCTGCTCTGTAAAAAACACCAGCTGAACCCAGCAGTGCAGCTGTGTTTACATCTCTCAAGCTCACACTTAACCCTAAAACCTGGGCAACAGGCAGTGAAGCAAATCAGAGAGACAGCTCCCAGGATGTAGGGAACAAAAACAAATGCTTCCCAGACCTGAGAGCTACTTACCCTGCCAACAGCATCTTCACCCCCTCCAATGGCCAAGCTGTCTTGCACCCACAAATACCACGTGGAATGCCAAGGGCTGGCTTGCCTGGGGACCCACTACTGTGACTACTGGTGCCCAGATATGCTGTCTGAGGGCTCAAGGAGTGCCCTATCTGGGACCTACTGCCAAGACTGCCTGACAAAACTACTTCCACCAAATTTGGAGCCACTACACACCTTTAAACACTTCCTAGTAGCCTGAAAACTGGCTTGCTTGGGGCCCATCACCACCAGTGTAGGTTTCTGCACAGCCCTCAAGAGCTCATGGACCCACCCACCTGGCATCCCTATCTCCACCAAAGCTGCACCACAGCCTTCACAAACAACAAAAGCCTAAGACACTATGGAACACACAGACTACTGACTTCACTACAACAGAAGAAATCCTACAATGATTACACTACTGTGCTCTTCCAGAACCAAAGCAAAGCACCCTTTCCAACTGACACTATAGATATGGCTATAGGAAAAAAATATTTCGCTATGAAAGCTACTCCACAAAATTGGAAGAAGCAACTGTTACATCAGAGGTGAAGATATCAACATAGGACACAAAAAATATGAAAAAGCAAGGGAAAATGACACCTCCAAATGAATACAATTATTTTCCTGTAACAGAAACCAAAGAAAATAACATTTATGAAATGAAAGTAAATTCAAAATAATGATCTAGAGGAACTTATCAAAATATAAGAGCACACAGATAAACTATATAAAGAAATTAGAAAAAATAATTCATTATCTTCTAAGTGGGAAATTACACAAAAAGATATCTATTATAAAAAAAATAACCAAATATCCTGGAACTGAAGAATTCAAAGAACAAATTAAATTTTTCAACAGAGAGCTTCAACAATAGATTAGATTGAGCAAAAGAAAAATTTCTAATTTTTAAGATACATCTTTTGTATAATTTAGTTGGGCAAAAAGAAAAAGAAAAAAAAATGAAAAAAGCCTATGTGGCATGTGGGACACTGCTATGTAAAAAAAGTATTTACATTTTGGGAGTTTCAGAAGGAGAAGAAATGGGGAAAGTCCTAGGAACCTATTTAATGAAACAGTAGCTAGAAACTTTTCAAGTCTTGGGAGAAACGTAGACATCAGGATACAGGAATCTTAAGGAAACCCAAATAGACTCAACCCCAAAAGATTCTCTTCTAGGCACATAACAGTTAAACTATTTAAATTCAAAGACAAAGAGATTTTTAAACACAGAAAAAAGATCAATTCACATGTAAGGGAATCTCCATCACACTAACAGCACATTTCTGAGTAGAAACCTTACAGGTCAGGAGAGAATGGCATGATATACTAAAAATTCTGAAAGACAAAACAAAAAACAAAAAACCAAAACAAAAACCCAACTGTTTACCAAGAATACTATACCCACAAAAGATATCTTTAGAAATGAAAAAATAGATAAAATCTTTCCTAAACAAGCAAAATCATTACCACTAGAAATGACAATATTTACCACTAAGAAGACATGAAAGAAATAAAGAAACATATCTCAGAATTATAAAAAGCCATGTATGAAAAACCCACAGCCAACATCATACTGAATGGGGAAAAGTTGAAAGTATCCCCACTAAGAGCTGGAACAAAACAAGGATGCCCACTGTTACCATTTCTATTCAACACAGTGCTGGAAATCCTAGCCAGGGCAATCAGGCAATAGAAGAATATTAAGGGTAAGGGTAAGGGTAAATCAGGAAAGAAGAGGTCAAACTGTCATTCTTTGCTGATGATATGATGTTGTGTCTAGAAAAACACAAAGATTCCATCAAGAATGTTCTGGAATTGAAAAATAAATTCAGCAAAGTCTCAGGGTACACAATAAATGTATAGAAATCAGTAGTATTTCTATATAATAACTGTCAAGCCAAGGGTCATATCAAAGACTCAATGACATTCACAATAGCTACAAAGAGAATAAATACCTAGGAATATACTTTATAAAGGAGGTGAAAGATCTCTATAAGGAGAACTACAACACTCTGTGGAAATAAATCATAGAGGACACAAACAAATGGAAAAACATATGATCATGGATAGGTGGAATTAACATTGTCAAAATGTCCACACTACCCAAAATGATTTACAAATTCAATGCAATCCCAATCAAGTTACTGAAGTCATATTTCAGATCTAGAAACAATAATTTTATGTTTCATTTGGAAGCAGAAAAAAGCTCAAATAGCCAAAGCAATCTTAAGCAAAAAGTAAAAAGAGTAAAATCTTAAGCAAAAAGCAAATCTTAAGCAAAATCTTAAGCAAATCTTAAGCAAAAAGCAAAAAGAGTAAAACTGGACTCATAACATTACCAGACATCAAACTTTACTATACAAGGCTATAGAAAGGAAAACAGCATGGTACTAGTATACAAATAGAGACATAGACCAATGGAACAGAGCAGAGGACCAAGACATAGAACCATCTATTTACAACCAACTGATCTTTGACAAAGCAGGCAATAATGTACCCTGGGGAAAAGAAGCCCTATTCAATAAATGGTGCTGGGAAAATTGGATAGCCACATGCAAAAGAATGAGACAAGAGCCCCACCTCTCACCACTCACAAAATTTAATTCAAGATAGATAAAAGACCTCCATGTAAGGCTTGAAATCATAAGAATTCTAGAATAAAATGTAGGAAAAACTCCTCTAGATATTGTCCAAGGCAAAGAATTTATGAAAATAGCTCCAGTAGGCACCACGATAAAAACAAAAAATAATAAACAGGATTCAATTAAACTAAAACATTTCCGCACAGCCAAGGAAACAGTCAATAGAGTAAATAGCCTATAGAATGGAAGAAAATATTTGCAAGCTACACATCTGTGAAAGAGCTAATAACCAGAATTTACAAAGAACACAATGAAATCAGCAAGAAAAAAAAATCCCTATTAAAAAGTGGGCAAAAGACATGAACAGATGCTTCTCAAAAGAAGAAAGACAAATGGCTAAAAACATGTGAAAAATGCTCATGGTCACTAATCATCATGGGTATGCAAACTAAAAGCACAATGATATATCACTTTACCCCAGTTAGAATGGCTTTCATTAAAAAGTTCAAAAACACTAGATGCTGGCATGGATGCATAGAGAAAGGGACACTTATACACTATGGGTGGAGCTGCAAATTAATACAATCTCTATGGAAAACAATATAGAGATACCTCAAAGCACTAAAAACAGACCTACCATTTGATCCAGCAATCCCACTACTGGGTGTTTACCCAAAGGAAAATAAGTAATTTTATCATAAAGACACCTGCACTCAAATACCTATTGCAGCAAATTTCATAAGTGCAAAGATATTGAATTAGCCCAAGTGCCCATCAATTCATGAGTGGATTAATAAAATGTGGTATATGTACACTATGGAGTACTAGCCAGTTATAAAAGATGAATTAATACATTTTGCAAAAATCTGAATGGAACTGGAGACCATTCTCCTAAGTGAAGTATTGCAAGAATGGAAAACAAATGCCACATGTATTCACTCTTAAATTAAAACTCACTGATGACCACACAGATGCCCACCAGCAAGTAAAACTCAGTGGAAAGCAACCAGAGGGAAGACAGGAGGGGGGGAGGGAAGTAAACCAACCTAATGGGTACTATGAACACTATTTGGGTGACAGGCAGACCTATAGAATTCAAGCATTACAAAAATGATCTGTCTAACCTAAAACATTTGTACACTCTTATTATTTAGAGATTTAAAAAATGGAAAACTATCCTAAAAAGAGAGAGAATTATGTAAAAGTACGTGGTGGGTTTAAAGAAGAGAAAATTGGGCAGTATAACAAGAGAACAGAGTACATCTGGATTAGTACTGGGCTGAAAAAATCAACAGGAGGCATTATATAGAGCTCTGAACTTTTGTAGGAAAAGGAACATCATCTAAGATTTTAAATAGTAGCATCATAGACTACATCAATTTTTAGAACACTAACCCGTGATGCCGAAAGTCTTCTTCATAGAAGTATATGATGTAGCATTAAATAATGCTTTAATGGCTTTTAGGAGTGAAAATAAAATAAATCCAATATAACATAGATGTTCCCTCACTTTCTACCTCAAACAAATTAAAGCACTAACAAACCCAAGATGTTGCAATAGGAAGGTAAGAAGAGTCAACTTGATAATTGGATCCTAGCTCAGGCTGAATAGTCCAGATTTACATACCAAGAAAAGAAGCTCTTCCTCATCAGAAAAGACCAGTGATGACTAGCAGCCAGAATCTTCTATACCACTGGCTATAATAAAGAGACAATATTATTTTGGTTGTAAGTTCCCTGCACCCCCTGGGTTCTCTGTGATTGTATTTTCTTGTGACAGTATATTGTTTAACAATCATTGTGGAGACCTCAGAGAAACTGTACACACAGTTTTACATAAGTCATGGTGAAAGACATTTTGGAATCATGTATTCAAAAATTATTGAATAGACTTCCCCTGAGGTAATCTGTTATTACTCTATTGGTAATTATGTTTTGAATTACTGCTGTACTTCATAACTGAAGAGTAGTTTGGGCATGTGAACTGGAATTTATCACACATCATTTCATGTACTAACAGCCAAGTTCACTTAAGATGCTTACATTTGAATGAACAGGATCATTGTTTGATCATTAGAAAAGCAGTGATTAAAAGTCCTTTCTTTGTCCAAATCAGTCAGATTTGAACACTTTTACTGTGCCTTTAAGGTAGAGTAATCTTGAGTAATCACTCAAGTAATTACTTGAGTAATTACTCTACCTTCAAGGTAGAGTAATGCTTGAGTAATCATTAATATTCTTGCTGACAAATAGCAGCAAGGATTTTCATTTTAGACTTTCCTAACCATATAACAGTTCCTAAATTTGTCAGATGTATCAACTATGTACCTAGAAAGGTTTGAATGACAAAATATGCTTTTCATAAAGGATTTACTTAAAATTGTCTCAGTAAGTGTATGTATATATGTAATTATTAAGAAACCATATGATTTGCAATAGCCAGACATATTGACAAAGACTTTGAATCAAAAACAGAATTGAAGTGAGTTTTGTAATTGTAATTTCATTTGCATTTATTAATACATTCTAGGCATTGTTTCAACTCTAAGCACATACATTTAATAAGCATAATTTGGATGAATAAAAATCCTTAATATGGTGAATTTTGTGAGATATTTCATAGATTAGATGAAGGATTACAAGGAAAATTTTTCCATGCCACATAAGACTCTCCCACTTACCAATGAGTCCAAGACATGCTCCTGAGCATTTTGAGAGACCAAAGATTTCAGCTAGAGCTGAAGGGTTTTTAGGCATATCAGCAGATGGTCCCTACCTATGTATTCTTCAAAGGTCCTCCTCTGGACCTAGAAAGGAGCATTATTCCTGCTATTTCTATGCAGATAAGTAGATGCAGATATAAGATTTGAGAATAGAAAGTTGTGTATCTGATCTTACAAGTTTGTACTGGTATAGATTTAGGACCTTTGAAAGCATCCTGGGAATTTTAACAAACCAGTAACAACCTTTGCTTATAGAATGGCTCCAGAGCCTGTGTTGTGAATAATTTACATATATATTTTAAGAATTCAGCTAAGCATTATATTCTCCTAATAGTTGAACTCATAGAAGAAGAGAGTAGAACAAAGGTTACCAAGGGCTGAAGGGTGTGTGTGGAGGGTTAGGGGAGATGTTGGTCAAAGGATACAAAATTTCAGTTAAACAGGAAGAATAGGTTCAAGAGATCTATTTTACAACATGGTGACTATAGTTAATAACTAATATGAATACTTCAAAATTGCTGACAGAACAGATTTTAAGTATTCTCACTAAAAAGAATGCTAAGTATATGAGGTAATGCATACATTACTTAATTTGATTAGCCATTTCACAATGTATACATATTTCAAAACAGCATATGGTATACCATAAATACACACAGTTGTTTTGTCAATTAAAGAGAAAAATAATTAAAAAAAAATAAAAAGAATTATGTTCTCAAAAAGTGCCTTCCATTTTTACTAATTTCACCACTGAAGTAAGTCTTATAGATTAGACATGAAGATAGTTGACTTTGTCTCTATAGGCTACGAGAAACATAGAAAAAGAAAAGTCTGTTTGGAGGGATTTAAGTATGCTTAAAGACTGACAATTCTGCCATTTCCTACCAGATCTATCATCTTTGGGAAATAAATTAACCTCTCTGACTCTCTAAGTGCCTTTTTTCAAAATGTTAATAATTGTATCATTTATTAATTAATGTACTCATTTATTTAACAAATTTTGGTGAGTACCTACTGGATAACAGGACTATTTGAAGTACTGGAGATATAATAGTCAATAGAATAGACAAAAAAATCCCTTATTCTTAAAGCTCACATTCTTGTATGATTGGAAGAATTAATTAAAAAGATATATTTAAAATGCTTTGAGTAGAATCTAGTACATACTGAATGGCCCAGTAAAAGATGACCATTATTACTAATGTCATTGGATTGCCATTGTTAAAATTTAAACCAGGTATAAGAAACATAAATCTCTTTAGGGAGCACCTTTGTTAAACCTGAAATAACTGAGTAATTATTTTGAGAGCTCTTGTGCATAGTCATCAGACATTTAAAAAGGAAAAATTCTGATAATGCCAATTATTAGATGAGATGTACTAAAAGAAAAACTCTCATACACTGCTTCTGGAAATGTAAATTGTTTTAATCTCTGTGAAGAGAAAAATAACAATATGTGGACCTGGGTTATTTTGCCACAGATCATCCTCTGTGTATATTGTGGAAACATATATTAATAAAAGAGACTTGGTGCAAGTACGATCATTATGGAATTTCTTCCATCGATAGGAGAATGAATAAATAGCAGCAAACATAACTAAGACAAATAAACTAATTTCACTTGTTAAAAGGAAATATTTTTAAAAACATTGTTCAGTAGATGAGCAAGTTTTAGAGCAATGTGGACAGGATACCATAAATGTCATACATACCAAATACATAGAGTGATTAAGTCTAGAGAGAGAAGGAGTTGGATGAGACAGGGAGAGTACATATGGGACTACAGTTTTATCAGCAATGCTTTAAAAATTATATCAGAACAAATCTTATTACAATAGTGTCTACAGTTTTTGAGATTGGCAGATTATTTTATCTATGATATTATGAGCTCTACTTTTCTTAAACATTTGTCCCAAAAAAGTTATAGTGAATAGGAGTAACTGTGAGTATGCAAAGGGTAACATAGATGACTACATCCCTGGGGTAACACAGAGATCACCCCAGTCCAACCCGTATCAGCACCTGAAACTCACCTAAGAATTGTGATCATCCAGTATTCTCGTACTAGACTGTGAATCTCAATAATATGATTTAAGAAAAGGCTTTGTGAAGGTGAAAAATACCTAAACCTTTATCACTCAGGGTCAGACTCTCATGGAATATATTTTGTGAGATTTTATGCCATTTTTCATTCTTGTTTTGTGGCTAACAATGAGAAAGGATATTAGATTTAAAAAAATTATTCTGAAATATTTTAAGCATCCATAAAAGATTAGAGCATACAGAATAATAGACAATGAAATCTTTCCATGAAGCTCTATTAATCTTAACTTTTCTCATACTTGTTATTATGTGTATAATTGAAGTCCCCTGTGTAACCTTTCCCAGACTTTTACAATTTTCCCTTTACTGAGGATTTTGATGAAAGCTCTTGCCCTCCTGATAAGCAAATCTGCATGATAGACATTTTCCTTCTATTGAATTAGGAGATATATGACATCAAAATAATCAAAATCTCCCTCAGGCAAGAGAATATTCTCACTTTGAGTATATGAAAACACAAAGCTGAAGCTGAAAGGTTTCCTCACAGGAGCACAACAAGAAGATTTAAATGATATACTATGCTGCCATTTTTAGCAATCTTGATAGTAAGTAATGGGGAATGCATGTGTTTGAAGCAAATGTCTTATGGACACTTTGGTATTGACAAATTAATCATTTATTGTGTCAGTCAATAGATACTTATTGAGCAATTACTATTCACTCTAGAGATGAAATGATGACTAAGGCCTACTGGATTTACACAAGGAATTCAATAATCTAAAGGGGGAAACAAACCCTCAAGTGGCAATTACAGTGTGGTAAAATAGGTTATGTTTGGAAAGACACCAAGGCTATCTTTCTATCTGCAAAGTGATTGTGTGACAGGCAGCCTTTGAAACCTAATCATTTTTTACTTACTTGAATTTGTGATTATCATTTCATATATTGGCATTTAGTTGCTCATTATAAGGACTTACATGACAATTCAAATAAGATCGAAAACATAATCCATGTTCACTATGATAGTTCTCATTCATCTCTACAATAATTATGAATATATAATAATAATCAAATTTCATTCTCATTCTCCATAAGTTTTTAAAATGTATAATTAGCAGGAATTTACAAATAAGTTAACACTTTACATTCATTTATAAATAATTTTGCAAATGCTGATTTTTTCTCTTTCTAATTTTCTTATAGGGAATCAATTGCTTTGAAATTTCAGGCTTTCATAATGCAAGTGCAGTAATTGCCACATGATAATTGTAGAATATGACTATTAAAATTGTACCCCCCCAATGGATGTATTTGACACTACCCAAAATATAACATTTAATTCTGATACAGTGATTTTAAAATATTCAGTGACATCCAGACACGCAACTTCCCATAACCTTTTTAATTTAATCAAATTCAGAGACTTTCAGATATAGATGAAATTTAGTTTTGGGGTACAGTTCTAATATTATATGTAGAAAATGGTCATAGGAGGAATGAAAAATAGGTGCTTTTTTATGTATCTGAATAACTTGATATAACAACATTAAATTACCATGCCATCATTTCAGATCTGCTAGCACATTTGCATTCACCATCTTGATGATTTATATGCTTTATGTTTCCATACATAGATTGCATATAAATAATCTTCACATAACTGCATGGGAAATTTCATGAAAGCAGAGAAATTCAGCCTTGTGACTTGACCCTTTCTTCTTAAATTAGGTCATAAAATCTAGTATATAAGGTGTTTTGACAATTTGATTTTAAGCTGACATTATATTCAAAGTGTAAAAAGCTACTATGGAACAATTATAACATCTAAAATGGTAAGTCAATTATGATTTTAATAGCTTCTATCATATTTAGCAAAAAAAATATAGTGGCTATATCAATTGAAAGCACTTTATTAAATCATGATATATATTTATGCTATAATTATTTAAATGGATTTGTAATTTTCTTGCATCAGTATTTTTATGGTTCTAATATCTGTTTCTTAGTGTGTGTTGAGTTTTGTTTTTTGCTTTGGTGCATGGCTTTTTAAATCTCTGTTGTTTTTCTTAAGAAATGCAACTATTAATATGTGGAAACATTTATCCCAAAACCTCTAGGAGTTCCATAGATATTTCCTCATTTATTGTTTCACCTAGAATGGATTTGGCAGTTATTATCACATTTAATATAACTTATCGCAGAGAATTTCTCAATTGCTCAAATTCTCTAAGACACTAAATAATAATGTTACTTTTAGCTACCGTCTAGTCCAGCCTATTGTCCTCTATTAAAAACTGCTTTTTTCTGTAATCCCAGATACTAGGGAGGCTAAGGCAGGAGGATTGCTTGCCCCCAGGAGTTTGAGGCTAGCCTGGGCAACATAGCTAGACTCTGTCTTAAAAAGTAAAATTGTTTTTCTCTCTAATTAGTTTCAGTTTCTTTCTTGATGTCAAAATATGGAGGTCATGTTTAGAACATGATTCCAAGTTTTTCAGTCTGGAAACTTTCTATATCAGGAAAAAAGATATACCTAATTCTTAAGCCTAGCTTTTGATTTGTTACTTATTCAGCTGTTAAATGAAATAATTAACTAAAGCTCAAGTGCCTTCCTCTATAAATCTTTGGTTGTCTATGCACATGCTGCTGTATAATTTTGTATCGTTATGATAAGGCAAAATAAAAATCATTTTGACCTAGATTACATTATGGTTAAGGTGGTAAAATGAGACTTTTTCCTCTCCCTCCAGAAGTTAGTAAGATTCCAAAAGACAATTTAAATGTAGAGTCATTGGGGGATACCCAAAACATCAGATTAGTAAAAGTAAAGTCCAAGGAAGAGAAATAACCAACAATCTTGGATTTGTACAGATTGTTGGTTTTATTTCATTGCATTGCTTTACACAGTATATGGTATACTGCAGATGCTTAATAAACATTTGTTTAATTAAATATGTTTTACTTAAATAAACTCTCATTTGATTTCTATAGCAGTAACCTCCAAAGTGATCAAGGGCATAATTTACTGTTTATATTTCAGAACCACCTAACATAGGCTTTAGAGGAAAGCCAGAATGAATATGTAGCACAACTATTCTAGGCAGACTGTAAAAATTAAGCATAGCTATGCAAAGCAATTTTTTTTTGTTGTTGGTATAGTACTGTTTCCAAATCAAGGTTTCTACTAGCTGTGTAATTGCACAGAATAATCACTCAGCACCTTTCACCAATGTAAATGGTGAAGCTTAATTCCTACAGTGCTAAAGGCTTGCATGCCAAGATCTTTATTTCCTAATGTAAAATCTGATGTCGTTTAAATTTGATTTTGTAATTTACTGAACTTAATTTTTTGTGCTTAATTAGGTGCTAACAAGTCATATAAAATATGAGATCTATATCTATTTCAAACATTTTATGACATAAATCTAAATGATTGCCATGACAGTAAAGGAGAAAACTTGAATGTGCCTTTGGAAAAATATGTGGGAACGAAATGTATTTCGTTCCTGTATATTTGCCACACTTTTAATATCATGTGGCTGAGCAGCATCGTGCTGTAATAAGTTTTAAGTAGTAAGTAAAATTTCAGTTTACCTACCAGTGATACATATGTAAAGGTAGATCATATAATAATCATATTCTTGGATAGGTTATATGATAATATTTATATCTTCGTCTTAATTATAGTAATGAGATAGTGATTATGGCATTTAATCAAACTGGAAATCACTTTACTATGACACTTTATGTAGATATACCATTTTAAAATATAACTTTATTAGAGCATTTATTTTGAACACTACATGATTAGGCAACTTCTCTATAACATCTACTGACCCACCAGATTACTCCAAGAAATTTTAAAAAATCAAGGTTTATACTTTGGTTTTATTGTTATATTTAGATCATAAGGAAGCAAGCACGTTTGTTATGATTCCATAAAATTTCAGCGTATTTCCCCTCTAAAAATATAAAAAAGGGTATTTTGTGTAAGTTTCTTACTATTCTCTTATGATTGATTGATTAATTGTTGAGACAGAGTCTCACTCTGTCACCCAGGCTGGAGCCCAGTGGCAAGATCATAGCTTTCTGCATTCTTAAACTCCTGGGCTCAACCAACCCTCCTGCCTTAGCCTCCCAAATAGCTAGGACTACAGGCATGAGCCACTATGCCTGGACAATTTTTTAAAAATTGATTGTAGAGATGGAAGTCTCACTCCATTGCCCAGACTGGTCTTGAACACCTGATCTCAAGCAATAACCTTACCTCAGCCTCCAAAACTGTTGGGATCAAAGTCATGAGCCACCAAGCCTGGCATTTTTGTTTAAATAAAAAAGCAATCAAAATTGAGATTTTGTTGTTGTTGTCATAAATATTACTTATCAAATAAGACTAAGAACAATGTGTTGGGCAGCAAAACTTAGGTTGCAGTCACTGGTAATAAAGTGTCACACTTCTACTTTTTTTGACTCAGATAGTGACACTTTATTACAGGAAAAAATTTAAAAAAACAATTGTATCACATAAATTTGGGAATTGACCCTCAGAACAAAGAGCTATAAGCATAGTTTTTTGATATATAGATTTCCTACAAGGATAATCCAATTGCTATTGGACTTTTATTACCCATGTCTTCTTCTGGTTTATGACTAGTACTATTCTAACTCTCTCCCTGTTCTATTTCTTTTGAAAAATGTCCACAATTGCAAATGGTGTATTGGAAGCTGGTGGAGAATTATTTTATTTGTCTGGTTATTGGCCTGCAATGTATTTTACATAGAAAACTGAAGAAAATATGAATTTCTATTGCTGCTTTGCTATCAAGCATTAAATGATCTTTATCATCTTAAGTACATAATATGCCATGTCAATCAGAGTACAGTTTGATTATAATTAAAAAGAAATTATCCCTATACTGTGCTGCTTCTAATCATTTGTTTCCTATCCTTTTCTCCATATTCATCTGAAGCTGTTGACATCTTATCCTTAGAAAACCACTTACTCCTTTAAGCCTTTCTTCATCATCTAGTCCTTTTCTATGCCCCCTCATAATTTTGAATTTGTACTATAACTTTGATCTTTTTCTGCCTTCTATTATGGTTATTTTTATATATTTCTTCTCCATTATTTTGAAAGTTCTGGAGGGCAGGAATACTTTATTATGTGCTGAGTTGTGTCCTCCCTGCACATTTATGTATTGAAGTCCTAATCCCCAGTACCTCAGAATGTCACTGTATTTGGAGTTAGGGTCTTTAAAGAGATAATTAAGTTAAAATGATATCATTAGGATGAGCCCTAATTCAGTATAACTCGTGTCCTTATAAATGTTGGGACACAGATTCATACAGAGTGAAGACCATATGAAGACAGAGAAAATGCAGCCATCCGTAAGCCAAAGAGAAAGGCCTCAGAAAAAAACCTTGTCAACACCTTAATCTCAGATTTCTAGCCTCTAGAAATGTGAGAAAATAATTTGTTTATTGTTTAAGCCACCTAATCTGTACTGTTATGGCAGCCCTAACAAACTAGTACAGCTATCTATTATTCATCTACATTCTGACTACTTAGCACATTATGTAGCATCCAGTAGTATCTCAATAAAGGTCATTAAATGGATTCCCTGCATAGTTTGTTCATTGTCAACTAACATTAAGTTTTGTCTCAATGAAGTAGAACACTAAGACAGTTCTCTCTTTGATCCTTAACACTGGAGAAATAAATAACAACCATGATTTTAGGACCCAGCTTTCTTTTCCAAGATTGTTTTTTTTTTTTATTGTCTTTCAAAATTGAATTTATTTTTGACAGTTGAAGACTTCTGAAATTCTGGGAGAATCTTCTGGTTTGTCCACTGGCTTGCTTAATTCTGGGATCATGTGATAATATTTATACTTTATTCTTAGTTGCTATAGTAAATAGATAGTGATTATGGCATTTAATCAAACTGGAAATCACTTTATTATATTTTATATAGATATACCATTTTAAAATGTAACTTTATTAGAACATTGTTTTATTTTGAACACTACATAGTTAGTAGTGTTCTCCCTTATGAGATCTACTAACTCACCAGATTACTCTAAGGAATTTTAAAAAATCAAGGTTTATATTTTGGCATTAGTATGATTTTTAGGGTAGGTATGGTGATATTAAAGCCTTAGGGCTTTAGTAAAAAGTTTTCCTTATGAAGTATGTGACACATGACATATATTGCTTAGATAAGTGTTCAATTACCAAAGGAGAATTTGAAAATGATACAGAAAATAAGATTTTAGAAAATCAAATGATCTCTTTTTACCTATCACTGTATGCTATATTGTGTTAGGAAATTTCCTTAGATTGCCGTCATTACTGCCTAGTGGAAATAGTTTCTATAAATGAGCTAAACCAAATTACCTCCAGTATATTTTCCTTTCTTCTACAATGAAGCTTAGCTGAGTTTCCCAATTACATAGACACTTTTATACCTTGATAATGATTAGTGAGACGTAAGGAATCACAGCTGTGTCATTGATTACTGCATTGATCTCTATATCTCCAGATGCTAATGAAATATATAAATAATACATTTTTTCCTTAGCAATAATTTCTTTAATGCCTTTTTGATCACATAACATACAAGTCTATATTTTGATATGTATTTATATTTGGTTATTTGAAATACATTCTAATATCTACTTTCTTCATATTCATTAATATGATTTTTTTCAATGAAATTTGATTTCTTTTCTCATGTAAAGTAATCCTGGAATGTGGTTGCTAAGGTGGTAGGATGGATAAAAGACCCTGAGAGTTTATGGGCTGGCCAAGGAATAATTTTATCCTCCTAAATCATATTGGCGTATGTATGTTCCAGGCTACTGTGGTCAGTATATTAGTATACTAATAGATAGAAACATATAACTGGAAACTGGTGGAGTGTAGGATGACAAATATTGGCTACAGATTGGTGGGTTGGTGATGCAGCATAGAATGTAGGCACCGTTCACTCCTTCTCCTCTACTTTTGCCATTCAGCACACATTGAGAGATATCTCTAGTCTCTCATCATGCAAAGAAAATCACTGTTTATCATGCATGCTCTCTCACTTACCAGCTATGTGGCCTTGACCAAATTGCTCAACATCCTTTGATTTCTTATTCTGTAAAATGGGAGTAATAAATTCCATAGACAGGGCAATCTTTGGAATGTAATAGACAGTGGTTGTGAAAGTGCATAACAGAGTGACTGTAACATACAGTCCCCCCAACAACATTGGTTGACTCTAAATCAAAGTTACTTAAAATGAGTGTCTTAAGCTTTCCTCCATTGTATAGAAAGGAGTCATCACATTTCCTGTGTTCTAACCTTCCAAGCTCTCAACAATATCTATGTCTGATATGACAATTTCTCTTCTTTATCTGTTAATACTTTGCTCCCGCAAGTCTTAAAAGAAGGAGTTTGAGAAGATATTACCGTTGGTGGTCCAGTGTCACACTTCTTTGTTAATTTAAGTGTAAACATTAGACATAAGCTTGTGCATATTTTGATGAGAAATGGAAAAATGATGTATCATAAATTCTATGAGGAAATTTTAGAATTTCCAATTTAGACATTGGAAATTTTACTATATTTTCCACTTTCTCTGTAAGTTTATGAAATAAAAAGTATCTAATACACTGGAATGCCACCTGGAGGTATCTGCTACGTACTACTTTAATGTTCAACTGCCTGATTGGAACTAGTGTTCTTTTTGTCATTTTTTAAAAAAATGCTAGATTTATTTCATATTTAGAGACTCTATTGAGTGACAAAGTATGTTTCCAGGTCTCTGTAAAAGGACTTGTTGGGTTAATAATAGTGTAACCAATTTGTAGCGAAACCCAAGAAAAAAATTTAAATGTGCAGGTAGATTTCAAAGTTCACAAACACTTAGACTTTCAAAGGAATTAAATGACAAGGGAGATGTTAATTACCTGTTTTTTAAACTTTTGAACATATTCATTGGGGAGAGCAGATGGATATAGAGTTCAGGAGGATTTTTAAAGGTCTTATGGATTTAGAAGGCTATTAAAGGCTTTTGTTGTCATTGCATTGCCTTTGTTGCAAACCATCTATCTCTTTGGTCTGTCCTTCATTGTGGTTTTGAAAAAGAAATGCAAGCGACATTATAAAGCTATTTTATATAATGCAGCACACTGAATTATTATTAATTGAAGAAGAAAACATGCTTTGGTTAGAACATTAATTTCCAATTTTATCATTATGTCACCATTGATCTTTTAATTGTTCCAGATGAATATTTTGTCTTCTTGCCTCATTCCTATCTCCTTATTCTTTGTAAATTTGATCTAGCAATTAGTAATATTCTCACTACATTTCCCTAGATACGATCTGTGCTTTTCAATTCAATGTGGTACGTTCACAGTAGTTTTCAATTCCTTTTTCAATACAATTCATAAAACTCCCTTCTCATGTCAAAGAAGAACAAGAAAGGGATTAGCGCAACTGCTTAGGCCAGATGGTAAGAAATCAAATGACAGAGAAAAAAAAAATCACAGAACCATTCAACTCCTATTTTGCTTCTGCCTTCTCTGTCAAGGAGAATGGTCTTTAAACTAGATGGGGTGTAACAACTATAGTTAAGTGGGAGGATCGAAGCCTAATTGGTGGTATACTAAAAGTACCTGGCTGCTTTAAATGACTTCAAGCCTCTAGGCTAGACAAGTCACATCCCAGAATTTTGAGAGAACTGCCAGATGTTGATGTCTGTCGAGCTACTTTCAGTTATTCAGAACCATGGGGAATAACAACAGTGCTAGAGACTGATGAGAAAAATTATCTTCTAGTCTTCAAAAAATGGGGAAAATATAAGTGGTGATTGTCATCAATTATGGAACTTCCTCAAATTTCCAGAATAGAAGTTCACATAATCTATGTTCGTGTACAACAAAGAAGGTGGTAAAATCCCTGGAAATCAAGCTTCCTACATTAAGGATATTTTCTTCTTTGTTTGGGTTTCTAGATTAAGAGATGAACGGAATTATGCAGGAAAGAATGGTATGTAGAGATAGATTTACAATATGTTTAGTATAGTCATAATTTCCTGGTAAGAAATATTGAAAGGTGTAGAAAACGGGAGTGTATAACAAATTAATTTCTATTTGGGGAAAGGAGGCTGATACACATGAAACAACTGGTGAACCATTAAAGGCTAAATATGTTATTGTGAGGACGATATGAACAGAGAGATAATAAGAACAATCCCTGGTAGATCAATTAGGGAACATTTATAAAAAAAATTGAAATGGGCCTTGATAGATGGAAGCCTCCCAAAAGACTAAAATAGGGATGAAGGAAAAGGACGTTCAAAATAAAGATAATGGCATCATGGTCACTCATGGTACTTATTACACTCTTGAAAGTATGTGTGTTCATATGTTATTTTAAGGGATAGCAAAATTAAGAATCACCTTCCTGTTGGATTCTTTTAGTTGCAAATTTTATATGTCTTTTATTGTCTATAATTCCAATACCATGAATTACTCAGCTACTATCCATACTGCTTTCAGTCCTTTTCTGAAGGTGGGAATTTTCTCTTATGGTCCCCAAACTGCTCCTATGGAGTCTAAAGATAGAAAACGGAGGGTTATCTATAGCCCTCTGTAGTTCACATATGCTGTCAGTCTAATGAAGGGGAGAACTGTTTCTAACCATTTTAATTACTTGTAATAAAATTAGGCTACCATTTGAAATCCTATTGTAACTCCTTTTGCCTCTTTGGGATACAAAAAGACAAGTTTTGCTCTAATCCACTGAAGTATGTCTATTTGTCATAAAAGCAGGCAGAAAAAATTCCTAAATAAAAAAGACTTCAAGTAGGAGATCAGAAGATGGTACTTATTTCCCATGGGCAAATATATAGCTTTTTTCTGAGTAGATTAATTTAAAAATAAAGTGATCATTGTATTTAATCCTATACATTCCCTTAGGCATAAATAAATATAATTAAATAGAAGTTTACAGGCTTCTCCCATTCTATCTGGAAATTTCATAAACTGTTTCAGCTAGACTATATGGTTCTAGAGAATAAGAAGTACAACCTTTTACTTCTTATATTTCTCACAAAGCCCTGTTACCCATCTTTCTATGCAATAGGTCCTTATCCCATATGGAGTGAATAATAAATATATGAAGTTATCCTAGCACAAGACTAAAAGAACTATCCCTGGCAATAGTGGTGTAAATTTTTTTTTAATGGAGGGATGGATCGAGAGCAACACATCTATATAAAATAAATAGAAGTGGACTGGTTATGGTTGAATCTCTAGGGGTCTAAGGTTCTGGAACAATACCTTAATCCTATCTCTTCTTCTCTGTAAACTATGGCCCTTTGCTTGAGGGCCTCAGGGCTTTCAGGAATTTCAAAATATCAGCAACATAAGATCTGGGGAATTGTATTAGGCAGGACAAGCTAGGTTATGAATTGGTAGCAAACAATAAAAGATGCCAGTAGCTTAAAATGGAAAGCAAAAAGTTTCCTATGACATCTGTTCATTGTTCATTGCAGGTCAGCAAGTGGTGTCTACATGTATTAGTCACTCAGAGACCTACAGAGGCTCTATCTTGACACTTGCTTCCTCATGCAAAGAAGCTGGGAAAAGAGAACATGGGAACTATACACATGCTTCATCTAGGAAATGCTATTTTGCTTACATTTAATTTCTCATGGCCATGCGATGTGATTTCATGTGGGCAGAGAAATTTAATCTGAGAGAATTGATATTTAAGAACTTCCCTAATGATCCCACAGATATATTCCAATAATCTCTTGTTTTCTCAATAATAAATAAATTATGGTTTATGAATTTATATGTTATTTTTTAATAGGTTTACATTTTTATCCTATATGAGATCATAGAAAAATAAGCTCATGTATTGATTACACTACATATAAATAGTCTTACTTTTATGTGTTGAAAAACTATCTTCTTTAGTTTGAAAGGATTCAAGCATTCCAGATTGAGTGAACAAGTTCTTGTCTCTCTTCATCATATTTATTTTTAAAGATTGCTGTCATATTCCTCTTAAAATTTTTCTTTCAAACTTGAAACATGTATTAAACAAATATGGCATTCTTGCTGTATGAGAAATATGAGAAAATAATATATAACTCATTCTAGTAAATATCTGAAATTCATAAAGTATCATGAAAATATGAAGAAGTTAAATGGTAAAGGCATCAGAGGTTATGGCTGTTTCCAAAGTCAAAAACAGACCCAACAAAGTGGGACACAAAAAGTAGTCCAGAATTGAAATATGTATATGTAACCATATAAACATGGAAAATAATTGTTATACATTTCTCTAATTCCCACTGGATATAAACCATCAAAATAAATTTGCTTTACTCTGTGCTGACAATGAAATGCTGTAGGGGTTGTTTACCAAAAAAGTGAAACCAGTATTCCCTATACCCACAGAACGTGTGTGCATGCACACGCGTGTGTGGTATGTGTGTAGATAATGTTGGGGAGTAGCAAAAGGAAGAAAAAGCATGAGTGATTATTTTTAATTCTTTAGAACTTTATTTTCCCTCCCCTTTATGATTTTTGTAATTCTTCTAGTTGGCCATTCCTTGAACTTTTCTTCTTCCATTACATCTATTTTCATGAGTCACAACCAAAAACATACAGAATACTTGACTTATTTCGTTGTCCTTTGATCAATGCCTAATATCTTTTTATCCAAAGAATATTTTGAAAAGTAATCAAAACTCTCTCATGAGCTGTTTATGGACTAGAGATGAATTGACAGTTGCCTTTTTGGTGTCCTATTGATTATTTCATGAAGCTAGGTTAATAGCTTCTGAGCAAAACCTTGATAATCTGACTTCTGGATTTTTTCAAACTCTTGAGTAAACACCAGTCAGTTGTAATAAGTAATCTACCTCAGTTTGTGAATGCACCCTGTATACATAGCACTCTTTGATTCAATACCTCTGTCCCATTTACTCCAAAGATCAAATTAATTTTTTTCTGTATAAACCAAGATGAATGAGGTCCCTCTCCTCCTCACCTTTCAATGGGAACTTTGCCTAATTCTCAATGATCCATACTCTATTATTCTTAAACTACCCTCCCTCCCTTGACACAGCCAAAAATTACATTTATAGATCATATACTCCAATATCAAGTGTTTTAAATCTCTCTTAGCTCTTCTTAATTCTATCTTTTCCTCTACCTCACTCTGGACTTTTCTTTTTTTCCTTTTTTCCATTTTGGCATGATCAGTTAAAAAAAATTTTTTTCTAGCTCCTATAACCTTTTTCATGTACCAGTTACTCATATATAATTTGATAGCTGTTTTAAAAATATTTTTGTTATGATGCCTAAATTTAATTTGAAATACTCTAGGTTAAACATAGTGATATTTCAGTATGAATGGCTTATGCTACACTGTAGGCACAGTCATTTAGTTAATCAGGAATTCACAATGGTATTCTAATCAGGACTCTCTCACTCCAGAGGAGATACTGATAGCCATTTGATTATCATTATCTTTGATCAACACCAAAGGCTTCCACAATTAGCAAAATGAAGGAAATGGGTATTTATTGGTAAAATTAGTGGCTTGTTAATCAGTATAATGGATTTTAAATGGGCTTTCACTGGTGAAATAAGTGGAATTCAAGGTATATGGATTAGCTAGAATATTGTAAAGATAGCCCTTGCCCATTCATGATGCCTGCCAGGCTTGATCCCTAAGTGAGCTTGTGTCCAGGCATGTAAGATTTCTGGTTTCTCCTTGCTAACTATAAAGGTAATGGAATAACTCCTCTGGAATATTGTTATAGTTATTTCAAGTGATCATGTTATAATATTAAATATAAGGTATGGCCTAATTACTTCAAAAGACAGAGATTTGTAACTTCATTTACTTATAGAAGAGGTTTTTATGAATGGTTTTATGCCCACTTGCTAATAAACATTTACTTAGTAAGTATCTGGAGGAGTGACAGAATTTGGAGGGAGACTTTTTAAAATACAATTTTATACCAGTGCTATGGGAGGAAGTACACAGATTTGGACTGTTGGTGGCAGTGATCATCTACCCAAAGACCCAAATGGTTATGCTGCATGAGGTTGGTTTATGGCACTTACCTTGCCAATTCCTGGTAAAATATTTATGAAGATTTTCATGAGGGATTATTAGTTGCCAACCTTCCTAAAGAGTGTTTACCAATAATTCTATTCAGATATTCAAAATTCAAATTTAAAACCTAAATTTGAATTTAGTTTCTTTTTTTTTTTTCAATTTAAAAACACTAGTGAAGGGTAATTTGTTCAAGTACAGGCCATAAATTGTAAAATTTTGTGTTTTTTGTTTTCAAATGTTTAATTGACAAATAAGAAGTTATATATATTCAAGGTGTACAACATGATTTAATATACACACACACACACACACACACACATTGTGAACTTATTACCACAGTCAAATTAATTAACACACCCATCACCACCCATAGTTTGCTATGTGTGTATGGAGTGAGGAGACTTAAAATCTACTATTATCAAATTTCAAGTAAACAGTATAGTATTTATATTGTTACCATGCTTATACATTAGATTCCTCAGACTTAGTCATTTTATAACTGAAAGTTTATACCCTTAACCAACATCTTCTGCTTTCCATTATCTCCCAGGCTCTGGTAATCACTGTTTTCCTGTGTTTCTATGAGTGTGATTATTTTAGATTTCATATATAAATGAGATCATACAATATTTGTCTTTCTGTGTCTGGCTTCTTTCACTCAGCATTATGTTCTTCAGGTCCATCCATATTGTCACAAATGGCAGGATTTCCTTCTTTTTAAGACTGACTTATATTCCATTGTGTGCATATACATTTCACATTTTCTTTATCCATTCATCTTTTATAGACACTTAGGTTGTTTTTGTATCTTGGTTACCGTGAATAATGCTGCAATGAGCATCGAGATTCAGATATTTCTTCAATATACTGATTTTAATTCCTTTGAAAATATACCTAGAAGTGAGATTGCTATATCATATGGTAGTTCTATTTTCAGTTTTCTCAGTAATCTATACACTATTTTCCATAATGGGTGTACTAATTTGCATGCCTACCAACAGTGAACAAGGATTCCCTTTCCCGCACATTCTTGTCAACACTTATCTCTCGTCTTTTTGATAATAGCCATTCTTATATATGTGAGTTGATATCTCATTGTGGTTTTGATTTGTATCTCCCAAATTAGTGATGGCAAACTCTTTTCATATACTTCTTGGCCATTTATAGGTATTCTTTTGAGAAATGTCTATCGAGCCTTTGCATATATTTGGATTGGCTTTTTTTTATATTGATTTCAGGAAGTTTATATATTGGGTATTAATCCTTTATTAAATGTATGGTTTGCAAATATTTTCTCCCATTCTGTAGGTAGTTTTTTCACTTTGTTTCCTTTGCTGTGCAGAAGATTTTCAGTTTGATGTAATCCCATCTGTCTATTTTCACTTTTGTTGCTTGTACTTTGGGGGTCATATCTCAAAAATCATTGCCTAAGCCAATGTTATGGAGCTTTTCACTTGTGTTTTTTTTCTGGTAGTTTTACAGTTTCATGTCTTACATTCAAGTCTTTAATCCATTTTAAGTTGATTTTTGCTTATGGTGTGAGATATAAGGGTCTAATTTAATTCTTTTGCATATGGATATCTAGTTTTCCCCATAGCACATATTGGAAAGACTGTTCTTTTCCCATTGTGTATTCTTGGCACCTCTGTAAAAATCAATTGAATGTAAATGCATTGGTTTATTTCTGGGCTCTCCTTTCTGCTCCATTGGTCTCTGTACCTGTTTTTATGCAAGTACCATGCTGTTTGGGTTGCCATAATTTTATAATGTATTCTAAAGTCAGATAATGTGGTATCTCCAGCTTTGTTCTTTTTGCTCAAAATTGCTTTGGTTATTCAGTGTCTTTTGTAGAGTTATGAATTTTAGGATTTTTTTTTTTTATTTCTGTGAAAATACCATTGGAATTTTTGTAAGAATTGCATGGAATCTGTAGACCACTTTGGGTAGGATGGACATTTTAAAAATACTAATTCTTTTAGAACATGGACACAGGATATACTTCCATTTATTTCTTCAATTTCTTTCCTCAATTTGATATAGTTTTCAGTATACAAGTCTTTTACTTCATTGGTTAAATGTATTCCTAAGTATGCAACTGTTCTTGATGCTATTGAAATGGAACTGTTTTCCTAATTTCTCTTTTGTTTATTTTATTTTTATTTTTTTATTTCAGAATATTATGAGGGTAAAAACATTTTGCTTATGTAATTTGTTTCTGTATAGCTTGAGTCAGAGATATAGGTGTGCCCTTCACCCAGATAGTGTGCACTGTACCTGGTAGGTGTGAATGTACCCATCCCTTCCTCCCCCTTCCACTTGCTTGATTTCCTTTGAGTTTTACTTCCATATGTGCACATAAGTATGTTTAGCTCCAGTTGATTATTGAGTACATGTGGTGTTTGTTTTTTCATTCTTATGATATTTCACTTAGAATAATGGGCTCCAGTTCTATCCAGGTGATTACAAAAGGTATCAGTCACTATTTTTTTTATGGTTGAGTAGTACTTCCTGGTATACAAATACATTTTATTAATCCTCTCATGTATTGATGGGCACTTGGGTTGTTTCTGCATCTTTGCAATTGTGAATTGTGCTGCTATAAACATTTGAGTACAAGTATCCTTTTTATAAAATGTCTTTTTTTTCCTTTGGGTAAATATCCAGTAGTGGGATTGCTAGGTCAAATTACAGGTCTACTTTTAATTCTTCGAGATGTGTTCTCTTTTCTCTGCATCCAGGCCAGCATCTTTTGTTTTGGGACTGTTTTTTTTTTTGTTTTTTTTTTTTTTTTTTTAATTTTAGAATATTACAGGGGTATACACATCTTGGTTACATACTTTACTTTTATACAGTTTGAATCAAATTTATAAGTGTGTTCTTCACCCAGGTAGTGTGCATTATACCTGGTAGGTGTGAATGTACCCATCCCTTCCTCCCCCTCCCACCTACTTGATTTCCGTTGAGTTTTGCTTCCATATGTGCACATAACTGTTGCTCAATTAGTTCCAATTTAGTATTGAGTACATATGGTGTCTGTTTTTTCATTCTTGTAATATGTTACTTAGAACAATGGTCTCCAGTTCCAGCCAAGTTGTTACAAAAGATACTAAATCACACCATTTTTTAATGGCTAGGTAGTACCTAGCCATAGTAAACATGGTAAACATATACCACATCTTATTAATCCACTCATGTATTGGTGGACACTTGGGTTGTTTCCACATCTTTGCAATTGTGAATTGTGCTGCTGTAAACATTCAAATGCAAGTGTCTTTTCTATAAAATGTCTTTTTTTTCCTTTGGGTAAATACCTAGTAGAGGGATTGTTGGATTAAATGGTAGGTCTGCTTTTAGTTCTTTGAGGTATTTCCATATTACTTTCCACAGAGGCTGTACTAGTTTGCATCCCTACCAATAGTATGTAAGTGTTACTTTCTCTCAACATCCACGTTAGCATCTGTTATTTTGGAAATTTATGGTAGGAGCCATACTCACTGGAGTTAGATGATATCTCATTGTGGTTTTGATTTGTATTTCTCTGATGATTAGAGATTTTGAGCACTTTTTCATGTGTTTGTTGGCTATTAGTCTATCTTTATTTGAAAAGTTTCTGTTCATATCTGTTGCCCACTTTTTAATGAGGTAGTTTGATTTCTTCTAACTGATTTGCTTGAGTTCTTTTTAGATTTTGATTATGAGCCTTTTACTTTACGTATAGAATGCAAATATTTTCTCCCATTCTGTAGGTTGTCTATTCGCGCTATTGATTCTTTCCTTGGATGTGCAGAAGCTTTTTTATTTGATCAGGTCCCATTTATTTATTTTGTTGTTGATATGATTGCTTTTGGGGTCTTCTTTATAAATTCTTTGCCTTGGACAATATCTATGAGAGTTTTTTCCCAACATTTTCTTCTAGAATTCTTATAGTTTAATGTCTTAGGTTTAAGTTTGTTATTCACTGTGAATTAATTTTTGTGAATGGTGAGAGGCGCGGATCCTGTTTCAATCTACATGCGGCTATCCAATTTTCCCAGCACCATTTATTGAATAGGGATTCCTTTCCCCAGTGCATGTTTTTGTCTGCTTTGTCAAAGATCATATTGCGATATGAGGATGGTTTTATATCTGGGTTCTCTGTTCTAATCCATTGATGTTTGTCTCTGTTCTCGTGACAGTACCATGTGAAGCAGAATAGAGGTTAGGGAGGTAAGGAAAAGAAATTAAAATCCTATTTTTGAGTTTGTGGTTTATTATTTTAAAAAGATGAATGCTAGTTAAATGGAGATTGCCAGGGGATGAAAAAATATATATATATATATAAATTATATATATATAATTATTTTTTTGTCCACAATTTTTTCAATGCCAAGCTTCAACTTATGGCCACACATTGTATATATCTATAATATGAAAAAAATAATAACCAAGTTTTCTTGGTTTATTTTATAAACCAAGTATATTATTATTATATACTTTATTTGTATTAGATGCTATACTAATTACTTTAGCTAAACAATATTTAATTACCTTAGGAATCCAAAGAAACATTTTAATTTTCAGTCATTAGTTAAGGAAACTGGTTCTCAAAATTACTAATTAATTTGCCCAAGGATATAGAATGATAAGTAGAGGAGAAGATTTTTTATCCAAGCTGTACAAATTCAGAATCAGTAACTATGGGACTACTAAAATTGCTTTGAAAAAAATGTAGGTAGCCTCCAAGTCTTCCTCTAGCTATTGTTGAGTGTTACTGATGGTATTGTTTCATTTTCTCAGGAAAATATACTTCTTTTATTCTAATCTCTGCTATGTTCTATGGATGCTGATCATCATGAGATCACTGCTCCACTGGGCTCCACTTGGCCTTGCTGGCTTCACACTGGCGTAGGATGAAGCAATCACATTCTCCCCCTTAGCTGGATAATGCCCTCCTCCTTAATTCCAACATTGCACAGAAGGGATTGACATACAAGATTTCGTCTTTAACTATCATCAATAATCCCAACTGAGCTGTGTTTTTATACCAAGTCCAAATGAATTCTTTACAGTCTCCTCTTCAGTTGAGTGAAAAGAAAATTAGACCTATAAATGTTTGCTGAAGTTTTTAAGACTTTTATGTCCATTTTCCTGTGGGAAAAAGCCAAAACAAGAGCACATATGTACATTTACTGAAAGAAAGCTAGAGTATCCAGGTAAATTGAATCATTAATATATACTTCACAAAAAGGGAATAGTATCCTAAGAAAATTATTGCTATAATATCCTGTTTTAAAGCATAAGCTCACGGCTCTCCTACTTAAAAGCAGTATGACTAATGATAAACTGAAACTCCCCTGAGTTTTGGTTTCTTCATCTATACAGTGCCTATAAAAACTGTGGAGGGATGATGTCATGATTAAGTGAGGCATTTTATGTAAAGAGTCCATGAAATGCCCTATACTTAGTAAGTTTTAATTATTAGAGGTACAGGTAGTAAGAATCAAGATAAATAGACATACTCAATATACATTTAGAAAACAACAGCTATATTTTCAGTCAGGAGTTTGTGTTGCACTGTTTTGAGGTCTTTGTCCAAGAGCAGTGACTGCTTATTTTCAATATATGAGCTTGACTGTGCTGGTTTCCCAGCAAAAAGGGACAGGCTACATTAGAGGTAAACTCAAGTCCCAGGCTCAGATATTAAAAATTATTAGTTTTGTATTTTTAAGTTCTTTCAAACTATGAACAAAAATTTTCCTTTCAGGCAGAACATAATCCTCCACCTGTACATACACACACACACCTTTATGCTGAATCTTGGATGGGAAATAACATCCCTTTTGATCAGGCCTCCTCAAACTACGGCCTGCGGGCCACATGCGGGTGTTTTTGACCGTTTGTTTTTTTACTTCAAAATAAGATATGTGCAGTGTGCATAGGAATTTGTTCATAGTTTTTTTTAAACTATAGTCCAGCCCTCCAACAGTCTGAGGGACAGTGAACTGGCCTCCTATTTAAAAAGTTTGAGGACCCCTGCTTTTGATCTTTATTTTCTCATGTATTTCTGTTAATAACATGGAGATGCTTATATTAGTATAATGTAAAGATAAAATGAGAATGCTTACATGGATCAACAAGCATAGCTGTGAGCATATAGTGATTATTCAACAGATATTTACTTTTAATATTTGATGTCTGAATGCAAGAAAAAAAGAGAGTAAAGTTTTTGCTTTCTCTATTCCCAATGCCTGAAACAGCATATTGCTTATGATACTCAATAAGTATTTGTTGAATGAATGAATAATGCATTTATCAATTTATCTTTTAGTTTTGTCAATATTATCTGATATTTCATAATCTAATCAAATTGATGGGAAACTTTTGCATTTTAAGAAATTCTTAAATACTTTTATGTTTAAATGCTCTCTCACTGCCATGAATTTTTAATATACTAACCTCGAATTTGTAGTGAAAATTGGCCTTTCTCACAGACACACATATATTCACATATATATGCATATATACATATACATAAAAATATATACATATAAACCTTGTGAATTGCCTTGAATTTTTCTTTTCTTCTAATTTTGCTTCTCCCTTTTGTTTATCCACTGTGTGTACTTTGAAAGCAGTCAATTTTAATCTGCAAATTTGTTAGAAGTCAGTTTTCATGCATTAGTATCAGATTAAAGAGTTATGACATGCTTCAGAGATAACAATGTACATTTAGAAAATATTTAAATTATTTTGCCAACATAAGGAAAATACATTATATTATTGATGTGATTGTGAAATCTCCCAGCACAGAGGCAAGTTCCTACTTCATAATGACATATATTAGGTGTCCATTTGTTGAAACAATAAATGACTATTTGAATAAGTGAATAAATAGTTGAAAAAATTAATGAATAAGTGAATAAATAAAGAGCAAATGAAAAATAGTGGAAGAAATACACAGACACAGAAATATATGATTGATTAGAAGAGCTGTGGACATTAAAGTTAGCAAATAAATAAATTTACTTCTTTTTATAATTTCCCAGAGAAGTACAAACTTTATAATTTAAATAAGTAAATTATAGTTAGTAACACGCTGTTTTATATTACTGTCTCCAGAATTCTACTTTGAAAATGACTAGAACTATCAGACATATAGCTAGTAGATAAGTTATTGAAATAGAGGAGAAATTGAATTTCTCTAGTTTATTTACTTAAACAAGAGTAAATACATTAGGAAATGAAAACTGCCTCCAAACAGAGAGCTTGTTTCCATCTGGGATTTTTTTCAGAATCTGATCCAGTTTTAGCTTGCCATTTCCAGGTCGATATTAGATTGATAGTAGAGTTCAGTTCATTAGCTTTACTTAGTAATTTGCGTAACCTTGTCTGAATTAAAAGTTCTGGTATATGCATGTGTGTGTGCATACATACTTTGATATTTTTAAAAATTATTCTGCTGAAGTTTTTCTGTTGATAATCTCTTGATGAGAATGTGCAGAAAAGATGTTATATTAATATAAGTACATAAAACACAAGCCAGATAACAAATTAAGCTGAAGAATTTTGAAAAGAAACAATGTGCAAAAATGTTGCAGAGTTAAAACACATCTAAATAACATCATAATAAGCATGTTTTTCCTTGACTCTATACCTACATCTTAGCAAAGTATTTACAATATGCCATGGTCTCAACATAGGTGTTGAACTTTATTTAATTTCAAAGTATTTATCATATTTCACAATTTTGACATGTTTCTTAAAGAAAGTATAATGATTTTTGAATGAAGTGCTAGGTAGAAACATTAAACAAAACCAAAATAAATGGACTAATATGCCATGTTGATTGATTAGAATATTTAATACTGTGAACATGTCAAATTTTGAGAAATTTATTTTCTGATTTAAAGTGTTTCTAATTAATATTCCGATATGTTTTTGCTTAGTGTATAAAAAGTGATGGGCTTATTTTAAAATTTAGAGTCAATAATAGCCAAAAAAACTATTGAAGGAGAACAAGAATTAAATAGGTTTGTCATACCAGATAGCATGAGATTTAGTATTTAAGAAGATACAGTATAGGCAGAAAAATTGATATAGATATAGAATTAAATATAAATATAGATAATGAAAGAGAATAAAGCCAAGATACAAACTCAAGTATATATAGAGAGACTTGATAGATCACAGAGGTCATTCTTGCAAGATGTTGAGAAAGGTATGCTTTACAATAAGTGATTCTGGAAATATTTTAAAATGTAATTGAATATAAATCTCAAAAATTGCACAAAACCCAATTACTCATGGTTTAAAGAGCTAAATAAGAAAGGGAAATCTGTACAATATTAAGGAATAAAATAGATGAATATTTTTATGACCTTAGGTTAGAGAAGAATGTTCTTGACAAGATATAAGGAAAAAAAGTGATAAATTCAATTACATAGAATTAAAAAATTCTGTTTCTCAAGATATACAGGGACAGTTGAACAATAGGTCACAAAGTGGAATAAAATATTTTATTCTTTATTGCATTTATTAAAATAATTTCTACTTGTTCAGACAAAGTAATAGAAACAAAAAATGTACCTTGTTTTAAAAACTGAATGCTTAAGGAAGCACTCATTTGAAGTTATATGTTAAGTAAATCAGTAGTGAAAAAAATCAAAATTTTTCCTCTCTGGTATGTTTGTGGAAAACTGTTAGTTCCCTGAGAGATTAACTCTTTAGGTTTAGAATGCTTACCAGAGAGTCATTTTTAAAACTTTGTAATTAGTACATATTTTCTATAAAAAGCAGCCCATTGTAAAAAATTAATATTTCCTTCAAGTTACCCTCAGCTATTTCTTTAAATTTACAAGGGTTCATTTCACATTATTTTATCATATATTATCTTAAAATTTATTAAAATGGATAATGGTGATGTTAATGTTTAAGGTTGACAACCATTCATATAGTCTTTCTTAATACAAAAGTAGTAAACACAAAAAATTATTTTTTAATTATTTTGTGCTTTTCTTGTAAGAGATTTAGTTGAAAATTGGTAGCGTTAGTTGAAAATTGGATTAGAGAAGTTTTTTGTTTGTTTAATATAAACCAATTTAAAGTCACTGTTATTAGGAAGTGCTCAAGTTAGATTTTGATTATCTCTGTCTTGTTTGAATTGGGACAGAATTGAGAAAAACATATCCTCATTTGAGATATTTTTGTGTGTTATGAAAGTTTTGAATAAACAACATATTTAGAATAATTTGTGTAACCTCTACACAGAGCTTGAAATTGTCTTCAACTGTGGAATTCACTGGAAAAGGATTTTTCATACTTTATTGTACATCAGTATCACCTAGGTAAGACAGGAACAAGCTTGTTTAAACACTGATTGCTGAGACCCACCCATCACAGAGCTTCTGATTCAGCAAATCTGGGCTAGGGTGTTGGAATTTGGATTTCTAACAAGTCCCAGGTGATGCTCATGCTTCTTGTCCAGGCAGTATACTTTTTGAGAACTACTGCAGTAGATTCAAAATAGCTTGGACTAGCCTGTTCACAGCATTAAGCATCTGCCCTATAGTATGCTCAGATTGTGGACTCTCCTCTTGACCATTGGAGACATATTTAAGAATTATTTTTTGTTTTCTTGAGGCTCTTAAAAAAAGTCTTAAAATATTATAGCTTTGAGGCAGAATAAAACAAAACATTCTGCAAATATAGCATGAAAGTTGTAGTGTCATTTTCTATGATGGTTTTAGTGACTCCATTTATCTTAGAATTTAAAGTAGAGTTTTTTAAATATAATACAGATTTTTTTTACTGTGTTTTGGACATGTTTTATGATCAAATCAAAGTAACACAGGTAATGGTAAACTTAAATTATATTAATTAGCTAAAATGAGTTCAAATTTCCTTCAACTTGGGATACATTAATTTAAAAAAAATCAAGCCACTCTCTTGCATGTGAATTTTCCCAGAGGAATAATTTTGTATACTTGAGTCCATTAGTTTAGAAATGTGCAATCCTTAAAAGGTTTTCAGTATAATTAGCATGTAGTTCTCATTCTTCTTGATCTTTTTATGCTTTAGAAAAGAGGATAGACATTCTCATATATGCAGAGTCTTACTTTTTTTAAAATTGAGAATTGAACATTGTAGATGGACATTTGATCCAAATAGTATAGCATAAATTGTCACAATTGGAAATAATTGAAAATTAGTTTAAATAGTCAACATATTTGCCTGGAGAATGTTAAAATATGGTAGTAAAAAAAACAATAACAATAACTATCTCTAGAAATAATTATAAAATCCACTTATTTTTTAAAACTTTATGTAAATATCAGAAAAAAAGCACATAATTCACCCCAACCATCATTCTCCTTCTTCAGATTTGGGAAGGGTATATAACAATGGAAAATCAAAAATTTTTAATATTTTTGGGAGATTTGGACTGACACAGATGCAATAAAGATTCAATACAATATGACACTTTACCAAGAGCTAATTTTATCCAGATTTTAGATATGTTTTGACAAAAACATGAAATTATAAGTTAAATATTTCAAGACATAAAAAATCATAATTTCACAATTTGAAAACAAGGAATTCTTATGAATATTGCTAACTGTACACTACAATTCAACTTTTTTTCCACCTATAGAAATGTAGTTATGACCAAACGTATGCCTATTTAGCCAGACTATATCTCTTAGCCCTGTTTGAATTTAGATGTGGCAATACAATTGACCCTTGAACAACATAGGGGTTCAGGGAACCAATCCCCCATCCATTAAAAATCGATGTATAACTTTTAACTCTCCAAAATCTTAGCTATTCATAGTTTACTGTTGACCAGAAACTTACTGATAATATAAACAGTTAATTAACATATTTTTTATGTCATAGGTATTGTATATTGTATCCTTATAAGAAAGTAAACTAGAGAAAATAAATTGTTACTAAGAAAATGATAAGGAAGAGAATATTTACTATTCATTAAGTGGAAGTAGATTATCATGAAGGTCTTCATCTTTGCCAGCTTCATACGGCTGAGGAAGAGGAGGAAGAGAAGGGATTGTTCTTGCTGTTCTTAGGGGTGACAGAGGCAGAAAAAGTCAAGGAGGTGAGATGAGAGGCAGGAGAGCCAGGTACAGTCAGTGTAACTTTTATTGAAAAAAATTTTCATATAAGTGGACCGATGAAGTTCAAACCCATGTTCTTCACTGCCTATCTAAGTTCTTGCAAATAGAGTGCAATCAGAAAGAGGGCTGCTACTTACTGGCCAAAGCCTAAGACGATGGGTGTGCCTCCTCAGTATTTTCTGTCTTCTTCCCACCAGCTGAAGCACAACACAATAAGATTATGTAGATTACACCAAAGTCTAGGGTTGAAGTTACAATGTAGAGGAATGAATCTGAGTTCTTCAGTGAACATGTAGAGCAGATCTGCCTGCCAACCCAAAACACTTACCTTGGACTCCTACAAATGGAAACAACAAATATGGAACTTCTATCATTTGTTTATGATTAGATTTTTATTTTGTACAGAAGCCTAGCTGGAAGTCAGGTCATACAGGGTGGTTCAGTGCAATCCTTTCATTGTAGAGATCAGGAAAGGGAAATCTAGGGAGATTGTTTAAGGAGACATTAACAGAAAGCGATAGAGCTAAAACTTGAACTGAAAATCTATGCAATATAGTATACTATCATCTGTAAATGGGGAAATAAAAATTAAAAAAATATATAGTACACTAAGTATATAGGAGTAAAAACTTTGTGATTAAATGACCACAGAGTAGAAAAATCAGGCAGGAACCCAATGATCACCCAATGGGAATGATTACACTTCATCCCTGGCTATAGGACAAGGGCAGTTAGCAAGGTTACCCAGTAAATGAAGCTAAATCTTCAGGTCTACTTACCCTCATGGGCCCTTTCCAAGGTGTTTGAGAATACTATAAAATTTGAAAGCATAAGATATTTCAGTTGAAATTGCTTATCTCACCTCCACTTAATCTACCCCTAAAATTTTCAGACTTTAAGAAGAAGAATATATATAAAGGCCCACATATCATGGATCTAGTGTATTAAACATTATAAATTACAGGACTAACTATGTTAAAATTACTAATCAAGCTATGTCTTCATAAAAAAGTAATTGAGAAATACATGTACAGGTATGAATTTTATATGACTCTGGGAGTCTGAAGATGGGCCAGTGATGTTAGATGAATAATAAGACATAGATCATTTCTAAATTATTATGAATTTTATTCAATTTATTTTACTTATATTTACAAAATTACTAATTATGTTACTAAAATCAAATCTTTAATTATGTTTTACTGCTAATAATGACCTCAAGAATTAAAAATATGATTGTATCTCAAGTGAACAAAGTCAACTATACTGTTTTCATCAAAAATATTAACTTATATGCAAATTATTTTACCAGTGTTTAAAATTATATATCCTTTAAAATATTCCAAATATTTATTAAATTAAAAGACAAATACAACTTATACATTTCAAAATTTTCAATCAAAATTATTTCAATAAAACTGAACATGTTTAATATTCTTGAACATTTAATTAAATCAGATTAAATAGTTTAAAATGTAAAATCTGTTTGCAATTCTAATGTTTAGTGTTCATCTCATTGTCAGTGTAAAGAATGGATATTATACTTCATACATGCTGCTTATAGACCTACATATATACAAATTTAAGATTAATGTAACTTATTTAATATTGTAATACAATTCTTGACCTACATGAGTAACTCTTGGACGTACTGCACAATGTTGTGAGTACTGGTAACAACAATTTGGATTACAAGTAAAGAAAAAAATGGATGCTGGAGCATTGCTGGGAAATAATGCCACATTCTGCAAGGATCTATTGCATTATCGCTATTTGAAAGGACAATTTGACTATTTGCTTCATTGTTTTTTTCTCTTACCTAAATGTTTTCTCTACTCAAACTCTTTCTGAACTCAGATGCAGTGTCTGACCTACACAAATCTTTGTGGCATTTGAAATCAACCACCTTTTGTTTTCAGAATTTAAGGCAAGAGATGAGAAGTATTTCCCTGGGGCCTGATGCTATTACTCATGATAGCGGATGTTTAAGTTGCGCTATAACCGCTCTGGATTCAGATCCTGGATGAGAGTTTGCCCATGATTTATTTAATAAATATTTTGTGTGAGTATTTTTTACATGAAGGGCCTCCTGAAGTATGAAGTTTAGAACAGAAACATTTCTTGCCTGGATCTTAGGGCAATACTGACTATAACTTCCCCTCCATTGATACATCCCATTGTGTTTGGTGGAGTTAGAGTGGTTGCAGGACATATTCATTTTGCAGTACATTTCTGTTTCTGTACTTTCCTGCCATGAAGTTGAGCGAATTGTCAGAGTAGATGGTTTGATATTCTTGGAAGCCATTCCTATGTCATTCATGGAAATGATTGTCAATGATTGTCAACATAAATACATCCCACTAAACCTAAACTTAATGCATCACCAAATCGACTTTCCCTAAGCCAAGTCCCAAAACAATGTTCTGTCCAATTCTTTCACTATACATACATCAACACTTATAAAGCTCTAAAATATTATGCAAAGATTCAAAAGATAAACCCAAATACAAATAGGATTTTAAAAACGTATTCAAAATGTTGATAAGGCCCAGATATGCCATTTTAATTGTAACTTTCTAAAATCAATTAAAAAAAACTTACAGAATTCAGAATTGATGTATATGAAATATATTACCTTTGTCAACTTTACATTTATTTGTTAAATAGCTGAGAGGATATTCAGATAAAATTTGTGGACAAGGAAATAGAATTTATAAAGATGAGTGATAAAATAAAAATAAAATAAAAATTATTTGATATCTTCAAGCCAATTGTAATAAAATATCAATCATATCAAAGCAGCAATTTATTTAGAGAAAGAGATAAATATTAATAGAAACAAGGGATACATCTGTGAATTGTTTGGTAATCAATAACAAGGAATGTGAATTATGAAGACATGAAAAAATATTTAAACTCCTTGCTAATTTGACACAAAACACTAACATCAGCGAAAAGGCACAAAGCAAAATATTTCACTCTAATGATGCATAAATGTCAAACTAGTTAGACAATCATTAATTCTAAGGGCACTTAAATCATTGCTGAAGAAAGCTTCAAATACTGGTATTTTCCAGTTCACTTATAAAAGAAATTGCTAGAGGTTTTACACAACATTACAAATTATAACGTAAAACTAAAATATACTTTTCTGCAGTATATGGCAAAAACAATAAAAATAAATAGTAGCTTTTATTATTTAATAAAATAAATATATAATAAAAATAATACAAATGTGTTTAATAAAAATAATAACTTTTCTAACAATGTTAGAAAACTCAATTTTCTTTTAATTATCTCAGTAAAAACCTTTGGGAAATCACTGTTGAAGGAAGAGGAGAGAAGAAAACAGTCACAAAAACATAATAAAAATGTTCTGTAGAAGTCCATCTAAAAATTGTGGTCTTTCAGTATTGTGATATTTGTGGTATCTGCTTTTAAAAGGTGTGAGTTGTTGATTTATTTTTCCTCCATGTAAATAAACTTTCATATTATATCTAATTTTCTATTCATAGATTTGTATTTTTCTTAAAGTGCTTGCAAAATTATATTACCTTAAGCACCACACAACCTGGATCTGCTTCTGTCCTTTTATATCAAGAGCCTCCTAACTGCCACTTAGTGAGGAAAGAAAAAACAAACAAACAAACAAACAAAACAGAATGCCTTTTGTGTTGGGGAACCAAGGGTTTAGAAGGCATCTCACTAATGTCTGTATCCCAAAGGCATGATGTGCTGCCTGGTGCACAGCAGAGGCTCCGGAAATGTCACATTTATCACCACACTGGGTTAACTTTATTGTGCCATACAAATCCAAGAGAAGAAAGATTAGATAGCAACTTGTCTATTCCAACTTCTAGAAATATGCCTTAATTTTAGCATATTAATGGTTAATAGCAGTATCAATTTTCTCTTTGTAATTCTATTCAATATGGTGTAATTGAATCTGTAAATATGTTCACAGTGTTATGAGATATAATAATACTTCTATGTTAAATGGAAAGAAAAGCGCATGTCATAGACCGAATTGTGTTCCCCCAAAGTTGTATGTTGAAGCACCAACCCCTAGTGTGACTGTGTTTGGAGAGTGAGTCTTTAACAAGGTAATTAAAATTAAGTGGGGTCGTAAGTGTAGGGTCCTAATCCAGCAGGATTGGTATCTTTATAAGAAGAGAAAGAGACAGTGGGGTGCTCATGTATACACAAAAGGCCATGCGAGGACACAGCTAGAAGGCAGCTGTCTACAAGCTACAAGGAGAGTGGCTTCAGGAGAAACCAAACTTGCCAATACCTTGATCATGAAATTCTAGCTTCTAGAAAAGTGAGAAAATAAATTTCTGTTGTTTAAACCACCCTGTCTGTAGTGTTTTGTTTTGGTTGCCCTAACAGACTAATACAGGCTATTACACAAATGTATGTGGTGTTGTTGTTTTTCTATAAGAAAGAACATGGACCTTGTGATTTGAAAGAACAATTTTATAGGAATTTGTCTCTGTCATTTATTGCCTATGTGTCTGTGACTGTGGACACTTTAAGCTATATGAACCTCAGTTTTCTGGTCTATTAAATGGACATACTGATACCTGGGACTTAGAAATTTGATACCTTTATATCTCCCACAGAAGCTGGCATTTAATAGACTATATATATTGACCCCTTTTGCTACTTCTGAATCATAGAAAATAATATTTCCAATATTTTTACTCTTCAAAAATAGTACATATATGTCAGATTGTCAGATATATCTCCTTTAATAATAGGTTTTACAATTAGAATTCCTCTTTTTCAGGGGACATTTCAACATGTCATCTGTGAAAATAACCTGACACCATTATTATTTTGTACTTTTTATTTATTTATTTATTTTGAGACAGAGTCTCACTTTGTTGCCCAGGCTGGAGTGAGTGCCGTGGCATCAGCCTAGCTCACAGCAACCTCAAACTCCTGGGCTCAAGTGATCCTTCTGCCTCAGCCTCCCAAGTAGCTGGGACTACAGGCATGCGCCACCATGCCTGGCTAATTTTTTCTATATATATTAGTTGGCCAATTGATTTCTTTCTATTTATAGTAGAGACGGGGTCTTGTTCTTACTCAGGCTGGTTTCGAACTCCTGACCTCAAGCAATCTGCTCGCCTTGGCCTCCCAGAGTGCTAGGATTACAGGCATGAGCCACCATGCCCAGCCTTATTTTGTACATTTTTTAAAGAAATTTTTAAATTTTATTTTAATTTTAGCATATTATGGGGGTACAAATGTTAAGGTTACATACATTGCCCTTGTCTCCCCTCCCCTCTTAAGTCAGAGCTTCAAGTGTGTCCATCCCCCAGACGGTGTGTATCTCGCTCACTATGTACGTATATACCCATCCCTTCCTCCCCCTTCCAACCTGCCCAACACCCGATAAATGATTTTTTTTTAACATTTTGGTTACATTTTATATCTTTGCCTCTCTCTAGTAAGGATTAGAGGTATGCCCTTCCCCTCCACAATGTTCACCACATCCCTCAGATGTGGGACTACCCCCCAACCCCTGAATCTCTTTATTTTGTACATTTAAAAAAATTTTGTGAAACAGAATAGGGACTAGGGCATAGGACAAAAACTATAGTAGACTGAAGGCGGAGGGAGGTGGTGAGAGGCTACAGTGGTACAACATCAGAATTATAAAGATTTGTTTTGGAGGTCAGGGCAAGATCGAGAGTAGGTATTTCTGAATATTTGGAGGACAGAACTGAGTGAAGAGTAGAAAGTTACTCAAAATAAGTTGTATAGATAAAGTTGAACACCCTCCATTTCATTTACATGCCTGTACAGTTGCTAAGATTTTAAGTACAGCAAGTTTAAGAGAAATTAGTAGGAGAAAGACTGTATTAAATATTTCATATGTTATATCATGGCCACAGACTGGTGTTTCAAAAAGAAGGGATTCTTACAATGACAAAGAGAAAGGTGGCTAAGATGGGAGAGAATATTGCTTCAACTTAATGTACTTGTGGAGCTCCAGAAAGAAAATGTCTGCTAATAGCTGCTGCAAAATATTGGACAGTTCTTACCTAAATCCTGAATGGAATGTAGAATTGGTCACATTTGTATTTTCTTCCAATGCTTACAATTTCCTAGAGATAACGATTGCTATTTAAAGTGTGTCTTCGAATCTGAGATGTAAAATCAAGTGAGCTAAGTTATGTGACCGCAATTTGTAAACTATAATGCATTATGCAAACGTTAGTTTCTATTTTTATATAGAACTTGAAGAAGTAAAGATGTTGTCTTAACATCTTCTTAATATACTTCATTTGCTTCAGTTTTCATAATAATGGAAATAAAACAACATTCAGGTTATTATTTGACCCATGAACTTTACAAGGTCTCCCACAAATGTTCATATGAAATTCCAAAGTTTATATAAAAGCAGGATCTCAAATCTGATATATTTTCCCATTATTTTTCCTTTTAAGTTAGTACATTTTCTTAAAATGTGGAGTAAAGAAGTATTACTAGAAATTTACCAGGAATAAGAAACTAGTTTGGCTGTGAAAACCCTGGCGTTAGCAATGATTGCATTCTCTACCTCCCTAATCTATCATTCATTACATTATTATCATCTCTCCACTTGCAATAAAGCTCTGTGTTATGCTCATGAATATTGATAAATGTCCCTAAATGTATTAGCTCTAGGCCCTTTGAGCTCAAAGTGATTTTCAAATGTTGTAATAAGTGATAGCCAGTAACTCTTAGTACAAGGACTCAATAATTTCTATTCTTTCTCTTTTTTTTTCCTCCTATATGGAAAGAGGTTCAGAATCTATTCTTTCTTATTTGAATGTTTGAGAGTATCTAGACATTTTTATGGGAGCCAATGTTCCATCACAATTCTAAAATTAAGATATTGATTCTTTATTCTCATCAGAAAGTTAAAAACAATCCCTTGAAATACATGACCATTTCTTTATATAAAAATCAATATTCTAAATTGTCTGTTTACTTCATTGAGGATAAAGAAGTTGTCTTTATTAATTGAAGTAATTTAGAAACTAATAAGGATGTATGCTCATATGTTTATAAAATTTTCTATAGGAAAATTTATAAGGTTTTCTTCTTAATGGACAGACTTGGTAAATAGATAAATTATTTTGACATCTAAAATCATGCTATAAGGATTTTTTTAAAAAATTAACCATTTCTAAACTTGTTCATCCCATAGTATTTCCAATTTCAGTAAAAGGTAGCTCTTTTCCAGTTGTTTCAGTACAAAACAATGGTGTTATCTTTGTTTTTTGTGGGTTTTTTTGTTTTTTTTTTTTGATATATTGACTGAGGTTAGACAAGTGATTAGCCTTTGGGAAGTGGGGTAATAATTGAAAGGGAGCATGAGGGGGCTCTGATTTGGGACAATTTATTATTTCTTGATCTAGATGGTGGTTAAATAGATGTATTCACTTTGTAAAAAATACACATTTGCAATTTGTATACTTTTCAATATATATGTTCTTGAATAATATACTTTCTTAGAAAAAACAGATTGATATATGTGGATATCTATATCTATATCTATGTATGTCTGTGAGCATACAAAGTGTCATACAAGTGAGAAAAGATATTACTTGTGTGATCTTTATGCAAAGAGAGCTTATTTTTTAAAAAGTATGCATTTTATGACAGAATGTTCTTCATAGAATACAACATGAAGTTAAACCACATATATCCAACATAATGACTCACTATGTGTTCTTAATATTTACTTTAAAATTTAAGCAATTAGTTTTAAAAATACCTAACATATTGGGTGATAGAAATTGTGATGAAATCACATATATTAGGAATATTTCATTTTTTCATAGATGAATAGGTAATTATCATGCCATTTTCTATATACCTATTGTGGTACTTATCAGTCTCTGACCTTTTCATGAAAAATGGAGGGGGCATAGCAGGATGGCAGAGTTAGAACTCTCTAGGGATCTCTACACCCATGGAAATGTCGATTTGAGCAACTATTCACACATAATAAACCTACAGAGGAGCCCAGGAAACTATGTGAGAGATCACAATACCTGATTTTACCATATTAAGAAGAAAAGATTCATTGGGGATGGTAGGATGGACAATTTTACATTACTCATGTCACCCATCTTTCAACTCCAGGCAGCACAGTGCAGAAAGAGGAATTGTCTGCTTGGTGGAAGGAGAGGGAAGTACATATAGGAGTTGGCCTTGCAACACAGTACTGGGGCCATCACAGCAAAACTCAGCATGAAGCAAAACCCTTCAGCCCCTTACACTAATCCAGTATTCTCCAGTGGAGCCTCTAGACCTCCCCCAGCACCAGGTGGGAACCTGTAGCCCCAATGGGATAGAGTCATGTTTCAACCTGCATAACCACTGACTGACAACAGCAGCCTCAATCTCCAAATAAACCTCAGCAATAGGCAGGTATAGCACCTGTGGGCCTTAGGCATGTCCTGGCTAATCTCAGTATAAGTAGGCTTTGGGTACAACCCAGTGTCAGTCTCTGTGGTTATGGGATTGCTTTCATCACCCCTCCCCCAACTCCAAGTAGCTCAGTATGGAGAGAAACATCATTCACTTGGGGGAAGGAGAGGTAAGTAAGTATAAGATTTTGCCTTATAATACAGTACCAGGCCTGCCTTAGTGTAACCCAGCACTAGTGTAACCCTGCCACCATGCTGATACTTGCAGATGGTGCCTTTAGACCTGACCCATTGCCAGAAAGGAACCCATGGCCCTGGTGAGACAAACTCAATTTATAAGCTATATCACCAACAGCCAACTATAGTAGTCTCAGGCCTCAAATAAATAAACATCATCAGCAGGCAGGCTACAACAGCCATGGGCCTTTGGTGCACCCTAGTGCTGCACTGATCTTGGTGGCTGGGGCCTTTGAGTGCAACTCAATCTTGGCAGTGAAAGGATTACACCCATGGTGGTCTTGGGCTTAAGGTACCCACTATCACTGTAACAGCTGAAGAGATCATGGCTTAGAATGTCTAGACAGGCTTACTGCTGAAGGAAGCTCCCAAACAAAGTAAGACTGAGAAGACTGAAAAAGGTACCTATGTCAATGCACAGCTTGAAGAATCAAGAACAAACGGGGAAACATGACATCACAAAATAGACAAAATAAGGTGCCAGTGACTGACTCTAAAGAGATCGAAATGAAGAACTGCCTCACAAAGAATTTAAAATAGCTGTTTTAGGGAAGTTCAGTGAACTTCAATAAAATACAGAAAAATAAATCAACAACTTATCAGATTTATCAGATTCAAATAAAAATATCAAAAATCCTGGATCTGAAAAATGCAATGAACAAAATAAAAATTGCAATAAAGGGCATCAACAGCAGTATTGATCAAGCAGAAGAAAAAGCATATGAACTCTAAGATAGGTCAATTGAAAATATACACTCAGAGAAAGAATGAAAAATGAAGAAAACATATGTGATTTAAGTGATAACATAAAAAAAGCAAATGTATAAATCATGATGTTCAGGAGAGTAGAAAAAGAGGAAAGGATAAAAAAAACTATTTAAAGAAATAATAAAACTTTCCAAGCTTGGAAAAAGATATAAATAACTAGGTACAAGAAGTTAAAATGTCTCAAATCAAATTCCATTTAAATAAGACTACCCCATGACATATTATAATCCAACTGTCAAACAGCAAAGACAAAGAGAAACTCCTGAAAGCAGCAAGAGAAAACAAGCAAATAATATATAAGAGGGCCCCAATATGCCTAACAGTAGACTTCTCAGCAGAAAGGTTATAGGTCAGAAGAGAAAGGAATGATATCTTCAAAGTGATGAAGGAAAAAAGCTTCCAACCAGGAATACTTTAAGGCTATTCTTCAGAAATGAAGCAGCAATGAAGACTTCATTAATGAAAACTGAGGGAATTGATCACCTACATAACTGCCTCTCAAGAAATGCTAAAGGGAGATGCAAATAAAGAAGGCTAATGAATAAAAATAAAAAATCTAAATGTATATAACTCACGGGTAAAAGTAAGTACAATTCTACATAATCTAATAATATAATGGTGGTATGTAAATCACTTATATCTTTAGTATTAAGGCTAAAATGCTACTAAAATAACTACAATAATTAAGGGATATGCAATATAAAAATATTTAAATTGTGACATCAAAATTTCAAAATATGTGTGGATGGAAGAGGAAGTAAAGAGTAGTGGGCTTCCCTCTTCTTTTTTTCTCTTTTTTGTGATCAAAGTTAAATTGTTATCAGTTTTAAATAAACTGTTATAGCTATAAAATGTTTTTTGTAAGCCTCATGGTAACCATAAAGCAAAAACCTATAATAGTTATGGTAAAACTAAAGAGCAAGGAATCAAAACATACTGCTAGAGAAAAATCACTTAACCAAAAAGGAAGACAAGAAGAGAGGAATAATGGAAGAAAGGGTTAATAAAACTACTAGAAAACAGTTAACAAAATGACAGTAGTAAGTTCTTACCTGTTAATAATTACCTTGAATTTAAATGGCTTTAAATCTCCTGTTAAAAGATATAGAATAGTTGAGTGGATTAAAAAAAATAAGACACAACTACATGCTGCCTATAAGAGACTAACCTGACCTATAAAAACACACATAGAGCAAAGTGAAAGAATGGAAAAAGATATTCTGTGTACACAGAAATCTAAAGAAACCAGGATCTGTACTTAGACAAAATAGAATTTAAGTCAAAAACTATAAAAAGAGATAAAAGGGTAATGATATAATGGTAAAGGTTTTAATCAGCCAGAGGATATAACGACTCTAGTTGTATATGTACCCCAAATTGGAGCACCTAAATATATAAAGAAAAAATATTAGTTATAAATGGAATGATGGACTGCAATACAATAAATGTAGAGGATTTCAACAACCCAGTTTCAAAAGTGGACAGATTTTTTAGACAGAAAATCAACAAAGAAACATCAGATTTGAATTGTATTTTAGACCAAATGGACCTAACAGACATTTACAAAACATTTTATCCAACAGCTGTATAATACAAATTCTTGTCAACAGCACATGGGACATTCTCCAGGATAGATCTTATGTTAGGTCACAAAAGAAGTCATAACAACTTTAAGAGGATTGAAATCATTTCAAGTATCTTTTCTGCCCACAATGGTATATAACTAGAAATTAACAACAGGAGAAACCTTGGAAAATTTATAAATACATGGAAATTAAACAATATAGCTCTGAACAACCAATGGGTCAATAAAGAAATTAGAAGAGAAATTTAAAAACTTCTGGAGACAAATAAAAGTGACAGTACAACATACCAAACCTATGGGATATTCCAAAAGTAGTTCTAAGAGGGAAGTTTATAGCAATATAAACCTACCTCAAAAAAGTAGAAAGATGTTGAATAAGCCACATAACATTGCACCTAAGAAATTAGAAAAACAAGAACAAAATAAACCCAAAATTAGTAAAAGGAAAGAAACAATAAATATCAGAGCAGAATTAAACAAAATAAAGACTAAAGAAATACAAAAAAGTAACAAAATAGTTTTTTTAAAAGATAAAATTGATAAACTTTTAGCTAAACTAAGGGAAAAAGAGAAAAGACACAAATAAAATCATAGATGAAAAAGATATTACAATTTCATGTCAAAGAAATACAAAGGATCATAAGAGAATATGGTGTATAAGTATTTGCCATTAAATTGGAAAACCTAAAAGAAATTGATAAATTACTGTGCACATTTAATCTCTCAAAACTGAATTGTGAAGAAATGGAAAACCTAAAAACAACAATAATGAGTAATGAGAGTAAATCATTAATAAAAAATCTCTCATCAAAGAAAAGCCCAGGAACTGATGGTTTTAATGCTGAATTCTGCCAAACATTTAAAGAACTAATACCATTTTTTCAAACTATTACAAAAAAATTAAGAGGAGGGATTTCTTCCTCTCTTAAACCAAAACCAGACAAGGATACCACAACACAAGAAAATCATGGGCTAATCTCTGATGAAAATGGATGCAAAAATCCTCAACAAAATTCTATCAAACCAAATTCAACAGTCCATTAAAAAGATCATTCATCATGATCAAGTGGGATTCGTCTCAACAATGCAAAGATGGTTCAACATATGCAAATCAATAAACATGATACATCACAACAGAGTCAAGGGCAAAAACCATATGATTATATTAACAGATACTGAAAAAGCATTTGATAAAACTTAGAATGACTTCATAATAACTTTCAACAAACTAGGTATAGATGGAACATATCTCAACACAGTAAAAGTTATGTATGGCAAAGCCACAACTAACACATACTGAATGGGGAAAAGTTAAAAGCTTTTCCTCTAAGATCTGAAACGTGACGAGGATGCTCACTTTCATCACTCTTATTCAGCATTGTACTGGGAATCCTAGCCAGTGTATTAGGCAAGATAAATAAATGACATTCATATTGGAAAGGAGGAAGTCAAATTGTTCTTGTTTGTAGTGAAATGATCTTAAAAAACCCTACAGACTCCACCAAAAAAAAAAATCATTAGAACTGATAAATGAATTCACTAAAATTGGAGAATACAAAATCGATATATAAAAATCGGTAGTGTTTCTGTGTACCAATAGCAAATTATCTGAAAAAGAAATCAAGAGTCCAATCTCATTCTTATTAGCCACAAAACTACAATACTGAGGAATAATTTTAACCAAGGAGGGGAAATACCTCTAAAATGAAAAATATAGAGTATTGATAAAGGAAATTTAAGGAGACGCAAACAAATGGAATGACATCTAATGTTCATGGCTTGGAAGAATTAACATTGTTAAAATGTTCATATTACCCAAATGTGATCTTACATAGTCAATGTAACCTCTATCAAAATATTAATACCAATGACATTCCTTCACAGAAATAGAAAAAGATCCTAAAATTCATATGGAATGACAAAAGACACAGAAGGGTTAAAGTAATTTTCAGCAAAAGAATAAATATGGAAATATTATACTCCTTTACTTCAAAATAGACTACAAAGCTATAGTAATCAAAACAACATTGCATTGACATAAAAACACACATAGGAAAATGGAATGATATTCAGGGCCCAGAAATAAACCCGTGCATCCCAGAAATAAACCCATGCATTTACAATTAACTGATTTTCAATAAAGGAGCCAAGGCAAACAAACAAAAACCAAATAATCCAATTAAAAGTGGGCATTTGAACAGACATTTCTCAGAAGAAGACATTCAAATGGCCAAGAGGTATATGAAAAAATGCTCAACGTCACTAATCCTCAGGGAAATATAAATAAAAACCACAGTGGGATATCATTTCACCTCAGAATGGCTATTATCAAAAGACAAAAAAAAAAAATGCTGGCATGGACGCAGAGATGGGGGACACATTCACCGTTAGTGGGAATATAAATTAGTACATATGGAAAACAGTATGGAAATTTATCAAAAAATTAAAAATAGAACTACTGATTATTCAGCATTCTCACTATCAGTATATATTCAAAGGAAATGAAATCAGTACGCCAAAGAGATATCTGCACTTCAATGTTTACTGCAGCACTATTCAAAATAGCCAAAATATGGAATCAACCCAAGTGTCATCAACAGATAAATGAATAAAGAAAACAGTTACACAATAAAATACTATTCAGCCATGAAAAAGAATGAAATCTTGTCAATTGCAGCAACATAGATGAACCTGAATGATGTTATGTTAAGTGAAATAAGCCAGGCACAGAAATGCAAAGACTGCATCATTTCACTCATGTGAAATCTAAAGAAGTTGTCCTCATACAAGTAAAGAGAATAGTGATTACCAGAGGCTGGGGAACGTAGGGTGGGGGGTGGCAAATGGAGAGAGATGGCCAATGCATACAAAGTTACAGTTAGCAAGAATATTGTTTTCCTATTGCACAGAAGGGTGACTATAGTTAAGAATATTGTATATTTCAAAATACTAATAGCTAGAAGAGACAATTTTTCATTTTCTCACCACAAAAAGGTAAATTTATGAAATGATAGATATGCTAACTATCCTGATTTGATTATTACACAATGTGCACATGTATCAAAACATCACACTGTACTCCAAAATATCTACAATTAATATGCATCAATTAAATAAATAGCCAAACACACAAAAAATGGAGAAGCAGTTTGCAAATCGGGAGGCAAGTGTCAGATCTCTTTTCTACTGCTGTCATATTATAAAATTTCTATATCTCTTAGGCTGTATGAATATCTGCATAACATTAAATGATATATTGTTTAAGTTGGTTTGACTTTAAGCAGCTGAGGTAAAATTAGAGAAGTTACTACTACACTGTATTTTTGTGTTTTGAAAGAATTACTGCAGATTCCTAAAATAATATCCGAAACTACTACCAGTAGGAGCTTGCCTACTGGGAGAATTAGGCTATTTCATACAAATATTTCAAAATATTTTATAATGTCTATAGAAAACTAGACTTTCTTGAGTTTTTATAGTTAATTTTTATAATTCAGAACATATCTGAATTATCTGAATTATATTAAACTATAATAGATCCTGAGGCTGTATCTCAATTATGTTACTGTAAAGAGGACTTTAAAAATCTATTTTTATGAGAACATTTTGTATATAAATATGATTTTTTAAATATATTTGCATATACCAAGAAGTGCCACCAAAGAAAAAACAAACTCTAAAATAAAATGGGAAAATCAGCCACAGTTCCCAAATATAGTTTTAACCTTTGTTTTCTCATTCATGCATCCACTGGTACAGCAGACTCTTATCTCCCTGATTTTCCTTCCCCTTCACCATATGGCTGGTCATCTGTTATACGATAAGATAATACAGAATGTTCCAGAGTCTACAGGGGATATGTTTCTGCTATAGAACACACTGCCCAAATCTCAAGAAACCTGGACTAGATGAATCTTCCTGTGTAAATCACACTTTGCTCTCCTAAAAAAAATCTAAATTCATCTCATTTTGTTCTGTTCACTAAAATAAAAGCACCCTTCCTTCTGCCAAATTATGTGGCTACATTCAAGCTTCCATGATGTGTATATAGGCTAGCATCTTATTCTTTCTTTAGCTTTTCTCATGTGACTGAATGATTGGTTAAAAGCCCATAGAGGATACTTTTAAAATACTAAACAATCTGCTCTTTTGTGCATAATGAACTAAATAGCAAATGCTTATTATACTTTTACATATGTCTGTGTGAAATTGAGCAAGAAACAAAAACTCAACTCATGAAAGATTTGTAATATATTCAAAATAAGCATATGAACATTTGCAGTAACCAATACCAATATATATTTGTAAGTTATGCTTTTTTGTTTGAGTCAGATAGAAAGCAACGCCAAGTATAATCAGTATGAGGACAGTATGAGAAAGTATTTTACTCATCTTCTAGGACTGAATAAATATTTAAACAACAATAAAAACATCTAAAAATTAGAAATATGCTCTGACCATGTCTAAGTTGGAGCATTTTCAGAACAAACATACAGTGGATCAAACATTTATATGTGATGTCAGTATGTAAATATATGCTAATTAAATTACAATAAATACTTTTAATGTATTCAAAATCAGTGTTAAAGACAACTGAGGAACATTCAGCAGTGAAATCTAAAGCTGTATTGGACTTGTTGATGTAGAAACTGTTGATATAAAACAAAACCCCCCCAAAAATGCTCATAACCACATGGAAAATTAGTGAAGAATCAGCTTGGAAAAGGATTTTGGAATATGTTATCCATGGTAAAAAGCAGACAAAACATCCCAATATGCTGAAGAACTTTTGAAAAAATTAAATCAAAGTAATAGAGAAATCCTAATAGTCCTAAGATAGTTGAAGGCATGCCTACTCTAGCTATATTCTTTATGATTCATTGTTAAAACTATGAAAGAGGGAGATTTAGTAATACTATAAATAAAGCATCAAGATACTAGAAAAAAATGAGAATTTTTAATTGCCTTTATACTTATAAAACTACTTTTTTTAATAAAAATTTTCAAGGAATAGAGAACCATGAACAATAAACGATGGGGCTCTTTCAAATTTCCAATCCCATTTCTGCTCCAGAGTTTATCATTATTAGCTATTTGCTGGATCCATAAGGGTTAAGATAGAAGAATGGAAAATAATCTATTTTAAGTTAGTAAAACTTAAGATGATGGCAAGCAATTCTCCCTCCTTTCTTTCAGTATCAGTCTTCTTGAAATTGTCTTGCTCAGTCTTTAGTTCCTCAGATATTTTTCTTTACCTCATGCAAACTATTCTTTTCAAGAGATTTAATAGCATTGTAATTACCAAATGTCCAATGCTTGTTTCCACATCCTTTTTGCACTGAGCCTACTGAGTCATTACATTTCTTGCTCTCTCACCTACCTCATATTGCATGATTTTAGGCTCTCCTGGCTTTCTTCCCACTTCTGTCTACCAAATATTTCCAGCCTTGGATGATTCTAAATACCCACTTTTTCTATGTCTAGAACCAAGTGGCTGAGAGTTGCTAGAAAAAAAAAAAAAAACTAAAAAAAACCCAAACAACACAATAGGGCAGATTGACATCACGATAAACTAATGCTTATTAATCTCATTTGGACCCTTAATAGTGTCTACAAATCCTGCAGAGTTTTACCATCTATCCTGATATCTGAATGCTTGCAATTACAATTTCAAGTCTTCTCCACTGTCATCAAACTTTTTACTTTTGCAATCCCCATTCAAGTTTAGAAGATGACCTTGCCTCCTGCTTTACAGAACAAAACAAAATAAAACAAAACAAAACAAAAACACAACAAGCAATGATATCTCTATCAAATCTACACCCTTAGCACTTATACTTTGCATTCTTCCAGTTCTAGCAGAGGAATTGCTGTTCCTCCTATCCAAAGCCAATACCTCCAAAATTATTCTGAAACTGTTCCTTCTTATCTTCTCAAGATTCTTATTTTATTAATTATATTTTTATGTTTCATGTGGTTTTACTACTTAAAGTGGATTACTGCCAAAGTAATTTAAACATGTACAAGTCTCTCTCAAACAAAAATTCCATTAGCTGTAAGCTACCTCATTCTCTTTCTCCATTTGTTTATAGTCAAACTAATCAGAAGAAAAGATATCCTCATATCTTACCCTCTTCCTCATTTTTTTCAATTCGGTCTGATTTCTGCCTTCATTACTTCTCTTCAGTGCTACCCTGCTTTCAAACTCATAACCAGACCTTATTGATTCTACTTCTTAAATATCTCTCAATACCATTAACATGTTCACTTCTCTTTTCACTATCATCCTAGTTAAATCTTTTGTTAGCCCTCACCTTAATCATAATAATAGCCCCAAACTGGCATATCTACATTCATTTTTGTCCACTGGTATTTCAATGTCTCTAATGCAGAGTTTTTCTCAGAAACAGACCTAAGTCTCATCCATCTTATGTACCCTTTGCACCCTCTGCTTATCATTGAATAACTTACTGTTGCTTGTAGGGTAAATAAAAAATTTAATATAACTCACAATGAGTTTCAAGACCTGATTTCCTACTATATTTCCATTGTTTTCTTATGCCACTTTCACGTTTGTTCTCTGGGTTCCAACTAAAAAATCCTTTTACTTCCACAAGACTCCATGAATTCTCCTACCTTATGATCTTTGCTCTCTACTCTACTTTGATTTCTACTCTTTGTCTCAAATATCCCCTCTCCCACCTCCTTGTAACATCTGCTCATCTTTTAGATCTCAAGTTTTCCAAATATTCTGCACTGATTGAAGATCCCTTGATATATGATTACATAGTTTCCAGAATTTTTTCCTTCATACTTTACAAACATATTTTGGTGTTATTATTTCGTGTTGTTTTTTTTTTTTTTTCTCTTCTGATGTGTGAGCCCCATAATGTGAAGGACTGTTTCTGGTTTTGTTCATTATTGTATTCCCTTTTATAGTACAATATCTGGCATAAACTCAATATTTAATAAGTATTTATTGAATGAATGTCACCATTCATTTGCCCGTTGGATTTAGGTTTTCATTCACTCTCCTTTTATTTATATTTTCATTGTTTTATTTATTTTTAAAATTTTTGGCATTGTGTGGTGGCTCACACCTATAATTCTGGCACTTTGGGGAGCTGAGGCCAGAGGACCATTTGAGCCTAGGAGTTTAAGACCAGCCTGGGAAATACAGCAAGACCCCATGTCTACAAAAAATTTTTTTTTTAATTGCTGGGCATGGTGATTGTGTGCCCATTGTGTGCTACTTGAGAAGCTGGGGTGGGAGGATCACTTAAGACCAGGAGTTCAAGGTCACTGTGAGCCATGGCTTCAGCACTGTACTCCAGCCTGGGTGACAGAGCGCTAGCATAGGTAACCTTGTCTCTAAAACATAAATAAGTAAGCAAAAATAAATAATAAACAAAGAATATTTTATGTACAGGATATTCATCATGGCACTATTTACAGTAGGTAAACAACTTATACATCCCAAAATATGGGAACATTAAATAAATGGTGGTAAATTTATATTTTAAAACACAAAATATGCATGAGAAACTATTAGAAGGAAATATACCAAAACACTCAACTATGATTATTTCTGGATGGTGGCATTGTAAGTGCTTCTTATTATTTATTTTCAAAGTTTTATTAAGGTATACTTGACCAATATAAATTGCATATATTTGCAGTTTCGATATATCATTGTGAGATGATTACCACAGTCAAGCTAATTAAGATATTCATCACCTCATATAGTTATTTTTTATTGTGAAAACATTTAAGATCAACTCCCTTAGCAAATCTGAAGTATACAGTGCAGTATTATTAATTATAGTCACCATGTTGTGCATTAGATCTCCAGAACTTCTTTGTCCTGCCTAAATGAAACTTTGTACATTTTGACAAACATCTGCCCATTTCCCCTACCCCTTCCTTTTAAATTTAAAATCAATTTAAATATCAAGCATTTCATAAAAATCTATTTAAATGACACTAATATGAAGTTCAGGAAACATGCTACTTTTTAAAATATTCCATCTTGTGTGTACTGTCTCTGCACAGAATCTTGCAACAATTTAGTCAGTTGGACAATCAATGGGTATGATCTCTCTGTATACTGTCTTTTTGAAATACATCCCAATTAATTTCCATTTCTTTTGGCAGTTCTGACACCATGGGTCTTGAATATTTCAACATTTGTACTGGTTATATTTTTTTTTTGAAGAATTTAATTTACCTAGAGTTACCTAGAAATGCTTCTTCAGACTGTTAAAAACAAATAGGAATTTCTTGATTTGTACTTTAAAGTTAAAATGACTATTCTCTCATTTATAGCATAATAGTTACACTATTATACATGTTTATTGATTAATGTGTAGTAACAAATTTTATAAATGCAAGAGTCAACTACTTACTATTACACTATAGAAGACCCTCCTACTACTATGGGAAGTTCTAGTTGGGGAAGAAAAAGAAAATATACATTAATAAAGACTCATATCACTTTTATTTTTCAACCACTATGGTGGCAGTATATAAGTTTACACTCACATCGCTAACCTAAAATGATGCCTCCAGGTTCAAGTAGCTCAATTCTGATTTCACTTAGACAATGATAAAATGTCCAAGGGTAGGAAAATCCAGGTTTTGACTCCACTTTTTGCTGTTGTCTTCTCTAAACTCTTTTATGTAGGTTGGCTTCATCTCCTAGCTATTATTAATAGCATAATAGCAATAGTATCTCACACCTACATGACAAAGAAAGAAAAGAGTTGCCTTATGTCCCTGTCAAAGATCCTGGGTTTGGTTTCATGTCTCCTTAATGAGAACTGTGGAACCCATTCTTGAATCAATCATTGGCAAAGAAAATGGAACCACCATTATTTTTTCTTGGAAAAGTCAGGTCATACACCCTGAGAGTGGGTAAGGAACAGAGTTAGAAGAACATGGCATATTTGAAGATACTGGATATCTGTACAAAAATTAGTCAGTGTTTGCCTAAAAGGAAGCAAGTAGAGGATTTTGAGTGGTAAGTCAAGAAATATCTATTACAACCAGCTTGCCTTCATTCACTCATTAATTCTCTTTTTATTTTAATATTTTTTTATTTTTATTAAGATGGAATCTTCCTATGCCTAGGCTGGTCTCAAACTCCTGAGCTGAAGCTATTCTCTGCCTCTGTCTCCTGAGTAGCGGGGATTACAGATGTGAGCCACCATGCCTGGCTCCATACCCACTGATTCCTTTTGGAAGACCTACTATGTATAATAGCATTATAAGAGCTCTAATGAATCAGTGCATGAATATACACCAAAGAATTCATCAATACTAAATGGACTAAGAAAGACTTTCCCAAAAGAAACACTGCTTTGGCTAAGACCTAATTAATAAGTAGGAGTTAAAGATCATAGAGTTGATGAAGAATGCTCCAGACATATAAAGCCCAATGAAGAAGATTCTACTAAGTTTGCCATTTATTCATTCAGTTGGTAAAAATATCTGTTGAGTGCCTATGTATGCCAGGTTAGACTCAAGTCTTGAGATTAGAGTCCTTCCCTTTTTGAGACTTATAATATGATGGGGGAAACAGTCAACTGGTAAACAAATATATAATATAATGTCAGTTAGTAATACATGCAATGAAAAAGAAACAGGCAAAGGGCCAAAGAACAATGGGAGGTGAAACTTACATTCATGCTTTCCAAACATTAATATACACTGGAATCACCTGGGAATATTACCAAAATATAGATGGTGATTCACTTGGTCTAGGATAAGACCTGTGATTCTTCATTTCTAATAAGCTCCTGGATCATGCTGATGCTACTACTTCATGAATCCCACTTTGACTAGTGAGGCTAGTGAGGATGATAGTTGAACAGAGACCTGTGTGAAATGAAGGACTGTACTCTTGTTGGGGAAGAAAATTCCACACGTGAGGATTAAATGCAAAGGCTCAAGATAAAAATTGACTCAGATGAAGGTCAGTAGCTAGGCACAGTGAGTGACGGGAAAAAAGGTAGTACATGAGGTCACAGGGGTCTCCAGCAGTCAGATCATGAAGAATTTATAGGTCATGCTAGGGACTTGAGATGACTCTTAGTGTGATGAGATGTCCTTGCAGGATTAAGGGTATATTAATTAGTGTTTTCCCGGGAAACAGAACCAATAGAATATGTGTATTGGGGGATAAATTTAAGGAATTGGCTCCTACAACTGTAGATGCTGGCAAGTCGAAAATATGCAGGGTAGACCAACAGGCTGGAGATCCAGGGAAGAGTTGATGTTGCAGCTTCAGCATGAAGGCAGTATTCTGGCAGAATTCTCTCTCCTCATGCATGTCAATCTTTTTATTAAGACCTTTGATTAATTGGATGAGGCTCACCCACATTATGGAGGTCTATCTGCTTTACTCAAGTCTTTGAGTAAAGCAGATTTAAGGGTTAACTGATTTAAGGGTTAACTTTATTTAAAAAATAACTTCACAGCAACATCCAGACATGTTTTACCAAACATCTGGATACTGTGGCATAGCCAATCTTACACAAAAAAAATTAACAATCACAAAGGGCATGTAGATATATGTAGATATCTTATCTGATTGTACTATCTCTATTCAATAAATTGTGGTCACATTTATAACATACATGGGTCAAACTCTATGATTTCTAATACTCCCCTCAGCTCTAAAACCTCACAATTCTATGATATTCCCATCAGATAATTTCTTGTACAATGTACAGATAGAACAAAATTCTGGTTGGGAATCACATTGATATCTGATGGTGTTCTGAATGTCCATTTGATGTCATATTTGCCAGTCAGGAGACCTCGGATCACCAGGGTCATTAATCAGATCAGTCTAGAATGCATAGAATATGCTCCCTGAGCCTGCTTCTCAACAAGTAGATCAGTGGAATTAGATTTGACCTTGTGGAAACTAAGTTGGCTCAGCATTGCAGAAGCCAGGAAGAAAAAATTTGCCCTCATGAACAGTAAGATTGAAGAACCTGCTTCAGTGCTGGTCTTAATCGGATTCTCACTATGATCTGTCCTACTGAGACTTTCTAATTTGACATAGAATTTTTTATGGCATGGGCCAACGTCCTGGGGAATTTCAAAAAGAATAATCCAAAATATATTTTTTCATATCAAAGATGATCTTAAGTCTCAATACTTATTCAAATATTTGAAATTTTTACCACTAACGACAAGTTTCCAAAGATGTTTTCTCCCCTTTTAAGAACTCAGTGATTTCCCAAAAGGAAGTTCTCATAGTATACCACTCATTAGATTTGATGTTCAGTCACTATCCCACTAAATCTTAAAATGTGTTGTCATATAATATGTCCTCTGTATGGTTTATTTTTATTGTGTACCTCCTGGGACATATTGTTAACTCCTGATACTCAATTTATTTGTGGTAAGCTGTAGTTCTGAAAACTATTTAAATCATTAAGCAATGTTTCTCATTTCTGAAATTCTGCTACCATTTGTCCATGCCTGTGCCCTATTTCCCTCATTGTCAATATTAGTTATCATATGGAATCAAGGAAGAAAATCAGTATTACTCTATTATGAGTCCATATTTTGAATCTAGTTGAATAGACTATATTTAAAAGTTGAGTTTTTTTTTTTTTTAATAAGGCTAGATGACTTCCAAAAATTCTCCATTCCTATTAGCCTACAAGAGACACATTGTTAATTCCAGTTTAAGGATCTTATTTTCCTAAGTTTAAGAGGAAAATTCTGATTATTCAATTGCCTGTGATATACTTGCTCCCTGTGGAGGAAATAGCAACTATATCAGGGGAATAAAAGCTCACAGAGAGAAACAAGTGTGAGTGACAACATTGTAGAAAAAGAATGAATTGGACTAATAGCACTAAACCCTGCAGGAGGAAAAGTAGATGCTGAATAAGAAATGCATATGGATTCTTTAGTGTGGAAATTTAGACTTCTTATCATGAACATCTTGGAAATAATTTTAGTTGAATTTCCCCATTATAAAATAATACATGTTCATTGGAAAATTGAAACAAAAGTTATAATTTCACAAGGATTTATTTTATGGAATCTTGCCTAATTACTTTTCCTTTCTTATAACTCCTGGGAGTATCCAAAATAGAGACACTAATAAGGTCTTTTTTTTTTTTGAGACAGAGTCTCGCTTTTGTTGCCCAAGCTAGAGTGAGTGCTGTGGCATCAGCCTAGCTCACAGCAACCTCAAACTCCTGGGTTCAAGCAATCCTCCTGCCTCAGCCTCCTGAGTAGCTGGGACTACAGGCATGTGCCACCATGCCCGGCTAAGTTGGCCAATTAATTTCTTTCTATTTATAATAGAGACAGGGCTCTTGCTCAGGCTGGTTTCGAACTCCTGACCTTGAACAATCCACCCGCCTTGGCCTCCCAGAGTGCTAGGATTATAGGCGTGAGCCATCACACCTGGCCATAAGGTCATTTAATAAAAAATACTAAGTAATTTTTCAACAAATGCTAAGAATATACTTTGTATGTGGAACCTGAGAAGTCCTGTGTGCCTAGGATATTAAATATACATTCTTCCTACCTACTATGATTGAAACTTGTTTCTTCCTCATGCTGATTTGTGAAAACTTGGGAAGTCATTGCTCCTTTGTTAAGACCACATAGTTTCTTTTTCTTCCAGAACATCATTCCAAGTTCTTACTTTAAGCACTTCCAAAGCCTAAATTGATTGGACTTATTTTTTCCCAGACTGCAACAAGGAAGGAGTTATTTACCTGAACTCCTCTCTCATCAGTATAGGGAGTTATTTATTTCCAGATTATGTATTATACATGTTTCACATAACTTTCATAGTGTACCATAATAGTGGAAATGATTTTTCATATATTGCTAATATTTTCATGGTCATTTTCATGGAGTTTTGGGCATAAGTTTTTCTGCATGTTCATCTACCTACATCTTTGCCTGAAGTGTACTATTTGGAAAGTTTTTCAATTCGAAAGAAGCATTTTAACTATATCATTTAGAAGTCACAGCAATGCAGAAAAGAAGATATATGAATACCAATGCTAGAAGAACTTCAATAGAAAATAACAATTTAATAAAAAGAATTGCCTTGTCTTCATTCCTCTTCCCAGAAAGTAAATGGATTATTTTATTTTGAACTTTAATTCTAGAAAATCATTCTTGAAAACATTTTGAAAAAGAAAAAAGTTTATAGGAGATGGATGTTGCTTTTAAGTACAAAGGATAATTTCAATTTCTAATGGCACTGGTAACTCTGTACTCAGACAGTTCCTATCCTCACTTTTCCATCTCAAGTTACTGAGGATCTTCATGAAACTACTCAGCCATTTAGTCTCAGTTTCCTCATAAAGGAAAGATACTATTAGTATCTATATTATAGGATTGTTGCGAGAATGAAATTAGTTAATGTAAGATTGTAAGATGCTTAATACAAGTGCTAGTACATAATAAGCCCTCAGTAAATGTTGGCTCTTACTATTTTTAATATCAGTGTTGGCCAAATGATGACTTAGTATTGAACTATGTTCCTATGATAAAATAAGAAACAGAGGAAAGGATGGTAGTAATAGAATAGGAAGAAAGCGAAGGAACAGAAGCATATAGGCAAACTAATGAGATTATGATTACAATGATACAAATAAGGGAGAGAAAATAGGAAATTTTATACACTAAAAAAAATGTAATAGTGATTCATACATATACATAAAGTTAAATATTCCAAGTAATTTGTGTTACCAAGAAAGAGCAAAATGGATCTTATAGAAAATTATATAATAGGATATTGGACCCAGTCTTTCCCCCTAACCTTATTTATTTTTTCCTTTTTATTTCATCATATTATGGGGGTACAAATATTATTAAGGTTACATATATTGCCCTTGCCATCCCCCTCCCCCCACTGCTGTGTCAGAGCTTCAAGCATGTCCATCCTCCAGGTGGTACGCATGACACTTATTATGTAAGTTACACCCATCCCCTCCTCCTCCCTCCCACCTGCCCACCACCCGATAAAAGTTTTTTTTTTGTTTTGTTTTGTTTTTTCACATTTTGGTTACATTTTATATCTTTGCCTCTCCTTAAGAAGGGTTAGAGGTATGCCCTTCCTCTCCACAATGCTCGCCACATCCCCCTAACTTTATTTAAGGCCTTTCCTGCTGATAGATAAATGGCATGTGAAACCAGTTTGCCCCGTTTCTACTCTTTTTAAAAGTACAGTTTTGAGGGTTTGAGAGACTATCCATGTGGAGGGAAAGTATGATAAATAAAATTAACTTTTTTCTGGGAGTAATAATTAGAGACACAGAAGAACATTATCTCAGTACTGGAAGGAAAGGAAGAATACTCTTTGAAATGGGGAAATGTTTGTAGTACTCTTAAACTATTAGAGCTGATTATAAGAGATGAAATCCAGTTGGAAACAAGCTTTACACGTGAAATACTGAGACATTAGATTGGTCCTGCCAAGGGTCCTCCTGATGCATTGCCTAAAAGGCAGGGATGCATCCTGGACTGCTTTAGTCCTCTATTCTTCAGTTATTAATTTCATAGAAAACGTACAACCTAATCACTTAGCAACATACTTCCCATCCCTTTTTCATTTCTTTTTATTATGCAATTTATAATCATCATGAATAAATGGACTATTTTAAAACAATATGCTATGTATAAGGTTCTGGTATACATATGCAATCTGAATATCTATAACTTCTTTGCCCTCAGGAGTCACCCTTCCCATTAAGACTCATCTATTATGGTCTGACTGTCCATGACCCATCTGTCATGAGTGTAAAGTGTGTGGTCTTTATCAGACACTCTTGGGAAAATGCACATGTCCCACAAGCATGTCTAGTTTGTGATTGTATTCTCTTGCTCCTTATCTTGGCCTCAGGCTCCTCTGATGACCAATTTTTACTAGATTGTTTCTTCATGCTACTAAAATACTTCTCCCTCTTCATCACTTCGACCATAAGTACAGCTCACAACAGACTCCAATGCTGAACACATTTTTTTTTTTCCTGAAAGGCTGAGGATAACTTAAGGAATGTAAAATCCACAAAGAAAAATGTTTCAAGCCTACAACCATAACAGTAGTCTAGAAACCAAAGCTTTATTTTAAGAAGTGAACTTTCTTGAAAGGAAAAAAAAATTTGTAAGTTCCAAGGAGCCAGAGTTTATACTATAAATAATAAAGCAGGAAAGAATGCAGAGTTTCATTTCAGAGGAGTTTTTTCTCTACTCAGAAAGAAGACAAAATTTCAACTAGTTATTGAGAAATGATACCAGAGATTTTACATGGGATTATATGCTGCCTAAACCCTCAAGAAAGTCCTAATTCTCAGTCTCTGCATGAACTTTAAGCCTGGGAAAAGTGAAGAAGTCAACAGAAACACTGGAGAGAAAATGCATGAATAGGAACTTATGCTCCATAGAAAGATGGTTAAAAAAAGAAAAAAAAAAAACAACCCAATATTACTCAAGTGTGATTCACCTATCAGCAACTTACATGAACTATTTCGTTTTTATTATTTTATTTTTTACTAGTTCATTTATATAGAAGGTAAGTCAACACACTGGTTTGTTTATGATAAAAGACTATCAGATAAAGTAAAAAGTGTACCAACTACTCTACTTAATTTACATTCTAACACAAGCTTCTGGGCCTGAGGGCAGCATTAAATTAAACTATTTAAGAAAATTTCACAGAAAAACATGAGTAGAGGCTTGTATCAGATATTAAACTAAGCATAAAAGCTATAATAATTAAAACAGGATAGTATTGGCACAAGAATAAGCATATAGATATATGGAAAATAATAGAGAAATCACAATCAGACTCATATGGAATAGGCATTTAACTTAAGTAGAATTTTGGATCATTTTAGAAAAATATTTAATACATTTTATTTTGACAGTTGGCTGTCCATTTGGCAGCAAAATATATTAGGTCTATCATTCACCAGATAAAAAATGACTTACATATGAAATAACAAAAATTTTACTTCAATGAAAATATAAGAAATTAAAATTAAATAAATACAGTCCCATGCTACATGACTATGATTCAGTCAACAATGGACCATATTTATGACTGTGATTCCATAGATTATAATACCATAGTTTTACTGTACTTATGTATGTTTAGATGTGTTTAGATACACAGTACTTACTATTGTGTTACAAGTACTTGCAGTATTCAGTGCAGTAACATGTGGTATAGGTTTACAGCCTAAGAACAACAGGCTTATATAACATAGCCTAGATGTGTAGTAGACTATACCATATGTAGGTTTGCTTAAACATACTCTATGATGTGTGCACAATTACAAAATTACCTAAGAAAGCATTTCTCAGAAAGTACCCGTCATTAAGCAATGTATAACTTCAAATGTTTAAAAAAAAAAGTCTCAGAAAGTAGTAAGTGTTGGTAAGGATGTAGAGAAATTGGAATTCTTATGCATTGCTGGTAGGAATGTAAAATTGTACAGCCACTGTGGAAAACAACATTTATTACCATATCACCCAGAAATTTCACTTCAATCTATATATGCTAAAGATTTTAAAGCACAGATAGGAACAGATATTTGTGCATCAGTGTTCAGAGCAGCATTACTTATAATATCCAAAAGATTGAAACAACCCAAATGTCCTTCATGGATAAACAAATTGTGGTATATACATACAATGGAATATTATCCATCCTTTAAAAAGAAATGAAATTTTGACATATGCTACAATATTGATAAACATCAAAAACATTATGCTAGGTGAAATAAGCCAGACACAAAAGGGCAAACATTATCCAATTCCACTGATATGAAGTACTTAGAATAGTTAAATTCATATAAATAGAAAGTGGAACAGTGATTACCAGGGACTGGTGGAAGGGAAAAATGGTGAGTTATTGCTTAGCGAGCATAGAGTTTCAGTTTGGGAAGATGAAAAAGTTCTGTAGATGGATGGTGACAATAGTTACACAACAGTGTGAACGTACTTAATGCCACTGAATTGTACATTTAAAAATGATCTGAATGATAAATTTTGTATTATGTGTATTTTATAACAATAAAAAAAGAATATGTAAGAATAAATTTTTAAAAACTGAAGAAATCCCAGATAAAACACAAATCTGAAATTCACAACACAGGGGTTTCATCTAACTTGTTGAACATAACAATAGTTCTTTCCTTTTTATAGCTGAATGGTATGGTATTGGACCACATAAACCACAATTTGTCATCCACTTGTTGAAAGACATTTGGATTGTTTCGAATTTGTATGATTATGATAGAGCCACTATAAACACTTATGTACAAATTTTTGTGTGAACATAAGTTTTTACTATCTAAGAAGGTGTTTCTAATCCCAGTTCAGGGATTTCTGAGGCATATGATAAGCATCTACCTTGCACATTTCCATTCCTACTACTAAGCTTTGGGCAAAGCTTAACTGCAGCTGATCTAAGTCTTGACAGAATGCTCTGGCATCCTCCTGGAACAAGAGGGCATCAGAGGCCTTTGAAGAGAGTTACATGACCATTTCCCACTCTACTACTTATATGCCCAGGAGGCTACCATGAGACAGTTACTCATCTCCTATTAAGTATTGATGAGGAATGAGGCTTTCTGCCTCACTCCCCTTAGGATGCACTGCAAACTATAAAACTATTTACCTGGAACATGAGAATAGATCATCAGCAAGAGGTTATCCCCACCACTAATGTTACATCATCACATGATTTGGCTCTTTTTGTTTCAGTATTATCTTATGGGATAAGGGACATGGGAGCTGGCATTTTTTTTTTTTTTTACCGTGTTCTTTTGCTGTCTAATAAATTGTCTGAATCTAACACAAGCTTGTTTCTTTATCAGTCAAATGTGTCAGGCTTTGATTACCTGAAGTTTGGATTGTTTCCATTTTTTAGTGATTATGAATAGAGCTTTTGTTTAGAATCTGTAAATATTTTTTTGTGAACATTTTTTTTATTTTTCTAAAGTAAATACCCAGGATTAATGTTGCTGAGGCATATGGTAATATAATCAAGAAACTGACCACAAGCAATGTATGAGAGTTCTAGTTGCTCCACATTCTTGTGAGCATTTGACATTGTCAGAAATTTTTTAATTGAGTTGTTTGTTTTCTTATTATTGAGTTATAAGAGTTCTTTATGTATTTTGTACACAAGCCCTTTGTCAGACATGTAGTTTGAAAATATTTTCTCTAATTCTGAAGCTTGTTTTTTCATTCTCCTAACATTGTCTTTTGAAAAGCAAAAGGTTTAGTGGGTTTATATTTCATATTTAGATCATGATCAATTTTGAGTTAAATTTTGGATAAAATACGAGGATTAAGTCAGGTTGTTTTTATTACATGTGGATGTCCAACCTTTTTAGTAGCTTTTGTTGGAAAGAGTATATTTTGTCCACTGGATTGTTTTTTACTTTGTAAAAAATCATTTGGCCAACTATTTCTGGATTCTTTTTCCTGTTTCATTGACTATGCATCTATCCCTTCATCAATCCCACATTGTCTTTACAGTAGCTTTACAGTAAATCTTAAATTTAGGTAGAGTGATTCCTCCAACTTTATTCTTTTTCAAAATCATTTTAGCTATTATAATTCCTTTGAATTTCCACATAAATTTTAAAAGCAGCTTGGGTATATCTACAAAGTCCTAAATCCTTCTGGAATTTTGTTTGCAATTGCAGTAAATCTAAAGATCAGTTTGGGAAGAACTGACATTTTTATGTTGAGTCTTCCAATCCATAAATATGATGTGTCTCTTAATTTATTTGGGTCTTCTTTGCCATTTTATCAATATTTTGCTATTTTGGGCATAAATATTCTGTAATGTTTTGCTATACATACCAAAATATTTTGAGGTATTGTAAATAGTATTACATAAAAAAAATTCAGCTTATAATTATATATCAATATTATACAGAAATAAAATTTATTTTTATGTGTTAATCTTATATCCTGTAACCTTTTGACCCTAAATTTTGATTTAGAAATCTTTTGTGGATTCCTTGGGATTTTCTATGTAGAATAGAAAATAGAAACAGTTATATTTTTGAATTTTAAATTTTTATTCCTTATTGCCTTTTCTGTCCTTATTGTAATAGAATTTCTAGCACAAAGTTGATTAGAGGTTAGAGTGGACATCCTTGCCTTGTTCTCAATCTTAGCAGAAAATGTTTTACATGTTTTGACTTAAGTATGATTTAGGTGTAGGATTTTTATAGATGGTTTTTTCATCAGGTTGAGGAAAATCCTTATTTAGCTGAAAGTTTTTGTCATGAATGGATAATGAATTTTGTCATATTCTTTTTCTGCATCAATTGAAATATTCATTTTAGTTTCTTTTAGACTATTAATACAATGTACTATTTTGATGTTGGAATATTGAATCAGCCTTGCACTCCTAGAATAAATCCCATTTGGTTGTGGTATATTTTACACACATATACACACACATAGATATGGTGTATATGCTAATATTTTTAAGAATTTTTGCATCATTATTCATGAGAAGTATTGCTCTCATTTTTTTCTCCTCCTCCTCTTTTCCTTTTTGTCCTCTTCTTCCTCTTTTACCTCCTCTACTTTCTCTACCTCCTCATCCTCCTTCTTCATTTTTATTACTATCTTTGGCTTTTATATAAGGGTAATGCTGGTCTCATAAAATAAATTGACCAGTATATCCTCCTTTTATATATTTTCTGGAGAAGATTTTGTAAAATCGGTGTTATATCTAAATGTTTGGTAGAAACCACCAATGAAATCATCATAAATAATGCCTTTTTGAAAGGATTTAAATTATGAATTCAAGTTCCTTAGTAGTTTTAAAACTATTCAGAATATATAATTTTTTGAGTGAATTTTGGTAATTCATGTCTTTAAATAATTTGGTTTATCTCATTTAAGATGTAAAATATATGGCCATAGAATTGTTCTAGTTTTCTCTCTCAGTTCTGTTAATGTCTGCAGTTCGGTGGTGATAATTCCTCATTTCATTCTAATATTGTAATTTGAGTTTCTCCTTTTTTTCTTTTACAATCTTGCTAGTTTTATCAATTTTATTGATTTTAAAAGATCTTTGGATTTCATTGCTTTAGTAATAAGTTACCACAGTCTTAGCAGTTTAAAACAATATACATTTATTATTTTACAACTCTATAATCTAGAAGTCCAGCACCAGTCATAGTGGGCTAAAATTTAGGTGTCAGAGGCTGTAGGGGAGAATCTGTATTCTGGTCTTTTCCACTTTTTAGAGCTCATCTGCATTCCTTGGCTTTTGTCCTCCTTCCTCTATCATAAAAGCCAGAAATGGTGGGTTGGTATCTTCTCACATTGCATCACTGTGACCTTCTCTTTTGCCTCCATCTTCTACTTGTGATGGCTATGGGTCCACCCAGATAATCCAGGATAATCTCCCCATCTAGATTACTTTAACTTAATTACGTCTGCAAAACCTCTTTTGCCATGTAAGGTAACATATACACAAGTTCTGAAGATTACGGTGTGGGCATCTTTGAAGGCCATTACTCTGTCTACTACCTATCCTGCAGATTTTGAATACTACATTAAGAGATTTTGGTTTACCTCCTTTGAAGGATGTTTATATTTTTCTTTTAGCAGGTAACGAGCTGCTTAGGCTCAGGCCACAATTTCCAACTAGCATTTTACTGTCTGTGGTTCCAGTGTCCAATTTTCAAAGCTTTTGTGGTGCTATTCCTATGTGGCCAGTGTTTGTGCCACCTAAGTGGTTAATGTCAGACCTGGAAGGTGGCCTACGTTGATTAGGATCAGATCCACACAGAGTTCAGAGTTGAGGCCAGGAGTTCACAATCAACTTTACAGGGTCATTTTCCTCAGCCCTTCTCTCTCCCCAATTTTCCTATTTCATATGGTTTCTTGGCCAGGTCTCCAGCCAGAAAACTGGAGCTTTAGTTACATGAGTCTGCTAAGGACTTCCACAACTGGGGCCAAGTAGCAGGAAGATGCAGAGAAATAAAAGCATTGTGGCACAACCAACCCTCTCTGAGTCACAGATCTACCAATCATTGCCAAGTTTTAGGCTGCACTGACAAAGAATTTAGTAGAAAAACAGAATACAAAAGGATATGAATGGAATATAAATAGAATATGAAGACTGCCAGCTGCACATGAATACACAAATATTAAATTTTTCAGTACTAGGATTGGAAATAAAAGAATATGGAAACATTCAAATGTCCTATAAAGGCAAAAATAATAAGATACTGGTTTTCATAATCAATTTGACAAAATATGAAGACATTGTTCAGTGAGTAGAAGATATTCTTATGTGCTGTTGGTTTATTACCTTATTGGGTGAATTGGTGAAAACTTTTTTTGAGAGGAATTTGACAGACTCCACCAAAATTAAAAATGGAGTTATCCAGAATTTCTATTCTTAAGAATCTTAAACAAATATTTTCACATATGGACAAGGATACACACATGCACACATACATACAAAGATAATAATTATACTGTTTATAATATAATAAATGGAAGTAAAATATCCATAAAAAGGATCTAAATATTTATGTTTTAGCTACATTATGGGTTCTTATAGCTATTTAAAGAGTAAAGCAGAGCTATTGGCACTGATAGGGATCTATCTCTCATACATAACTGCCAAGTGTAGACAAAGCACATCACAGAATAAAATATGTAGAAAATAATTTTTTGGTTCATTTTATTTTTAATTGAACACTATAGAGAATAAAGGGGAAGGGTGTGTGATAAACTATTATATATAGCTATTCATAGGATCAAATGTGGATAATTAAAATTTGGGGTGTGGTGGCATGCACTTGTAATCCTACCTATTCAGGATCACTTGAGGCCAGGAATTCGAAACCAGCCTGGGCAAAATAGCAAGACCCCATCTCTAAAAAAATTAGCCAGGCACAATGGTTCATGCCTATAATTCTAGACTTTGGGAGGCTGAGGTGGGAGCATCACTTGAAACCAAGAATTTGAGACCAGCTTGAGCACCATAGTGAGACCCCCATCTCTATAAAAAATACAAAAAAATACTTGGGCATAGTGGTGCATCTATGTGGTCCCAGCTTCTTGGGTTGACTGAGGCTTGAGCCCAGGAGTTTGAGGTTGCAGTGAGCTATGATGATGCCACTGCACCTCTAGCTCAGTCAATGAAGCCAGACTTATCTCAAAAATAAATTAAAAAAATAAGGATTAGAAATTTGGCTTATATTTCTATATTACTTGACATTTTATAATGAAATATATAAAAGCATAAGATAAATTTTATAAATAGCAGACCACACAATTTCATAATTTTAGTTATTAGATCTCTGCAAGTCAAGAATTACTCAAATTTGGAACCATAATCAGAAATTTTGAAGTATCCTGTGGAACATGCTTATAGATAATATGATTGAAAGCATGAAAGGTTTAGCCTTGTCAGAATGCTTAAGAGACAGTAGGAGCTAGCATTTGTTTTATGTTGTGATAAAAAGGTTAAAATAGTATGGATTAGCTATTATAATAACCAAAATTTTTATAGTTTAATTTTGAGTATATTTTTATAAAAATGGAATTACAAATCTAGGAGTCCAATAAATCAGTCTTAAAGTCTTAAGGAAATGTTTAAAACTATATTTATATTTTTCTGTTAATTGTCCTTATGTTTTACACATGATTAACAAATTGCCTCTGAAACTAGATCATTTTTATATGGCATCTAGAAGATATTTTTTCTCTCCTTTTTTTAAATTATCTTCTAAAACAGATCTCTTTTATTTCTGTCTTCTGTTGCATTCATTTATCTTACTATCTGTGCCTGAATTTTCACATCCATAAAATGGGGATGTTAATAATCATATTTACCATATTGTACAGTTTTGATGATTAAATAAAATGATACATGTCAAGCGTGAATAGTGTCTCACACATAGTAACTGCTCACTAAATATTTTCTATAGTTACATGATTATCTTCATACAACTACCACTATTATCATTACTGCAACCAATTATGGTTAGATTTGCTTAAAAACTATCAGCTGCATGACCATCTACTAAATGTAAGTGTTTTGTGTATTTGAGTGTGTGTGTGTGTGTGTGGTGTTATTTAATCTGCTCTAACTGTAGGTCATCTTCAAAAAAGCTAGACTTGTAACTTGAAGATGGAGTTGTGGTTGAAGTAATTAGGTTAATCAGAAATCTTTACAAATCTATTTCTGAAACATTTACTTTAAAATGAAGGAATGATTAATTTTGAGCAAAGTAACTTCTCTAGCTTATAAGAAAGTGAGGCAGTATTTTAAATATTACTACAACAGGGTCTGAATCCTAGAGCATTCTTCTTTTATTCCATTTCTTTTTTGAAAGGCAATATCAGCAGAACAAGATTTTTCTTTTAAGTGCAAATATTCTAAGGAACATTTTCTTACCTATTATAAAATGCAATTGCTTGCTATATTCTACAATGTTCCCTGATATCATCCTTAGCTACTCTCTCACTGTGAAATGAATATCTACCACTTTATTTCTGAAAAGGCTAAAATGTAAAACACTTAGTGTTTTGCTGTATGGCAGCCCCTTAACATTAATAGGATAAAGTGAGGTCTAAAGCCTTACTATATCATACAAGGGGCACAGGGCAACAAAGTGATCTTTATATAGACTAGATTCACTTTCAATTTACAGGTTGTTTATCCCATCTATATTGATATAAGCACTCCAAACAAAGTGTTTATATTTTCTGGAAAAAATATCAAAAATTTCCTAGTATGTTCATTAAGGATAACTGTAAATATAATTAAGAAAAAATCAAATTACATTAATTTCTAAAGATGGCTTATCATTTTAAGATGTTTGGCTGACATTTTTTAATACAATTATCTACAGTAAGTGGGGCTGGTAATTGTTTCATTATTCTTTGGACTACAGAATGGATCTTGGGAGTGATAGAAAGTTTTACTTTTTGATGGTATTTTTTAAAAAAAATGTATTTGTATCAATTATCTCAAAAAATAACTGTGAAGTTAGACTAAGATTTGTGATAGAGAATAATTTAATTTTGTTCCTCAGTAGGAGATCTGATAAAGCCAATACTATCTTCTTTTTATAAATGAAAGCCATTATGAAGTTAGGGTTTTTAGTATTAAATATTTTAGTGTGATTCGTCAATTCAGATATGTGCATTTTCATGTAGAAGAGAATCAAAAAATGTATCCATTCTTACCACAAAAATAGCAGATTAATATTCTTCATTATATGGTATTATTTTAAAAGATATATTGCTGGACTCTGAGTCATTAAATGATTTTTCTAGATGATGGTGTTCTCTGGAATCTAGATTTTCTGGATGAGTGCCCTTTGCTAATGCAATAGTTACTACCTCTTGCTGAAGGTTATAATTTATAGGAGCCAAAAAATCATAGTCTTTCCTGGAATTGAAAAAGCTTTCCAAAGGCATACATTTGAAATCTTTTACTTAACATTATTTATTAAGCTAAAATTAATTATAAAAAATAACTTTTAGTTTCAGTCATTGAAATGTTGAAATGCCAAAAATCAAACAATTGAAAAACAATTTTTTTCTATTTCTACTTATCAATTCAATTTTTTTGGTATAAACAGTATGAGAGATTGAAAAACTGAAAATCAAAAAATCATATAATTTTTACCATATTTGTCTATAATTAAGGGCCCAGCACAGTGCCTGTGATATTCAGTATGTTGTTTCCCTCACTTCTCCCTCCTCTTGCTTTTTTATTGATTGGTATTGACATACACTACAGATTTCCATCAGCATTAAGAAAAACTGAAAAATGACACAGTACAGTTTTCACTGAATTTTCCCATAATTTGTGGATATAATCATTCCCTGTGGATGTATAAATCCCCAGAACCTTTAATCTCCTCTAATTTATTTCTCTAATCTCTAATTTTACTTGATATTTTTTTCTCATTTTATTAGGCATTCCTGTTTTTTTAGGCATATATTTTCTAAGATTTTTAAATTTGTTTTTACATAATTATTCCAATGAGTATCATTATTTCTCCATTACATTCTAATAACCAAAATTTCTAATTCTAATTTTTTTCTTAAATGTGAACTAACAAATCTTTCATAAAAATAAAATACATATATGAATTTACTCTCAGCCAAGCTCATCTGAGCTTGTGGGTTCAGCTCATTATTGTGGGTTCTGCCAAATCTGAGGAATATAAAAGCAGATTAAATGAGAGTAAATCAAAAGGACATTAAAGTTTAATTTTAGTTGTCTTTCATTCATAGTATATTGAGGAAGCAGGGGAATTGGTTTTTGTTTTTTTTTTTTCTATTCATCAATTCAACTTTTTTTTGGTGCAAACGGAATGAGAAAAAACTTGCTTGTTTCGTATAAGAGAATCTGTTTTATATTATAATCTATTATATAGAATTTAGCCTTCAGGTTTGTGAAGTAAAATGTCAAGTTATTTGAATTGCTACAAAATACTTTATGGTTATTTTAATTGGAAAGATTTTATGTAGGTTTTATTTAGAAAAGTTGGAATGAGAACTTGAGAAGAACTTTAGTAAAAATAAAAACAAAACCTAACTCAGATAGGCATTCATGGGGTATTGGTTCCAGGACCACCTGCAGAAACCGAAATCCAGGGATGCTCAAGTCTCTTATATAAAATGATGTAGTATTTATTTGCATATAACCTAAGAACAGGCTCCCATATGCTTTAAATCGTCTCTAGATTACTTATTATACCTAATACAATGTAAGCATTATGTAATATTAATAGTTGTTAGATTATATTATTTAGGGAATATTAACAAAGGAATAAAAGTCTACATGTGTTCAGTACAGACACAGTCATCCATTTAAAAATTATTTTTGAGCCATGGTTGGTTGAATCCATGGATGCAGAGCCCAAGGATACAGAAGGTATAGATTTTCAAAGAATGTGCTATTAATATTTTACATAATCTTATGATAGTTTAAGCATCAATAATTATAGAAAGGGCAGATGAAATAAATACTATTCTTTTCTGCCAAATATTTCTATTTTGGATAGCAGTGAACAAATCTAAACTTCTTTCTGCCATATTTTGCTTTATAAAAGGTCTCCAAAGATCATAAGTCTAGCCTGACTTATAATTTGGCAAATACATAACTACGAATCCGGCCTTCATATAAATTAGATTGCCTTCCACATGAATATTATTTACTTTCAACTACATAAATATTGAAACTTTGCACACAGTGTTTTTATATACTTGAAAATGTCAGAATTTTTCTAAAGTGTACAATGGATATGTCTGCAAGAGGGTAAACAAAGAAAAATTAAATTTAATATCAGAGTTTCTAAAAGCAATCTGTTCTTTACAAATGTCTGTGTTATGTAATTCACACAAATAAACTGGGGTTGGAGAAGTTCTTAATTATTTAATCTTGGAATTGCAAAGCAGTATTTGGAACTCTTGCTTTAAAATACTGCTTATTGGTAAGGCTAGTTTAAAATCAATTGAGAATACAACTTTATTAATTTTACTTAGTTAAATTTATGTAATGAATAAATTTCTCCAGAAAAGCTCCTATTTATCCCTTAGTTTTCAACTTAGGCATTCTTTCCTCAGGGAAGTAACTCCCCAGACCTGAATAGGTCAATCTATCATAATATTTTAATCTTTTTCCTAGCGATTGGCACATTGCAGTTTTACTCTTTTCTATACAGATGGTAAGCTCCTGAGAAAAGAATACCATTGATATTTATTAATTACTATATTTGTAGTGCCTTACTGGTGACAGAGAAGGTCATAGTAGGTACTTATAGTTATTATTGAGCAAAAACAATTTAAATACCTTGATATAACAATTGTATTGTTGAAATTTATACAGAAGTATCTATCTATTTAGAGTAACAAATATGTTTAGAGGGAACAAATATTAACAGACATTTATATAGCACTTATTTTGTGCCAGGCCCTATTCTTTACTTATATTTACTCAATACGTAGATGAGAAAATTGTACACAGGAAAGTTAAATAACTCACTTAATGTCACAGAGCTAATCGATGAGGGTGGCTCAGGATTTAAATCCAGAGAATCTAGTCTAGATTAGTTATTCTTAACCACCACATTTCCTTGTCTCAAAATCTTTGGGATGGGTAATATTTAGTTATGGAGGCCACCTAAAGATTAGTATTTTAATCATCATATAATAGCTAAAAGCCATAGGAGAAAATGGACAAATTTTATTTTGTCAGCATTTAAAACTTGACATGAACAAGATAATATAAACATTAAGGGAAATGCTACAGAACAGAGAAAATACTTACCATGTATACAACAGTGATTAAATTGTTTAAGATTTTATATATAAATATTACAAATCAATTTTAAAAATTCACTAGAAAAAATAGGCAGATATGAATAGATAACTAGGATATTAAGAAGTGTCAATAAATAAACATATACATACACATACACTCAACTTTACTAATAATCAAAGAAAATATTTTAAATTATAAAGAGATACCATTTTTCATGACAGTCACATTGAACCCAGTTTGGCTAACATTTATTGCACCCTCACATATCTAAAGTAATATCTAATTGTAAAAGATATATAGACAATGTTTATTAGATTATTTTAATAGTCTAAACTGGCAAAAATGTAAATGCTATCAATATGAGATATTGATAACAATGTATGTGGTTCTGAGAGATTAAGAAGCTTGCCTGTGTTATATGGATTGTGATGTTCAATTATACTTCGATTTTATAGGAATGAAATGAAAAGACTGTGATTCAGTGGCAAGAATATTAATTCTTATTTCAATTCTAATATAGGTTTTCTTTGGGGTACTGACCAGCTTCTATTTCTATAAAACTGTATTTTTTTATTAATATTATATAAACAGGTCTTATTTATGTTCTAATAGTCCTTCATAACCCAGTATAACATATTAGTCTAATGAACTTCCTTAATGTTTAGGTGGAAATTAATCTTTTATTTTGTGATTTTTACTTTTTCCTCTAGTAACCTAATTTAGACCATTCACACCTTTAGTACTTTGGTTTATTAGTCAGATAATCCTCTATGGTAGCCCATTATTCTAGATCTAATGTTTAACGTACATGCTATTCAAAGATAACATTACTATTTTTTATTTCCTTCATTTTTAATTTGATTATTTTATTTATTATAAAGAATCTCTGAAATTCTAAGTCATAGAATGTAAATAACTAGAATCTACATAAATATGTATACCCTAGCCACTATATCCCAATCCTTAGGAAATAACTACATTTTTCAAAATTAGTGATTAAAATTTTAAATCCTTAACTTTTTATCATTGTAATTTATCAGTTATTTTTTCTATTCTTTATGCAATAATTATTTTAATAATAAAAATAGTATCTTTTACTTTAATAAAAATAGATTAGAAAATATCCATCCAAAATTGGTATACTTTTATTTTCTCTAAGAATATATCTTATAAAGTTATAATTAGAATACATCCATTATATTAAAAAGTATGTACTATTCTTTTATTGATAGAACACTTGTATACTAGAAGTATTTTTTCATGTTACAATTTAGTTTTAAAACAAACATTTAAAGGTTTTGTGCCATGCCATTTATTGGGTAAATAATATTTTTCTTAACATTTTCTTATTGTTCAGAATTTGAGTTCTATCCAATTATTATGTACAATATTTTAATAAAGTATCACTCAATACTCAGGATTATTTCATGGATTAAAAGACAGGAATTTACTGGATGAAAAGACATAAATTTTTCTTGGCTTTGGTACATTTCCAAAACTTAAGATTATACTAAGTTTTCACATACTTGCTCTAACTGAATATTACCAGTTTCAACATTATCTTTAAAAATTTCATAGATGAAAATGATAATCTTTAATTGTTGCTTTGATTAGAAGTTTTAAATGACTAGTTAGATTGATCAATGTCCTACATACATGTTTAATATTTTTATCTTTTAAGACTTCTTTGCTTTTATACTTATCTACAAGTTCTTTTTAAAAGATAATTTATTTTATTTATATTTGCTATAATATTTCCCCTACTTAGCTATTGCATATTGATTAAACTTTTTAACATGTAGGAATTTTGAATGTTTTTAGTGTATGAATTTTTTTCAAATTTAAGCTTAGCTATTTGGATATTTGATATTATATTGACCATTTTCCTATTTTAAATATTTTATCATTTTCTTTAAATTTTTAAAATATTTAACTCAGTTTTGCTGGTATTTATGTTGATGTCATGTAAGTATGGAATCAAGGGAAGTCTTTTTATTTATTTAATTTGTTTATTGTTTTTGTAGAGACAGGGTCTCACTTGTAGCTCAGGCTGGAATGCAGTGGCACTATGATAGCTCACTGCCCCCTGGAACTCCTGGGCTTAAATGATCCACTTGCCTCAGCCTCCTGAGTAGCTAGGACTACAGATGCGAGCCGCCCCATGGGGCTATTTTTTATTTTTTATAGAAATGGAGTCTCATAATCTTGCCCAGACTGGTGTCAAACTCCTGGCCTCAAGCAATCTTCTGCCTCAGTCTCCCAAATTGCTGGTATTACAGGATTGAGCCACTGTGTCTGGCTTTTTCTTTTTTAATTGTCAACTTTCCTAAAATCATTTTGGAAAAAATTTTTGTTCTAATGATTAGTTATATACCTTCTATATGATTATTAAAGTCTTTTCTATAGCAGCATCTTTAGTCTGGCTAATTATTCATTTGTTCTATTTTTGTTTTCTCTAAGGCATTAATTTTGAAAATAGTATATTTTTGTCCCCCAGATTTTCCTTAGATAGTCTCATCTTTTTTAAAAAAAATTCTAGATAAGAAAGTAGAGCATGACAAAATGAGTGTAGGTTTAGAAATTAGAAAAATTAGGTGCCTAAATTCAGTTCTACTACTAGCCTATTGTTATCCTATTGACCTTAGCCTATTCTATTGAGGTTGGCCTGTTGATTTGAGGATAGAAACTATCTTTAATGCTGTTGTCCAATCTATATTATTAGGTCTAAGGGAGGAAGCTGAAAAATAAATAGACATCTATTTTTTTAAATTTCTTGAGATTTTCTTTGTGTCCTAGGATATGCTCAATCTTAGAGAATGTCCCGTGAGCTGATGAGAAGAACGTATATTCAGTGGATTTTGGGTAGAATGTTCTGTAAATGTCAGTCAGACCCAATTGTTCTAGAGTTTTGTTTAAGTCCATTATTTCTTTATTAATTTTCTGTTTGGAGGATCTGTCTCGTGCCGTCAGTGGGGTGTTGAAATCTCCAGCCATTATGGAGTTGCTATTAATCCATTTGCTTAGCTCCAGTAAGGTTTGCTTTATGAATCTGGGTGTACAGGGATGGTTCAACATACGTAAATCTATAAATGCAATTCACCACATAAACAGAAGCAAAAACAAAGACCACATGATTCTTTCAATAGATGCAGAAAAAGCTTTTGACAAAATTCAACACCCTTTCATGATACGAACACCTGAGAAAATAGGCATAGAGGGGACATACCTAAAAATGATACAAGCCATATATGACAGACCCATAGCCAACATCATACTGAATGGGGAAAAATTGAAATCATTCCCAGTTGGAACTGGAACCAGACAAGGCTGCCCACTATCTCCACTTCTATTCAACATAGTGCTGGAAGTCTTGGCTACAGCAATCAGACAGGAAAATGGAATCAAAGGTATCCAAATAGGGGAAGAAGAGATCAAACTTTCACTGTTTGCTGATGATATGATATTGTATCTAGAAAACCCCAAAGATTCAACCAAGAAACTCCTGGAACTGATCAATGAATTTAGTAAAGTCTCAGGATACAAAATCAATACACAGAAATCAGAGGCATTCATATACGCCAACAGCAATCTAATTGAGAACCAAATCAAAGACTCAATTCCCTTCACAATAGCAATAAAGAAATTAAAGTACCTAGGAATATACTTAACCAAGGACATAAAAGACCTCTACAGGGAGAACTATGAAACACTGAGGAAGGAAATAGCAGAGGATGTAAACAGATGGAAATCCATACCATGCTCATGGATCGGCAGACTCAATATCATCAAAATGTCTATACTACCCAAACTGATCTACAGATTCAATGCAATACCTATTAAAATCCCATCAGCATACTTCACAGATACAGAAAAAATAATTTTATGATTCGTATGGAACCAAAGAAGACCCCGAATATCAAGAGCAATTCTAGGCAACAAAAACAAAATGGGAGGCATTAATATGCCAGATATCAAACTATACTACAAAGCTGTAGTAATTAAATCAATATGGTATTGGCACAAAAATAGGAATATTGTCTAGTGGAACAGATGTAAGAATCCTGATATAAAACCATTCTCATATAGCCATCTAATCTTTGACAAAGCAGACAAAAACATACGCTGGGGAAAAGAATCCCTTTTCAGTAAATGGTGCTGGGAAAACTGGATAGCCACCTGTAGAAGGCTAAAACAGGACCCACACCTTTCACCTCTCACAAAAACCAACTCACGCTGGATAACAGACTTAAACCTAAGGTATGAAACTATTAGAACTCTAGAGGAAAAAGTTGGAAACACTCTCCTAGACATCGTCCTGGGCAAAGAGTTTATGAAGAAGTCCCCAAAGGCAATCACAACAGCAACAAAAATAAATAAATGGGACATGATCAAACTACAAAGCTTCTGCACAGCCAAAGAAATAGTCATGAAAGTAAACAGACAACCTACAGAATGGGAGAAAATTTTTGCATCCTATGCATCTGATAAGGGACTGATAACTAGAATATACTTAGAAATCACGAAAATCAGGAAGAAAAAATCAAATAACCCCATTAAAAAGTGGGCAAAGGACTTGAACAGAAACTTTTCTAAAGAAGATAGAAGAATGGCCAACAAACATATGAAAAAATGCTCAACATCTCTAATCATCAGGGAAATGCAAATCAAAACCACAATGAGATATCACTTAGCCTCAGTGAGAATGGCCTTTATCAAAAAATCTCCAAACAATAAATGCTGGCGTGGTTGCGGAGAGAGAGGAACACTCCTACACAGCTGGTGGGACTGCAAACTAGTTCAACCTCTGTGGAAAGCAATATGGAGATACCTTAAAGCGATACAAGTGAATCTACCATTTGATCCAGCAATCCCGTTGCTGGGCATCTACCCAAATGATCCAATGACACTCTACAAAAAATACACCTGCACTCGAATGTTTATAGCAGCACAATTCATAATTGCAAGGCTGTGGAAACAGCCCAAGTGCCCATCAATCCAAGAGTGGATTAATAAAATGTGGTATATATATACCATGGAGTACTATTCAGCTCTAAGAAACAATGGTGATATAGCACATCTTATATTTTCCTGGTTAGAGCTGGAACCCATACTACTAAATGAAGTATCCCAAGAATGGAAAAATAAGCACCAGATATATTCTCCAGCAAACTGGTATTAACTGAGTAGCACCGAAGTGGACACATAGGTACTACAGTAATAGGGTATCGGGCAGGTGGAAGGGGGGCGGGGGGCGGGTATATACATACATAATGAGTGAGATGTGCACCATCTGGGGGATGGTCACGCTGGAGACTCAGACTTTTGGGGGAGGGGGGGTAATGGGCATTTATTGAAACCTTAAAATCTGTACCCCCATAATATGCCGAAATAAAAAAAAAACATAATTTACCATAACTGATATCTAATTCTAACATAAACAGAAATAAAATATTTGAGTAATACTTTAAAAAAATAAATAAACATCACAACAAGGTATAGTATGTTCACAAGGATCATGCATATTAGATATTGTCTCTCCATAATTCATTTCTTAAATCCTTTGATATAATTCAGCTAATTTTTTTAGGTTCATTATTAGGAACATTTTATGAGGATCTAGAAAAGGTTTATTTTGGTAACAAATGATACATATTTTATAATTCATAAAATGCTCTTCTGATATATTATTTCATGTAAGTTCAAAACAAGTTAGAGGAGGAGTAGTCCCATGTTTCCTGTGGGAAGTCATATATTACATATAACTCTTAAGTTAATAATTTAAATGTTATATAATATTCTGTCCTAATTTATCATTTTCAAGTTGTTATATTTGATTGGTCTTCATGGAACAAATGAATTAAAAATGTATAATAGTCCAGAAAGCTCTCATGTGAGACCACTTGGATTAGAATCCTGGCTCCACCACATATAGATAACTGCATATAGTGTAACCTCCCTGTGTTTCAATGTTTTCTTTTAAAAAATCAGAAGCAACCAACATCATAGGGTCATTTGTAGAATTAAATGGAATAACCAAGTCCTTAAAAGAGTTCTTAACATATCGTACGTTCTGGATAAATACTAGCCATTATTATTAGTTTTAGTATTATATTCCCCTTAAATTAGATATTCAGACATTAAATGAATTTTTATTATTTCAAAATAAATAATGCTTTGGTTTCTTATAAAGATGCCTATGAAGTTAGCAAGAAAATATAATATTGAGCAAGAAATTCATAAAACCCCTTGAAAACATGTCTGTACTCAAAAAACCTACATTTCTATGTGGCAAATGAGTTATGTTAAAAGTACACATAATGATTTGAGTATTTTACACAAATATTCCTTATCTAACATGAAATTATGCTTTAAATGAAATTGTTAGAAGATGTCATTCTATGAAATACATTATCTATTGTATTTTCCTAAGTCATATAGCTGAAAATTTACGGCAGTATTTAGGAACAAAATGTATAGATGAGAGTGATTATGTCATTTCTGAAATTGGTCTTATGTTGTTTTCCTAATTCCAGAGATGTGATCTTAGAGATAATGAAATTTTATCTCAAAGGCAGAATAGTCCTCTTTTCAAAAATAACAATTTACATTTAAATAAAATACAATTATTCATGTCATTCACCATTTACCTAAGGATGCATTAAAAGAGAAATTAAATCAGCCAAAGAGGATTTAGAGGATTTTTCTTGTATGAGACTCCTTTGAAAAGCTTAGGACTTCCCTTTCTTATCCTTGAAATATCACTATAGCTTAATTTATGTTAAGATTTATAGCATCAGGGACTTTATTAAGCTAGAATTATTTAAGATTAAGCTTCAATCAATACATTTTTCTTGTCATTAAATTCTAGTGTGTGTCCAGACACTTCAAATGAGTCAAAATAGACTTAGATAATAAGAGAAAATTCAGGGTATTTAGAATTATGTAAAATCTATTACATGTCGTTGTGCAGATATTAAGACATTTGCTAAATTAGTTTCTTGTTGCTCTGTTTACAACAGTAAAAAAAAAAAAAAAAAAAAAAAAAAAAAGCAATTCCCTTCAAAATTTCTCATTGCCAGAAGAAAAGTGGGTATATTTCCTCTTGGTAGTTTAACACATTATACATATTGCATAACTTCATGTATTCAATCAACAAACCTTTATTTAGTGTCTACTGCATAAGTTCAAACTGCTGAGACACTGGTAATATGAAGATAAGTATGACAGTTCCAACCTTAAGGGATCTGGGGGCAGGCTAGTACAAAACACAGATACAATTAAAGGCACGTAAGCCAAGATGAGACTTGACTTCATACTGAAAATACAACAATAAAGGATTAAAAGAAAATAATAAGTAGCAAAGATAAAAATCAAGATAAATGTTTTTGTGTATCAGAAACTAAAAAGAAGGATATAACAGTGAAAGAAAACTAAAGCCAAGGGTAGGTTGGGCTCTAGGATGGAGTTTTTGCTTCTTTTTACCCTGGTGATTCAAAGTTTTCCCAGTTCTGTGAGAAATTGGAGCAAAGCACATTGTATGCAACTAAGGGCTAGAGCTATAGCCTTTGAATCTCACAGTCCTGTATAGAAAAACAAATAGCATCAACAAAAATCTAGCTTGACAATAGGGCCTTTGGGAGAATAACACTAAAAAAAGTTAAAATAAAAAAAAATCAGTAGACAAAGTGAATCTAAATGAAACAGTATCACAGAGAGTAATAGAAACTTGAATAATAGAAATGAGGAATGCATGAAGAATGTAGCACAAAAAGATAAAACAGATGTCAAATATGTAGGAAAAAATAAAAGATATAGAGAAGAGATTGAGAAATTCTAACACATGTCTCAGAGGAGTTCCTCAAAGAACAAACATTTCTAAAAAAGCAGAAGACATATGTATGAAAATTTTACATAATTGAAGAGTGAGATGATTCTTCAAATTGAAGGACCAAACAGCATAAATAAATACAAACTGGTCATATCATGGAAAAACCAAAGAAGTTAATGGTAAGAGACAATTCTAAAAGCAACCAGAATAGACTCCTTAACAACAAAGCAATTAGAAGGAATAATGGCTTATGAGTTTTTATGAAATTAAGTACCACCCTAGAGTTTTATCTCTCAAGAGTGAAGGCAAAGACAGACAAATATTCAAAAACTAAGAGAGTTTAAAACCCACAGATGCTTATTAAGTATGCTCTTCAACAAGAAGAGTAAATGGAGAGAGAAACATGGCAATCAAGAACTTTTAAAAATGTACTGGCAAATAGATTTAAATACTGGATTTAAATAAACCTGTAATTTTATTTTTTAAAAACAGGTTAAAGTAGAAAACACTTTAGCAGTTTAATTAAAACTGCATGTATGAGTATCCTATGACCCAGTGATTCCATGCCTAGGTATACTCCACAGAAATGTGATTGTATGTTCACGAAAAGACACATACTAGCCAGAAGTTGGAAATAGAACAAATTTGGAAATGATCATAATAGTTCTAAATAGTAAATATTCAACTGAGTTGAATTAATAAATAAACTCTCATGCATTTATAGAATGGACTACTACAAAACAATGAAAATGAATGAAACACCATTCACATGATGTAGATGATTCTCACAAACATAATGTTGAATAAAGAAGACAGAAAAAATACATTGTAGATGATTCACCAATATAAAGTAAAATATAACAAAAAATATTTTATCCTGGTAGAAGTCAGGATGTGGTCATCCTTGGAGGAGGAGCAGAGAGTTGGGAGAGAAACACAAGGATGGCTTTTGGGGAGCTGGTGATGTGTGTTCTTAATCTGGATGCTGGTTACATATGTATGTTTGGTTTATAAAATTAATAGGGCTATACATCTATGATATGTATACTTTTTATACACATTATATTTTGATAAAAAGATCTACATATAGGAAGAACTAAAATTCTGAAAAAAAAAGCTTGGAGGATGGGAGGAGGAAGTTCAATGACTACTTTAAGTACACTAAAGTTCTTAGTAGGTAGGCAGAAGTTATTAAAATTTAATCACTAACAGAAATTATGTATGAGTATGTACAGGTTACTGTGTACATTAAAAATGTAAGGGTAGTCATTAAAAAACTAGAACTACATTTTAGAGATACACAATTAGTGAAAAGAAAAAAGAAAAAGCACATGAAAATCATTCACAAGAAGCTGGAAATAAGAACTCCCCCTAAAAAAATAGAAATAAAAAGTAAAAGGCATACTAAGCAGAAAACCAAAATAAGGATATAAAAAATAGTCCCAATATTTTAAATAATCATAATTATAAAATGATTAAAGTTTCCTAATAAAACATAAATGTTTGATTTGTATCAAATATATTGTTTAATAGTAACTTACACTTTAAAATAATTTTATGTTAAGTTACTTAATACTAAACGTTATATTTAAAAAAACAACTTACTGCTACTCTTATAAGAAAAATATCTTTAAAAAGACAGAGAATTAAGTATAGAAATTCTAGAAAAACACTAAAGTTTGTGTCAAAATATTAATTTCAAATGAAAGAATTTAAGAGATAAAACATCTACAGGATTTTTTAAAAATAACAATCTATTATAATGTTATAAAAGGAACAATACACTAAGAACATAACACTCAATGTTTTTTAGACAGCTTTTAAAATAAAGCAAAACAAGCCAAGTCATAGGGAGAAATATTAATAGATAAGTTCAAATTCATGATAAAATATTTTAATATACTATTACCAGAAATTGAAAGCTCAACCAGATAAAAATTTTAAACAGAATATATAAGACTTTAGTAAGTAATCTCAAAGGCTTGATTAATACCCCTGTTGCAAACAGAGAATACATAGAATGTTATGAAAGTGGGCCACTTATTATGTAACAAAGGAAGAAAGTCTCATCTAGTTTCAAAAAAATCACTTCTCTTTAAACCATATTATCCTAACACATTATGATTAAATTAGATATCAGCAATAAAAATGCAGAAAAATGTGTTTGAAAACAAAGAAACTTATTCCTAAATATCTGACATGTTAAAGAAGAAGTAATAGTGGAAATTAAGAAATATGTAGTCCTGAGAGAAAATGAGAATCCACTTTATAACCTGTAGAATACATCTAAAGCTGTAATAAGTATAATAGTGTTAAACTTTTTATTTAAAACTAAGAAAAAGGGGAAAATTATTTAAGCATTTATCTCTGGAAGCTGTATAAAGAACAAAGTTAATCTGGAAAAAGTAGGAGGAAAAAAATGAGGTAGAGAAGAAAAAATAAACAAAAATATATGGAGCATTTAAAGCTGGTTCTTTGAAAGTTTCACGAAAGAAACAAATCTCTTACAGGACTGATTAAGATTTTTTGAAAACTATAGGGAATAGGTTAACTATGAAAAAAATCATATTATAAATAGCATAGAGCATAAGTATCATTTGAGAATACTATGAAAAACCTTAAGGAATGTAATTTCAATATACTTGAAAATTTAGATGAAATGGGCAATTTTCATGAAATAAAATATTATTTCTAAGTTAACTTAATTAAAATAGAAAACCTGAGTAAGCTGCCAAGTGTTCAAAAAAATCAAACTGGTAGTAATCAAACATTAACTCCTGACAAAACACACCAGACCTGGATGATTTTCCAAAGCAAATTCTACCAAACATTCAAGGAACAGATTATTCCCATCTTATGCATATTACTTTAAGACTAAATACAGATGTAAAGCCACTTAAATAAATTGATTAGTATAATTTTAACATCCATGACAGTCTGGAAGAGAAAAAATTACAGGCCAATTTCACATATAAGCATATATATATATATATATAATATGAAAGCCTAAAAAAATTAAAACAAATCTAATCTGGCAGCACCTTTTAAACTTTTGAAAACTTTTTAACATAATGACCAAGTGGGAGGATTATTAAAAATATTTATATTTATTAAAATCTTGGTATATCTATAATTTCCTTACCGAGAAAGATAGTTGGACAAGGGGCTATAAAAACATTACCAGGTATAGTGGTGGATGATGAATTCTAAAGAAAGTATAGGCCCCCTAAGCTATTATTGGCATAGAAAACTTCATTTTTTTTTTTCAAATTACATTTGAAATTATAATGGCAGTTCTGTGACTAGATTAAGTGACTTGGAACAAAGCAAAGAGATATGTGCAATGGTGAGGAATAAACATAGCATTTCTCTAGAATGAATCCATCTTACCAGATGCATACCAGGAGAGGGGGTAGATATAAAATTCTGTAAAAGGACCTATCAGCAATAGAGAAACAGCTTCTTGTTTTTTGGAAAAAAAAAAAATCACAAAACAAAAAGAACATCAATGATGTACATGAAAGAGGCCTACATGAAAGAGAGAATATTAATATCCTTTTGTTAGGAACTGATCAGGCTTTAATTTGAGAATCACAGATACTCTTCTATTTTGAGAAATATGAAGAAACTGGATTGGTCCTAGAAAATATATTCAATAGTAGAAAACAGACTTAATGGGACATTCTTAGGAAACTGGGTATATTTCATTTAGCAAGAGTTAAGGGGATATATTAATATTTCAAATGTTCTTATCAGTTTCATTTAGAGCAATTTGTGATCAACATTAAAAATAAAATAGTTTCAAGTCGTTGACTGTAACTAAGACAGAATAAATTGTTTACATAAGAACTTTGAGAACTATAAAATAAAGAGTATGTTTGTAGAATATTCACCTCTAAAGATCAGTTGAGAAGTGTCAACACTGAATGATTTGTTTATAGCTGCATGAAGTCAGGCCCCTAGAAATGGCAGTCTGTAGGAATTTCATTTTGAAAACATACAATCCATTTCCCACTTACTTCTACAAAGAATTGGATTCAGCAGGTTTCATTTCAACTTTGTAATTCCAAACTGATTTTTTTCCTCATATCTATATCTATCTATATATATTATATATATATATCACATTTATTATGAAGCTCTTATGAATTTTAAAACCAATTTTTAAAATACATTGCCTGATCAGAACATTTGTTTGGAACATACTTATATATTTAAATGTTCTAATAATCCTTTTGTTTTACTAATAAACAAACAAAAACAAGGGAACAAATTTAAGAAAATGAAAGAATTACTGATTTTTCTTTTAAAAGATATAGCTTCAAGGAAAGAAGGAATAGACTGATTGTATCAAATAGTAAGATTTAGCTGTGAAAGATTTAGGGCACAGGGACAATTTTTCCACGTCCTTTTCTGTATATCCCTATTTCATATTTTAAAATTCTTTTGTTGGCAGACAAAGTGGTACTTATTGTTGATTGTGGATATCCGGAGGTGGGAAATTGTGATCGGACATAAATCTCTCAAGAAAAGACCTTGTGTTCTCTCTGTTATTATGAATCAGTACTCTCTGTTATGGGACACCCAGGGATTGACATTTATGTCTAACCTTCTAGATAATGGATTTATATGGCTGTTTAATCTTTTAAGGAAATATGAAGACTCCTGATATTACATTTCTATGCCTTTGTAAATCATATATTAGTGGTATTAAGATACAAGAAAATGCCTTTTCAAGCTCTATTGCTTGTACCAGCCAGATAATTAATAGTTAATACCATTTTAGCATTGTTTCATAAAAGTGACAGAAGAAAAGAGAGTTAATTCCCACCTATTTTGAGGCCAAATTGAGGAAGCATAAAAATTTGGGGAAATTCAGAAAAGTTTGAAATTATAATAATTGTCTAGCAATGTAAGACAGTTTTTATTTTTACTGAGTGTGGAAATTAATGATATAATCCTCTGGAGCAGGGCTTTTCATACTTGAATGTGATATAAATCACCTGAAAATCTTTCAAAAATATAGATTCTGACCCAGTAAATCTGGGGTGGGACCAGAGATTTTGCATATACAACAAGCACTCAAATAATACTAATAGTGATGGTCCATGGACCAGACGTTAGTAGCAAGAACGGAGGGTAGAGGTTTGTAAACTAGGCTCCCTGCATGAGCATCTAAGATTTGCCTGAACCATATGAAACTGTACACTGTGTCTGTGTGCATTTTCAGGGGAGCGTTCTCCTAAGTTTTATCATGTTTTCAAGACTCGCGTGACCTATTGCCCTGAAGTATTGATTAGTATTTCCTGGGTATCTTCCTTGCATTGGTAGGCCCATGATATAATCACTCAAAAGTTTGGAAAACTTAATATACTTCACCTCTCTTGTGCATATTTAAAATGAATATAATGTGTAACACACTTCAAGAATTCTTAGAATTAGTAGAACTTACCTAAGTGTTTCCTAAACTACTTAGCAATGTCTTTCTTTCCTGTCTTATCTTAGATTTCATAGATCTATCACTGTAATTACTCCTGCACTGAGATTCACAATTTCACCACAGGAAACTTCCCCGCTCAAAATTATGCCACCTTTCAGGTGGTGGTGGTAGTCAGTGACTAGCTGAGGTAGAGATATATCATCTCCTTGCCTCAATTTGGTAGAATTCTTACAATCTCCAGGGCTCCTCAGAGCATCATTGGAGGGCTATGATGATGCCACTGCACTCTAGGCAAGGCAACAGAACAAGACCCTGCACCCCTCACCAAACAAAACAAAACAAAACAAAACAAAACAAAAACAGACATATAGAGAACTTAGTCCTATACATGTCTTGCTTTATATTATTTTGTTTCATATTCTGGTCCATATTTTAAGAATCAATGATTTTACTCATGATATGGGGAAGATTTGGGGAACACAGGACACTTAATATTTACTGAAGGCCTACTTTAAGCTAGAAAAAAAATTATGCATATTGACACGTCTTTCTTAATTTTCAAACATTTTTTTGCAAATAGGACATTATTATTTGAAAATTGACAGAAGAAATTAAAGCTAAGGAAAGCTAAATATTTGCCGAAGGTCAGGTATCCTATAAATTAGAAAATTCAGATTCATATAGTCACAGTTACAAACTATGCCATCTTGAGTGATTCATCTCACCCCTCAGACCTTTATACTCTATACTCTCATATAAATTGAGAGAGCTCAATTGTCTTTAAGAGTCCTGCTAGTTCTAAATGTTCACTCATGGAATAAGCTTTGGGAAACACGGACATTTTAAGAACACCACTAGGACAAGCAAGGGTTTTGGAAGCACAGTGCATCTTCTATTCAGTAGATACAACTAGTGCATCTCTGGCAGATGGAGCCTGGTGTCTAGTGATGGGAGAAATAGGCAAAGGATGGGAATCTAGGCAGGTGATCTGTGACAGGGTCCTGACAAGGATTATTAATGATTATTCTGGAAGGCAGGGCATACCTAGTAACAGAGACCCAAGATGCAGGTAATATGTGGAGAGGCAGAAGAAGGGTCCAGCACAGTGACCTAGAGAGGTCTCATCTCAGTTACTGAGGATGAGAGGTAGACCCCATTCTATAGTAGCAATTGTACAAAATAAGGGCATGGGGCTATGGCACAGAAGACTTGCTTGCTGGTATTAGGGCCTAACATCAGAATGATACTAACATACTCTTGACTTAGTTCTGGGTTGCAAAGTTAACCAAATAAAGTCTCCTTTTATTTTCCTGGAGATAGCCTTGAGTATGTTGATACCTAAAGTATGTTGATAGCCTAAAGTATGTTGGAACTACTGAAGGGGGGAAGACAGTGGTCTTATCTGATAGAGACAAAAATATTCTGTGAAGAACAGGCAAGTGTGGGATCTTGACTCTACCTAAAAGACAATTATTTTCACCAAGATTTTTTCCAAAGGCCAAGACTGATCTTTTTCATCTTTTTGATTTAGTTCTTTAGGTAGAGCCATCCTTAAATATATTTAGTTTTTTATAGTCATTTCTTCCATAGCCTTACTGAAGCATTTTGTAATTAGAGCATCCACCTGAGGAAGTCTTTTAAAAATACAAATGTATTTATCTGCATGTTTATTGCCTATTTTTAATACACTTTACTTAATTCAAATAACATAGAGCAAGCCAGGCCACTGAAGGAGTGGAAAACATAGCTGGCAGGCAGAGAAAGTGGGAAAAGTCTAGGATGCTTACTGCATCCTGAATATACAGGTTTCCCAGTGCAGAACTGGCAGCAGCAGAGCACTCTAAAAGGTCTTTCTTAGGAGAAGATAAAGAATAAATGGAGGTCTCTGGCTGTACCTTTATAATTTTGTATAATCAGATTCTTGGTTTTAGATGTTGCATTTTTAGGTTTTAGGTATTGATCTAACTATTCCAATTTAAAAAATTTATCAATCTTTGGTCTTGTTTTGCTGTTTTACACAAAAATTGAATGTTTATTTCAGTGAATTCAACTAGAAGACAATAACCTATTTTATAGTTGTGGCCTTACTGCTATCAGAGTATATCCTTTGAGTTCTGGATTTCCCAAAGCGTTTTCAAATTAAATTCTACAAAATCAAACTTGAGTGGTAGATTTCATATTTATCACACTGCACCATTATGTTTAGCTATATTTATTTTATTGTGATTATACTGTCTCTCCTGGTTCCCCCTCACCAAACTACTGACTGAACCAAGAAGAATTCTTAAGTTCATCCCTGGCATTTCTAAAAAATATTTTTTGGTTAGAAAATTCTGTGCAGAATTCAGACTGAAGGGAGTGAGGTGAGGTGAGTTGACAATGCAGGAAGCACATTAGGTAGACGAAAAGCATAAAGCAAGGTTAAGGCAGTTTAAATTCTTAATTGCAAGAAATTTGTCTTTTACCTCTTCTCATTACTCAGACTTTCTCAAGGATTTCCCATTTGAAGCCACCCCTGTTAGCCATGTTTCTAGGGGCATGGTAACTATCTGGGTACATAAGAGATACTTAGAATACCCAGAAAATGTCAAGAGAAGTGGACTTGATAGAAAAATAATTAGGCTGATAGGATAACTCCAGAAATTTCATAATTTTTTTCTGGAATAATGTACCCAGTATCAAAAAAAGAAATGACAGTGCTTTTTGAGGTTATTTCATATATGCTAGTTCGATTTAGGGGTCAGGAGTCTGTCAAGAAAGTAAGATAGGTGTGCTTGTGACTTGCTCATATAGATAAAGAGCAGTACGAATAACTCTCCAATTGAAAAACATTTCTCCAGCCTCAGTCCAGTCTATAAATTATATATCCATTTTCAACTAGGTTACTACACACTGTTATATTAAAATGTTTAATGTACTCATTAGACATCTGAATTACAGTCATTGACATTTTAGTTTGAATTTCTTTAATCCAAACGTTGATTGCCAAGGCCATTTTTGCTAAAGAGTAAGAGTATTATTGAGAGAATAAATGGGGAGTTGGAGGAATACTTATACATCAAGAAGAACTTTATGTCCAACCTAGGTAGGATACATTGGACAGCTTAAGAACAATTAAAATTTTGGGACTGGAAGAAGGAATATTAGAAAGTGAGACAAAGATAGAAGGACATGGAAGAGAATCTTTGTCCTCTTTACAATGTTTACCTGACCTGTATGCCAATGAGAATGATCTGAGTGCCCACACTGTCGTGTGATGGAGCTTTTATTTTGTGACTAAAATATGACACTCTATCAGGAAAATGAAATGGTTGAATGAACTATAGAACTTTAGAACTTTATATTTGAGGGAGAAAATAAAAAGGTCACCATTTGATAAAAGAGAATGGTATACATAATGGAGACTAAAAAAGCATAGTCAGCCTTCCATGTCAGTGGGTCCTGCATCTGTGCATTCAACCAAGCATGGATTGAAAATATTTGGGAAATAAATCCTGCAAAATTCCCAAAAGCAAAACTTGAATTTGCTCATGTGTTGAGTACTACGTCAAATCCTTGAGAATGAAGTGATATCTATGCATTGTATTAGGTATTATAAGCAATCTGGAGATGTTTTAAGGTATATGGGAGAATTTGAGAAGGCAATGTGTAAATACTATGCCAGGGACTTGAGCAACCCCAGCTTTTGGTATCCATGGGGGGGTCCTAGAACCAATTCCCCATAGATACTAAGGTACTACTGCAATAAGTTTTAGAATAGAACAGCAAGTTATAAGTGAAAAACATTTTTAAATATGTGAAAGTTGCTAGAGTGATCTTTTTAGCTTCAAATAAATATATGCCTTATAGCAAAGCCTCACCTAATTAAAAAACTAAGAGAAAGAAGGAATATTCAAATATTTAAGGTAATCTAAAAAGCAACATGATAAAAGAGTTTTTAAAATTACTTTTATTATTCCCAGTGTTAGATATTCCTCCAATATAGCATGTCACATTGTATAGAAGCAGGCACATCCACTTGATATGTACATAGGACGCTTTAAAAGGGGAGTGGAGTAGTAGTAAATGTCACTAAAATACGGTTTTCAGGATATACTTTGGGTAGAGTTGAGAGTATATAATAAAAATGATGAATTGACTCAAATATTCTTTTCCTGTTTTCTTTCTTTTAAGCACAGTTGTTTAAATTCCCTATATAGTTAGAGCACATGCACTTTTAAGAAAGCATTCTGCTGAAAGTAATTGGGCATTTTCCACGATCACATAAATCTGCTGGTTGGTGTTTGATATTCTTAGAAAGTCAGAAGGTAGGCATTTATTACTATCAGAGGGGTCCTCTAAAGAGAAATTTCATATTGTTTAATAAAACAGAGCAAATTAATGCGTTCTAGATAAATAAAATTCTTTGAAAGAAAATTTTATTCAGAAACCTTTTAAAACTTAAAGTAGGCCGGGCGCGGTGGCTCACGCTTGTAATCCTAGCACTCTGGGAGGCTGAGGCGGGCGGATTGCTCAAGGTCAGGAGTTCAAAACCAGCCTGAGCGAGACCCCGTCTCTACTATAAAAATAGAAAGAAATTAATTGGCCAACTAATATATACATATAAAAAATTAGCCGGGCATGGTGGCTCATGCCTGTAGTCCCAGCAACTCGGGAGGCTGAGGCAGTAGGATTGCTTAAGCCCAGGAGTTTGAGGTTGCTGTGAGCTAAGCTGACGCCACGACACTCACTCTAGCCTAGGCAAGAAAGCGAGACTCTGTCTCAAAAAAAAAAAAAAAAACTTAAAGTAAAACACAGCAGCACGATGCACTTTTGCTATGAGAAAGATGTATGTATAGTTATTTCAATGAATGGTCATGGAAAATTTATCTATATCATTACTCATAATGGCATAATTATATTAGAGAAGCAGCCTCAAGAAGTAGTTTAAAGCAAAAGCTCTTGAGTCAAACTTTCTGGGTTCAATCCTAGCTTCACCACTTGATATTAGTATTTAAAGTTGGAAGAGGTTACATGATTACTATTTGTCTCTGTTTCTTTAATAAGAATGAAGATAATAATACTAATTATTTCTTTGTGCTCTTTGAAAGATTTTTTTTCTTGTTTTTTAAACTTACCCAACTGGCGTGTTCTTTGAAAGATTAAAGGAGATAATAATATGTGAACAATGCCTTGTACATACAAGTACTCAAGATTAGCTTATTATTATAACTATAATGGCTTTTCTTCATTCAATTCCAGGTTTATAGCTCAGACAATTGATACAGAAAAATTCACATAAATTTTGAAAATTGTCCTCAAACATTGAAAATCCAGAAAGTTTATAGAATGAGTATATTAGACAGAAAAAAATCATTTCAATGGACATAAAAGCCCCACAGTATTTTATATTTCATTCCAATTTCTTGTGGCAATAATAAAGAAGAGTGCCTAAAAATGAAGAGATGGAAGAGCACATGATCTCAATCATTATTTTTCAATCACACCAGTGGGTTATGGCTCTTGCCCCTATCTATTCTAAATGATGGTCCTCAAAGGGGAGGTGGGTCTCCTTTGGGAGTCAGGAAAATGTGTATAGTTGGAAAACATTCCTCACAATTAGTCTTACGTGTTCTCAGACTCTTTTTTCATTGGGATGGGCTGCCATTAAATAGTATACAATTCTTATTCTTCATGGAGAGATGACATTGCTGATAGCACTTTCAGAGAAACCTGTTTTTGCCTGCTCAAAACATAGCATTGAATAAATGTCTCCTTCCACTGTTGAATAAAAACTAAAAGGTCAAAATGTACATTTAAGCAGACAAATCAGTCTGAAAAGATGCTTCTTTCAATGTATGACTAACACAACCCTGGTGGTCATTATGGCTAAGAGGAAAAAAATGTGACAAAATCCAGTCACTGACATTCTGACCAAGAGAGTAGAGTTGGAGCAAATTAGAAAACCAGAAGATTCCTGTTAAGAGGCAGGTTGCCAAGAAAAGCACAACCTTGCAAGCTAGTGTAGTGCACGACGGGAATACTGAGTCCAGTACATGATAATGTACTGCTCAAACTTGGAGTGTAGATAAATAATAGAATATACAGATAATAGTGTTATTCAGAGAAAGCCCCTAGAGAAAATGTCCAGGGAGTATTTACATGGTTTGAGTTGGGGAAATGTATAGGCTTACTGTATCACTCATATGTATAGAGAAGAATACTGGACACAGATGGATGCAAACAGCAATAAAGGGGGTCAAATATAATTACTTCTTAGATAATCCTTATCGATGGTGAGACTATTGCCTCCTCAAGAAAGAAAAAAGTAGCAAACACATCAGTGAGATGCACTGTTTAAAGTTATTGACAAAAAGTCATTTAGAGCTCATCCCATTAAATATTTTTTTCTTAAATAATTTCTTAGTTGAAATAATAACAAAATTTATTTAGTGTATATTATATGCCAGACATCAGATCAATAATATAAATTACCTAATTTAACACCCTAAACAAACATTCCATCAACAAGTCTAATTATGTATAAACCAGAGCTGTGTAGCAAGGAGTACATCCATGATTATTTGACTTCTTAAACATTTTTAGCTTCAATAAATTTATTGGAATCTATATAAAGAGGCTCAGTTGTTTTCCATTATAATAATATTAAACCCTGATTGGTCATACCATTGAAACAAGGTTCCTCTTGTAGTTGCTTAACTCTTCTGTATAAAGTCAGGAAAAGTTTACAGGATTCCACCAAACTCACCCTGGCCTTAGGGCATCGTGGCTACTTTTCCATACCCTCCCCTTTGCAATGTTCTGCCTGTAGCTAGTTTTCAAGAAAATAAAGTGTCTTCTCTAACCACTTTATGTAAATGTATATATAAATTGCTGTTTAAGATAATATTTGTCAATGTATTATTATTTTCATATTTATTATTTTAGTATCTCTTTCTTCCAATGGATTTAAGCTAAAGATAGGACTTTTACAAATGTTAATGCTCTTTATCTTGTTTATTAGCAGAGTGCCCAGCATGTAATAGAAACACAATAAATATTTGCTAGGTGTATAAATGAAGTACATTATAGAGTATCTGTCTTGCAAATAATATTTTAGGTCTGTGTTAATTGTTAGTTTATTAACATATGAGTAAACTGAATATAATTTACAAAGCAATAAATGGCATAGAAATGCAAGAAAAAGTACCAGTGTACAATATTTGTTCATTTTAACAACTTTGTTTAATACCAAATCTCTTTGGTACTGAAGATTTAATAAATTAAGTCAAAAGTGTTTTCCTTCAAGAATCTCACAATCCAGCAGGGATGTATACCGGTAAAGAGAGATGAGCAGACAGAGCATTAATAAACTCTATACATTTAATCAATACTTTTGATAATAAAAAATGCAAATCACTAAATTCAGTACAGTTCTTTTAATATTATATACCTGTGGGGTTAGTGATTACCTTCTTATATTCCCTAAATTATCAGTAGCATAAAATCATAACAGCCATTTATCAAATGAATTTTATCTGAGGTACTTTACATTCATGTGAGATGAAATCAGTTATTTTGTTTAGTGCTATTTTAATTACCTCTTCAAATGTAACTCCAAACTTAATAAGCTTACCATGTGCACATTGAATATTCTCCATTTTAAGTGTTTTAGCTTCACCACTGGGATAAAAAAATGAGTGGATGATGATAGTGAAAAAATTATTGAGCTAGTTGAGGTATTCTATTTACTACTAGAAAAAAATAAAAGAAAAATGATTCAACAATGGGACCAACTTGCAAAAATTAAAAAAAAATATGAACAACAAATCATATTTTCATGCCTACTAGATGCCAGATTTTATGCTTTTTATGTATATTTTTTATTGAATTCTTACAAGAATTAAGAATCTTTTTAACTCCATTTTATTAATGAGGAAATCAAATTTTATGGTTAATATTTTATCCAAGTTTATAAAATTAGTATCAAAGCCAAAACTATACTCTAGGACTTTGACAATAAAGCCACATAATTCATCTGTGTTTTAATGCCTCTCTGTATTCTATTGCTACTCTATGTTCTGACATGTCTTGTAGTCTATCAGAATGATGAGTGGTTCCTTATTTCTAATTCAGAATACTCCCAGAAGTTCTCAGACAGTAGGTAGCAGCTTTATTTGTATGTCTGAGTAGTCTATGGATATGGCACACTCAACTAGGCAGAAATATTCATCCACAGGGAAGTCAAAGAGTGTCCTGAGTTTATACTGAGAGAATGTGAAGATTTCTTAAGCAGAAGAGTCTATATTATACTTGGGAAGAGAGAAATAAGACTGCCAGAGATTGGTGCCGTGATTAACTATAAAGCCAATCACATGCAGTTAAAAGAATTGAGATGGGACAGAGTTGGCAGTAGAGCTGCCAACTATATATATATATATATATATATATATATATATGTGTGTGTGTGTGTGTGTGTGTGTGTGTGTGAGATATATCTATTTCAGATATATATGTGTGTGTGTGTATATATATATATATATATATATATATATCACTCTTACATATCTCAATACTGATGGCTTGGGGAGCTTAGTGTAGGTATATTGATTTCATCTCCCATTAGGCCTATCAGCCAATAATTCTTATATAGTATACAACCTTCAAAACCATCCACTGAGGCAAAAGAAGTTGGCAAAGAGAGTTTATGGAAAGCAAATAATAAAAATTACTAATTATTTCATGATCTAACAGATCTTATTTCATTCTTTCCTTGGCTTCCAGAAAGTTTAATGACAAATCTATAGGATATTAATAGTAATTCTGTTGAATCTTATGATTGGTTTACTTATATTCTCCTTTTCTATTTTTCATTTTTCTCTGTAAAAATATTTTCATGCTTACATTAAATCTAATAGACTATAAAAAGCATATATATATGCGCACACATACATGTCTATGTGAGTGTGCATATGTGAATGTCTTCAGGATTTTATTTTTTATAACCAAGTGTTATAAACTTAGGTTTGCTGGAGCAGAGGAGTGGCATTATTAATATCAAGGGTAATGTGTTTTTTCTTGGCACCTGGCAGCAAATTATAAATATTAACCCTTAAAGAGCTGAAAGTATAAATCATTTAAGTCAATTATGGAGAAAGCAGCATCACTAGAGCATGATTATATTCACCACACATATGACTGTATTCATTGGAAGTGTGATCATATTAGGGCCCATACAGCAATTTTCTTTAGATGACAGTGTGGTTTGTGGTATAGCAGGACAAGGAACAAACAAATTCTGTATTTTAGCTTGATATTCCTTGATAACAGATGACATTTTTATAATGTCATGTCTAAGTTTTGGTGTGAAAACTAAGAAAATATTGTGTTTCCCCAAAAATAAGACAGAGTCTTATGTTTATTTTTCCTCAAGAAGACACCCTAGGGCTTATTTTCAGGGGATGTGTTATTTTCCCCTCAAAGCCTCAGCTTGCAGCACGCACAGGATGGCCGGGACCTGACGGGGAGCTGACCTTGTTGGTGGGACTGCCAGCACCATTCCAGTCACCTTTGGGATAGTAGCTGTCAGAATGGGGCAGATGAGAAGGGCTGCTGGTCTTCTGCAGATAAACTGCGTAGCCACGCCCATCACTAGGTCTTGTTTTTGGGGTAGGACTTATATTGTGCAAATGCTTAGAAATCCTGCCAGGGCTTATTTTATGGATAGGTGTTATTTTCTGGGCAACACAGTAGTCCAGAAATTATTATGAGAAAAATAGTCCAGTTCTTATTTAAGTCCTTTTAATGACATTTTATAATGTGCAATAACCACATTTTTTTTCACAAATAATATCACATGAGAAATTGTGATGGAATGTAGAGTGTCATATAAATTTACTTACTCTTGACTGTCAAAGTCAAGTATTGTGTTTATCATTTGAGCTATAATATTTTATATCTCCTGTGGTTTTTCTATTAAAATAATATTGTTCTAAGTGATCAGTTTCTTTCTTAAAATCTTAGGAATTCACTAGAGCAGACGATACAAGAGGCAACGAGATGCAGGGAAGGAAAATAAACTAGAGTCCATGGATAGACAGCATTGGGAAAATATTCACAGCCAATTTTAACTCAGGTGTTTGGTGTGGATACTACTGTAAGAAAATAAAGCTTATACCAACATTCTGAAATTGGATGAGGAAAGGAAGGGTAATTATATTCCCCTAAATTATTATTTTATAGCTAACCTTAAGCAACAGGGTAGACCACTAACCCTAAAAATAGGCGGTGAAATAAAGACCAAAGATACCAGGGAAAATTACTGTTTGCAGTTCAACAGACATGATTGGAAACGGAAACAAAATGAAAAAGGCAATAAAATGAAAACTAAAGGAAATGAAATCAGACCAGATGTTGTGAATCTGTTTTTCATGCAGAGATGCTTAAATGCAAGGAATGGCCTTCCAGGCAAGGTTGCTGAGATAATAACACTGAATTTGTTCAAGACGGTTTGATTAGATGGTCTGACAGTGGAAGTTTAGAACTAAAAGGAGAATAAGCCACGTAGCTAACTGGGCTCTTTGATTTTTAAAAAGAAATTTCCTATCTTTATTCAACATTTTGAATAGAGATTATAAGTCCTCCACTTTTTATTTAGTGCTGATATCAAAAACATAACCTGTTTTGTGACATGCTTTTATCCATCTTTTCAGCAGCTTACCTCTTGTTACTACCAGCAGTTCTTGCTGTCATGTTACCTTTCTTCGTGATTTATTATCACTGGCCTCCTTACAGTTCCTCCACCAGCTTCCCCTACTGTGATCCTTATTATATGAATGTTTGTTCCGTGAGCTACTGTCTTTCATCATGTCTGAGTCTTGGCAAAAATTTCTTCTAAATACAAGTCCTCATAGATGGATTACATTGGTCCCATGTAATCACTGAAACTCTTGGTCAGATGACTGCTATTCATGCCAATTTTCACTTTAGAAGTTTCTATATGAGACAAAAATGTGTACTTAAGCACAGAATTAGGAAATAAAGGAAATGGGTTTTTTTTAGTATTTAGATAGGCAATTTTAAAATTTCCATTTCTTTCTTTTCCTAAATCTGATCTAAACTAAACTTGTTGTACATAAAGTCCACAAATTGTATTTTGCATGCTGTGAAAGAAGCAATTAAAAATAATTAAGATGTGGAAAGAAAAAAAAAAGAATGTCAACAACAAATAACCCATCTAATAAGATAATATTTGTAAATTGGTTATGAAACATAACATTTTGTCAATAAAATACATTTTTAAAAGTGTTCAGTTTTATATAAATATCACTGTAGCAATGAATTCCCCGGTCAGTCAGTTATGTGCCTCCAAACTCTCAATAGCCATTAACATCAGTGCCTGTTAAACATATACTAATCATTTTGATAGGAAAATTATCCCACCCCTCTTCCCATAATCATTCATTAACTTGTAAATACACAATTTTTAAAAAATTATTTCTACAAAGACCAAGACACATACATTGTGATCAATTTGATCTCAATAGGGCTGTCCATAGTATATAATGCAATGATGTACAAACATAGAAAGCAGAAGTATGTTATTGGAAAAGGAAATGGTCTAGCATCATTAACCCATGTATATTATGGCATTTATCACATTCTCTTGGGATATTTGTTTAGGTGCTTATTGCTATGATTAAACTGTGAGTTCTTTTAAAGCAAAAACGGTAGATTATTTATCTTGACATGTCCTATACCTCACAAAACATCTAGTAATAGGAACTCTGTAAATATTCATCAAATGAATTAATATATCATTCTTCAATGAATGATATATTAAATGAATTTATTAATGTGAGATGTGAATACATATATGTACTCATTGAATGAAAAACAATGACAGTTTATAACTACTATCATTTTTCAGGCAGAAAGAGAGAGGGAGGAGAAATAATTCCTGGAAGAACTAAGGATGTTAAGGTTTATCTGTGGGTATCAATGTTATATTTACTTCAGCAATATACAGTTGAAAAATGATAGTTTGCTTAATTTACTGTTTTACCTAGAAAGGTTCTCTGTTTAATAACAGTTGCTAATTAAGGATAGAGTTTAATTAATCATTAAAATAGTACTATATGTATTACTACATACAATATTATTTCATTCAAAATATATAAATATTTTAAAAATTAAAAAATTATTCATAATGCCACTACCTATTGAAAACTATGATTAGGAGTTTGGAAATTACATTTTCTGAAAAGGTGTATAATTATATATTATATAGTGGATAAATAAACATGATTTTTTTTTATTTCAGCATATTATGGGGGTACAAATTTTAAAGTTTCAAAAAATGTCCTTTCTCCCCCTCCCTCCACAAGTCTGAGTTTCCAGCGTGACCATCCCCCAGATGGTGCACATCTCACTCATTATGTATGCATATACCTGCCCCCCTCCCCACTCCCACCTGCCCAATACCCTATTACTGTAGTACCTATGTGACCACTTAGGTGCTGCTCAGTTAATAGCAGTTTGCCGGTGAGTATATGTGGTGTTTGTTTTTCCATTCTTGGGATACTTCACTTAGTAGTATGGGTTCCAGCTCTAACCAGGAAAATATAAGATGTGCTGTATCACCGTTGTTTCTTAGAGCTGAATAGTACTCCATGGTATACATATACCACATTTTATTAATCCATTCTTGGATTGATGGGCACTTGGGCTGTTTCCACAGCCTTGCGATTATGAATTGTGCTGCTATAAACATTTGGGTGCAGGTGTCTTTTTTATTTATTTTTTTTTATCTTTCTTTTTTTTTTTATTTCGGCATATTATGGGGGTACAGATTTTAAGGTTTCAATAAATGCCCATTAGCCCCCCACCCCCACAAGTCTGAGTCTCCATCATGACCATCCCCCAGATGGTGCACATCTCACTCATTCTGTATGTATATACCCGCCCCTCTCCCCCTTCCCACCTGCCCAATACCCTATTACTGTAGTACCTATGTGACCACTTAGGTGCTGTTCAGTTAATACCAATTTGCCGGTGAGTATATGTGGTGCTTGTTTTTCCATTCTTGGGAAACTTCACTTAATAGTATGGGTTCCAGCTCTAACCAGGAAAATATAAGATGTGCTATGTCACCATTATTTCTTAGAGCTGAATAGTACTCCATGGTATACATATACCACATTTTTTTAATCCATTCTTGGATTGATGGGCACTTGGGCTGTTTCCACAGCCTTGCAATTATGAATTGTGCTGCTATAAACATTCGAGTGCAGGTGTCTTTTTTGTAGAGTGTCATTGGATCTTTTGGGTAGATGCCCAGCAACGGGATTGCTGGATCAAATGGTAGATTCACTTGTATCGCTTTAAGATATCTCCATATTGCTTTCCACAGAGGTTGAACTAGTTTGCAGTCCCACCAGCAGTGTAGGAGTGTTCCTCTCTCTCCGCAACCACGCCAGCATTTATTGTTTGGAGATTTTTGATAAAGGCCATTCTCACTGGGGTTAAGTGATATCTCATTGTGGTTTTGATTTGCATTTCCTTGATGATTAGAGATGTTGAGCATTTTTTCATATGTTTGTTGGCCATTCTTCTGTCTTCTTTAGAAAAGTTTCTGTTCAAGTCCTTTGCCCACTTTTTAATGTGGTTATTTGATTTTTTCTTCCTGATTTTCGTGAGTTCTAAGTATATTCTAGTTATCAGTCCCTTATCGGATGCGCAGGTGTCTTTTTTGTAGAGTGTCATTGGATCTTTTGGATAGATGCCCAGTAATGGGATTGCTGGATCAAATGGTAGATCCACTTGTATCCCTTTAAGGTATCTCCATATTGCTTTCCACAGAGGTTGAACTAGTTTGCAGTTCCACCAGCAGTGTAGGAGTGTTCTTCTCTCTCCACATCCACGCCAGCATCTATTGTTTGGGGACTTTTTGATAAAGGCCATTCTCACTGGAGTTAAGTGATATCTCATTGTGGTTTTAATTTGCATTTCCCTGATGATTAGAGATGTTGAGCATTTTCTCATATGTTTGTTTGCCATTCTTCTGTCTTCTTTAGAAAAGTTTCTGTTCAAGTCCTTTGCCCACTTTTTAATAGGGTTATTTGATTTTTGTGAGTTCTAAGTAGATTCTAGTTATCAGCCACTTATCAGATGCGTAGGATGCAAAAATTTTCTCCCATTCTGTAGGTTGTCTGTTTACTTTCATGACTGTTTCTTTGGCTGTGCAGAAGCTTTGTAGTTAGATCATGTCCCATTTATTTATTTTTGTTGCTGTTGTGATTGCCTTTGGGGACTTCTTCATAAACTCTTTGCCTAGGCCAATGTCTAGGAGAGTGTTTCCAACATTTTCCTCTAGAATTCTAATAGTTTCATACCTTAGGTTTAAGTCTGTTAGCCAGCATGAGTTGATTTTTGTGAGAGGTGAAAGGCGTGAGTCCTGCCTTCTACAAGTGGGTATCCAGTTTTCCCAGCACCATTTATTGAAAAGGGACTCTTTTCCCCAGTGTATGTTTTTGTCTGCTTTGTCAAAGATTAGATGGCTATAGGAGGATGGTTTTATATCAGGATTTTTAGATCTGTTCCACTGGTCAATATTCCTATTTTTGTGCCTATACCAGATTGTTTTAATTACTGCAGCTTTGTAGTATAGTTTGATATCTTGCATATTGAAACCTCCCATTTTGTTTTTGTTGCCTAGGATTGCTTTTGATATTCAGGGTCTTCTCTGATTTCATATGAAGTGTAAAATTATTTTTTCTATATCTGTGAAGAATGCTGATAGGATTTTAATAGGTATTGCATTGAATTTGTATATCAGTTTGGGTAGTATAGACATTTTAATGATATTGAGTCTGCCGACCCATGAGCATGGTATGGATTTCCATCTGTTTACATCCTCTGCTATTTCCTTCCTCAGTGTTTCATAGTTCTCCCTGTAGAGGTCTTTTACGTCCTTGGTCAAGTATATTCCTAGGTCCTTCAATTTCTTTGTTGCTATTGTGAAGGAAATTGAGTCTTTGATTTGGTTCTCAATTTGATTGTTGGCATATATGAATGCCTCTGACTTCTGTGTATTGATTTTGTATCCTGAGACTTTACTAAATTCATTGATCAGTTCCAGGAGTTTCTTGGTTGAATCTTTGGGGTTTTCTAAATATAATATCATATCATCAGCAAACAGTGAAAGTTTGATCTCTTCTGCCCCTATTTGGATACCTTTAATTCCACTTTCCTGTCTGATTGCTGTAGCCAGGACTTCCAGCACTATGTTGAACAGAAGTGGAGATAGTGGGCAGCCTTGTCTGATTCCGGTTCTAAGTGCGAATGTTTTCAATTTTTCCCCATTCAGTATGATGTTGGCTATGGGTCTGTCATATATGGCTTGTATCATTTTTAGATATGTTCCTTCTATGCCTATTTTATTAAGTGTTCGTATCATGAAAGGGTGTTGAATTTTGTCAAAAATTTTTCTGCATCTATGGAAAGAATCATGTGGTCTTTATTTTTGCTTCTGTTTATGTGGTGAATTGCATTTATAGATTTACATATGTTGAACCATCCCTGCATCCCTGGGATGAAGCCCACTTGGTCGTGATGGATTATTTTTTTGATAAGCATCTAGATTCGGTTAGCTAGGATTTTGTTGAAAATTTTTGCGTCTGTGTTCATTAGTGATATTGGTCTGTAGTTTTCTTTTTTTGTTGCATCCTTTCCTGGTTTTGGTATCAGAGTAGTATTCACTTCATAAAAGGTGTCGGGGAGGTTTCCATTCTTCTCGATATTGTGGAATAGTTTCTGCAAGATAGGTATTAGTTCTTCTTTGTAAGTGTGGTAAAATTCAGGTGTGAAACCATCTGGACTGGGACTTTTCTTTTTAGGGAGATTTTTAATTGCTGTTTCTATTTCAGCTGTTGAGATTGGTCTGTTCAGGGAATCTATTTCTTTCTGGTTGAGTCTAGGGAGGCTGTGTGTTTCTAGAAATTTGTCCATTTCCTCCACATTTTCCAGTTTGCGTGCATAAAGATTTTTGTAGTACTCATAAATTATATCTTGTATTTCCTTGGGATCAGTTGTGATATCTCCTTTTTTCTTCCTGATGGAGCTTATTAGAGATTTCTCTTTTCTGCTTTTTGTTAACCTAGCCAATGGTGTATCAATTTTGTTTATTTTTTCAAAGAACCAACTTTTTGTTTTATTAATCTCCTGAATAGCTTCCTTGTTTTCAATTTCATTTAGTTCTGATTTGATCTTGTTGATTTCACTTCTTCTGCTGGGTTTGGGGCTGGTCTGTTCTTCTTTTTCCAGCTCTTTGAGTCGTTTCATTAGATTGTCTATTTGTGATCTTTTTGACTTTTGGTTATAGGCATTTATAGAAATAAACTTTCCTCTCAGAACTGCTTTAGCTGTGTCCCAGAGGATTTGATAAGTTGTCTCTCCATTGTCATTTTCTTCATAGAATTTTTTTATTTCCATCTTGATTTCTTCATTTATGACATAATCATTTAGTAGGAGATTGTTTAATTTTCATGTTTTTGTGTAGAAGTGTAAGTTTCTGTTAGGGTTGATTTCTACTTTTATTCCACTGTGATCTGAGAAGATACACGGTATGATTTCTATTTTTTAAAATTTCTTGAGGTTTACTTTGTGTCCTAGGATATGGTCAGTCTTAGAGAAAGTCCCATGAGCTGATGAGAAGAACGTATATTCAGTGGATTTTGGGTAGAATGTCCTGTAAATGTCAGTCAGACCCAATTGTGCTAGAGTTTTATTTAAGTCCATTATTTCTTTATTAGTTTTCTGTTTGGAGGATCTGTCTTGTGCCGTCAGTAGGGTGTTGAAATCTCCAGTGATTGTGGAATTGCTATTAATCCATTTGCTTAGATCCGGTAAGGTTTGCTTTATGAATCTGGGTGCACCTAAGTTGGGTGCATATATATTTAAAATTGTTATATTTTCTTGTTGAACTGTGCCCTTCACCATTATATAATGACCATCTTTGTCTTTCACTACTTTTGCTGGTTAAAAACTAAATCATCTGAAATTAGAACTGCCACGCCAGCCTTCTTTTGGCTTCCACTTGCTTGGAATACTGATCTCCACCCTTTTACTTTTAGTCTATATACATCCTTGCAGGTTAGATGTGTTTCCTGAAGACAGCATATCCTTGGCCTGTATTTTCTTATCCATTCAGCCAGCCTATGTCTCTTGAGTGGAGAGTTTAAGCCATTCAAATTTATAGAGAGACATGATAGTTAAGGTAAATTTCTTTTCATTCTGTTGGGTTAGATGTTATTGGTTTGATTTCTCTCTTGAGCCATTGTAATATCTGGCCTTTAATCTTTGGGTTTTGGTTGTTTTTATATTCATGAGTGTTTATTATGGTGTTCTGTGCGTAACACTGTTTTGAGTACTTCTTGTAGGGCTGGTCTTGTCTTGGTGAATTCTCTGAGACTTTGCTTATCTGAGAATGTCTTAATTTCTCCTTCATATATGAAGCTTAATTTTGCAGGGTACAAGATTCTAAGCTGGGCGTTATTTTGTTTTAAAAGAATGAGGGTGGGTCCCCATTCCCTCCTTGCTTGTATTGTTTCAGTTGAGAAATCTGGAGTTATTCGGATTGGTTTTCCTTTATATGTAACTTCCTTCCTGCATCTAACAGCTTGTAGGAGGGTCTTTTTTGTTGATATTTAGGTCAGTCTGATGATTACATGGCGTGGTGTTTTTCTGTTTGCATTGTATCTCCCAGGAGTCCTTTTGGCCTCTTGTATTTCTAATTCTAGGTTACTGGTTAGACCTGGGAAGCTTTCCTCAATTATTTCTTCAAAAAGCTTATCTAACCCTTGGGTTTTTTCTTCCTCCTTCTCCGGAATCCAGTGGACTCGCAGGTTATTTTTCTTCGTATAATCCCACAGTTCTTGTAAGCTTTGCTCATGTCTCTTATTTTTCTGCTCTATCTCTGTGATTAACTTATTTGATTTGGATGAGTTGTCTTCCAGCTCTGAGATTCTTTCTTCTGTTTGCTCCACCCTATTTTTGAGGCTTTCCACTGTGATTTGAATTTCCCTGAAAAAAATTCTTCATATCAAGGATGTCTGATTGATTCTTCTTCAAGATGTCGATCTCCTTAGTGAATCTTTTTTCCAATTCTTGTATCTTCTTTGTAGTTTCTTTGTGTTGGTTATCCATTTTTTCTTGCATTTCATTGAGCTTTTTAACAATCCAATTTTGGAATTCTTCTTCTGTCATTTTAGTGTTTTGGATTTGTTCAGGATCCATTCTTGAGAGCTGGTGTATCTCCTAGGGGGAATATTTTCGGCTTGATTTTTTGAGTTGTGTTGGTTCCTCCCCATCTGAGTCAATTGCTAGAGCTCAGGAGTCTACTTTTTGTAGTTTCTTGATCAACCACTGGGGGAAGCTCTTCCACCACACTTGGAATGTTCCCCTGACAGGGGTAGCTTTTGGGCAAAGTGGGTTTTCTTGTCTCGCCCCACCTCCAGGGGTGGAGCCTACCACTTTGGGCAAAAGAGATGCTGGGTAAGGGGAGGGGGTATCTCCCCAGTCTGCCCTGAATGCCCTGCACCCCAGTGGCTGTAACTCCCCTCGGCTGCTAGACTTCTCAGTAGATCTTTGATGGAGCCAGGCCTGACGAGCTGATGGCAGATTGTGTAGGGGCGGGATTTGCCAGGAGAGACTCTAGTCTGGGCGAGGGCGGGGAGCTTGGCCGCTGACAGTTGGGCTGTGGACCCTCTCAATGGCGATGGCTACCCCACTCGTAGGGCACCAGTACTGGGGGTGACTGATTAGGGTGCATCCAGTGCTCGGTTAGGAGCCTGGGTCAATAGGACACCCCGCAGGTTCCTCCACGCCATCTGCCCGCCTGCCTGTTCAGTCAGAACGCTTTTACTGACTCACCCTGTGAGGTTTTATTCGCCCGGGGCAGTTCCACGTTAGAGCCCCCGCTTAGTCTCCCTCTAACCACCTCCCTGGTCTGCGCAGATCAGTTTCCTCCTGTCTTGGAGCCATCCCAGCACCGGGCTCAGGGGAGACCACACTGCCACCTCTCACCATTAACCACACCCTCCAGCACCCTCATCTCCTGCTGGGATTTCGCACCAGTTTCAGACAGGTCTCTGGCTGGGTGGGCATGGAGGTCAATGGGGAAGCAAGGAGTTCTCCTGTGGGTCTGATCCCACTTCACCACCTGGCCTGGTGGGCCAGCACCCTCCCATGCGCCTTATTGTTTGCTTTGCACTCTCCAGAGGACGCGGTCTTATTTCCCGATCACCTTGTTTATCCTTTTATGAGAGTCCCGCGCTGAACCTCTGTGGATTCTCAAGCTGTCCTTGTAGTGGGGAGATCCACTCACGTGTAGGAAACCAAGATCTATGTCTCCTTCTCTGGGAGCAGAAATCCGGAGAGTTACCTCTACTCCACCATTTTTTCCCCCTTGTAAAGTCAATATATATGATTTTTAAATGAAGGTTCTATTTTAATAGATATATACCCTGATTGTTTCCTCTTAAAGTTATCTCACAAGCATCTTTTTATGAAATGTAATTATTTTATAAGTTTTTGAATTGGTTTGTAACAGTCTATTAAATGAAGTTACTATTTATGTTCAACAGTTTGCATTATAAAGTAAATTTACTGTCAGTATCATTTCAATAAGTAGCTGTGGTTTAAACTTTCTTATGGCATGATTCTGTAAACTTATGTGTGTGCAGGAAGACATCTTTGTTACTAGAAAAGGAATTTCTCTGAGAGTAATAATTTGGGGACTGCCATTTCCTCACCTAACTCCGCCAGTCCATTGAATACTAGACCAAAGAATGGACTCATTGTAAATAATGCTTAATATTAATAACTATCCAGTGATTTGTTATGAAGCCATGGCTGAATTGCTTATAAACATTATATATCGGACATAAACTGGATTCATCTACAAGGTATTAATACATGTGATCAACTTTAGATGTCACTTTTATGAGGATGCTCAAGTTGTAATTCAAGTGGAAGCCTTTTTAATCATGCTCCTGAAATCTTAATTCATGATAATTTTACTCAGTAATATCAATACTTTTAAAAATAAGGTTTAATAAATTACATCATTAATTATTTATGACTGATTACATCCTATTAGGAGAAAACAATGGTTAAATATAACCAAAAGAGACTTTTAGTATACTTCTTTTAATATCTGAATAAATCTATGTTAATTCAGTAAGACTTTGTGTCCAGTATATGTTTTCAGAGTTAAATTAGAAAATCAAATAACAGCATATAAATATATAGAATATCAAGAAATAGAGAACTCAAGAGAAAAATTACTGATTCTGGTGAAATTGGGATCAAGTTCAAAGGTTATGGAATGGCTATGAGTGGGACCCATTAAAGACTCTTCTAGAGACCTTTATGGCAGCTTCATGGAGAAACTTCATGGAAAGATAAGTGATAAGCATAGACTCTTTGAAAATCTGCGCTAATATAAAATATATTGAGTTCCCTGAAAATATGGTACCAATACATTTTAAGCTGTATATTTTACCCTTTATTTTTTATTAGTGTTTGTAATTTGCTGTCAAAATTACATTTAATTTTGTTGGGATTTACATATTGTACAAACAATCATCACAGAATATTTTGTGAATAGCACCGATTGGGGAATGAGAAATCACACTTTGGATTTGCTTTTAACCTCATGGACTTCTTTGTCATATGTGTGTGGTAAATTTAGGATTTTAATTTTAGGCTTCTTGAAACAGTTAAAAATGACACTGAGAGGAGAATTTGTCTCATAAAAATGGATCTGTTCTGTCAATTTCTGTACATCAGAGCAAAAAAATATATATATATATATTAAAAGAAGACATTATACTTTAAAATGAATTCATTTCCTAGGGAAGTGAACTTCCCTAAGGCATATATCCTGTGAAATAAAACTGTAAATAAGATCCAAGTTCTCCAGATGAGATGGAGTCCAGGTAGCTGATAGAGATGCCTAAATTCAGATAATAGGAACCCAATGACCACTGTGAGTGAGAAAAGAGTAGTCATCTACCCCTTTGTTCCCAGAGAGGGCAGCTACCTGACCTTGAGACACTTCCTATAACCAGAGCTGAGACAACATGGCTGGAAAACTCCTCCCACCAGCCACCTAAATGGGGCACCCAACAAAGACGTCTAGTTTGAGGCCTGGAAACCACTCCACCTGGGACTCAGTTGTCTTCATCCAGTTGGAATTGAACAAGTTTGCACCCTTCATTTGCATATGGACCTGACTGAGGGCTGGGGTCGGAACTTTCCCTATTTAAGGGAGACCCTCCCCCTCATCGTTCTGTGGAGTACCCTCTCCTTTTATACCTTCTTCGCAGTCTGCAGATTATATTTTCATAGAAAATCAAGCTCTCTTTTTTTCTCTCAGGAAAACTCATGGTCTTTTGTTAAGAATCTAATAATAGTCTTGCCCCTTTTAATTGTTAGCCTTTCTTCTTCCATGTGTAGAGTTAATATATTTTAAAAGGTAATCAAAATAATTGAACTGTATACTTAATATTCTGGGGAGAAAAGAAAGAAAAATAAGTAAAATTTACCAGCTTATAAACAACTCATTTGTTCTTGATTTTATCTGTACATTTTATGTACTTTATTTCTAAAGGTTTCTACATTACTACATGTGTCATTTACCTCTAGGAGGCCATTTTAAGTAGTGCTGGATTTGCATCTCTGTGCCCAAAAGTACAGATTTCATAACTGTACACCCAAATTCTATATTGTGAACCATGAAAAAAGAATAGCATCTGGTTTGGTAACTGTTTTTTACAAGAGTATCCAGCAACAGAGGCATTAAACATTAGCATCCAGTGTGTGGGAATTGAATGGTTTTATTGCATAATATGGGAGAATTGCTCACTACTGTCTGTTCCTGCTGACAGTCCTGATGTTCAATCTGGTAAAATCCTCAAAGCATTTTTTTTTAACCCAGTGCTTTGTTATTAGATGTTAATAGGTTCTTGGTCTATGGAGAAGGGAGCAATGGGACAATTAACATGAAAAAACTTAGTGTTAAAGGAGTCAATGGAAGAGAGTACTGTCTGAATAAGAATAAGGTTTGTTTTACTTTTTCTGTTTGTTTATTTTGTCAAGATAAGAGCGGAATAAAATGCAATAACTTAGACTTTAGCTCCTACACCAGAATAGCTAAGTAGCTGAGACATTAAACTTCATTTACTAATTTATTCTTCTATGGCCATCTTCCCTATGATGTCTCTAGAATACTTTAGTTTCCGTCTAGCTGTGATGGCTCCATACAGATCCAGAATGTTAACATTACTGGAGCACTGTCCATGTAAGCTTTGCAGAATTAAAATTATCCTTCTAAAAATGCATAGATGGTATCTAACACCCAGTTAAAATTAATCTGAAAACTTATAATGCATTCAGCTATATATTATAATTGTGTTAACAGGAAAAGAAAACTTTAAAATAATTTAAAGAGGTTTATTCGAGTGACCACAGCCCAGTGTTCCACAAACTCAAGAGTTCCTAAGAAAGTGTGTTTGACGTTGCAGGGTTACAGTTTGATTTTATACATTGTAAAGAGACAGGAATTGCAGGTAAAATCATAAATCAATACATGGAAAATATATAGTGGTTTAGCCTGAAAAGGTGAGATACCTGCAAGCCGGAGTTTACAGGCTGTAGGTGAGTTCAGAGATTCTTTGATTTGTAATTCGTTAAAGAAATAAAGATTTGTCTAAATGCTTCAAATAAGTAGAAAAAATGTTTTAAGATAAGGAAGTTTATTAATCATAGAGCAAGCCACAATATACTGACTCAAAGTGATCTGTTAAGCAAATTGATGATATGCAGACTTGACTTTTTTTTTTTTTTTTTTTTTTTTGAGACAGAGTCTCTCTGTCTCCAGAGCTAGAGAATATAGTAACATCATCATAGCTTACTGCAACCTCAAACTCCTGGGCTCAAGTGATTCTCTTGCCTTGGCCTCTCAAATGGCTGAGGCTACAGGTACATGCCACTATGCCAGGCTTATTTTTCTATTGTTTTGTAGAGACCAGGTCTCACTCTTGCTCAGGCTGGTCTTGAATTCTTGGCTATAAGCAATCCTCCCATCTTGGTCTCCTGAGTGCTAGGATTAAAGACATGAGCTACTGCACTGGGCCTGAAGGTGTGACTTAAGCTTTGCCTTGCATGGCTTTAGGTCCTGTTTGCAATTAGTCTAAACTCCCAAAGGAAGGGGATATAACAAGTCTACCTTCCTTTCCTTCAAGGCCCAGAACTCAGTTTTAAGGTTTTTCTGGTGTCCTCTTGCCTAAGAGGCAATCCATTCAGTCAGTGGGGGTTGAGAAAGAAGAGAGGGAGCCTTAGGGTTTTATTTTTGGTTTATAATAGTATAAACAATCTTTTCCACCATTTCTATAAAATTTAGAAAATATTTTATTTTATTTATTTATTTTTTTTTGAGACAAAGTCTCACTTTGGTGCCCAGGCTAGAGTGAGTGCCATGGCATCAGCCTAGCTCACAGCAACCTCAAACTCCTGTGCTCAAACAATCCTGCTGCCTCAGCCTCCTGAGTAGCTGGGACTACAGGCATGCACCACCATGCCCAGTTAATTTTTTCTATATATATTAGTTGGCCAATTAATTTGTTTCCATTTATAGTAGAGACGGGGTCTCGCTCTTGCTCAGGCTGGTTTTGTACTCCTGACCTCGAGCAGTCCGCCCACCTCGGCCTCCCAGAGTGCTAGGATTAGAGGTGTGAGCCACCGCGCCCAGCCTAGAAAATATTTTAAATCTTCAATTTCCCCTCCCATCGTGCATTTGGAAGAGCTAAATGATATAATTATAGAATTACCATATCTTAAAGCCAAGTTAGACTTTAGCATTGACAGAACTTAACAAGTTAGACAAACCTTGATTTTGATTTATGACCCAATTACTTTGTGAATTTGGGGAAGATATTTATTTGCTCAAAGACTTGATTTATCTTCAACCATAAAAATGAAATGTAACAGACATGTATCTTGGAATTATTATAAGAATTAAAAGTAATAATGCATATATATTGTCTAGCACAATGCCTAGGAAACAACAGACACTCAAAAAGTATTTGTGAAAAATGCAAAGAAACCAGTTGACAACCAGAAGATGTTATTGTGTGAAGGAGAGAATAGTTGGAGGAAAGAATAGCACCAAAATTTTTCTTACTTACATTGTTAGAAAAATTGAAGTATTTTCAAAATTCCTGCCTAATTAATTGTAGCTATCTGTAGATAATGTATGTTATTGAATATATAGAGTCAAACATTATAGTTTTCTTACAATTTTAGAAGCTACACATTAAAGTGCTTATTAAGGGACCAAATTGAACTTGATACTGAATATAGAATGTTTGGATAATCTCCTTTGTTATTACTATTGATGTGCCAATATTGATACATTCTTATTAACTAAACACTACAGTTTACATTAGGGTTCACTTTGTTTTGTAAATTCTATGGGTTTTGAAGAATTTATATTGGCATGTATTCACCACTACAGTGTTATACAGAATAGTTTTACTATCCTGAAAATATCATGTGCTCTAGCTATTAACCCTGGAACCTTTGGTAACCGCTGGTCTTTTTATTGTCTCCATAGCTTTGCATTTTCCAGAATATTATATAGTTGCAAGGGTACAGTATGTAGCTTTTCCAAGTGGACTCCTTTCCTTAGTAGTATGCATTAAGTTTCCTCCACATCTTTTCTTCATTTGATAGATCATTTCTTGGTATTGCTTTTCATACAATCCATTGTCTGGATGTTCCATAGTTTCTTTATCCATTCACCCACTGAGTGACATTTTGTTTGCTTCTGTGTTTTTGGCAATTATAAATAAAACTTCTGTAAATATTCATATACAGTTTTCGTGTGAACAAAGTTTTAAATTTATTTGGGTAAATATCAAGGAGTATAATTGTTGGATTGTATAGAAATAATTCTACACTTCATATGGAACCAGAGAAGACCCTTTATAGAAAAAACAATCAAGGAACAAATTGGGAGGCATCAATTTACCAGACTTCAAGCTATACTACAAGGCTATAGTAACAAAAACAGCATGTTATTGGCACAAGAAGAGAGACATGGACCAATGGAACAAACTGAGAACCCAAATATAAAGCCATTCTCATATAGCCATCTAATCTTTGACAAAGCAAACAAAAGAATACACTGAGGGAAAAAAATCCATACTCAATAAATGGTGCTGGGAAAATTGAATAGCCACATGTAGAACACTGAAACAGGATCTGCACCTGTCATCTCTCACAAAAATTGACTCACAGTGGATAACAGAATTAAACCTAAGGCATCAAACTATAAGAATTCTAGAAGAAAATGTTGGAAAGCTCTTATAGACATTGGTCTAGGCAAAGAATTTCTGAAGAATATCTCAAAGGCAGTCACAGCAACAACAAAAATAAATAAATGGGACCTGATCAAATTCAAAAGCTTCTGCACAGCCAAGGAAACTATCATGAGAGCAAACAGCCTATAGAATGGGAAAAAAATGTTCACATGGTACACATCCGATAAAGGGCTAATAACTAGAATCTATATAGAACTCAGGAAAATCAAGAAAAAAATCAAACAGCCCCATTGAAAAGTGGGCAAAAGACATGAACTGAAACTTTGCAAAAGAATACAGACTAATGGCCAACAAACATATGAAAAATGCTCGATATCCATAATCAACAGGGAAATGCAAGTCAAAACCACAATGAGATATCACTTAACTCCAGTAAGAATGGATTTTGTCAAAAAGTCCCAAAACAACAAATGCTGGCATGGATACAGAGAGATAGGAACACTCCTACACTGCTGGTGGGAATGCAAACTAGTATAACCTCTATGGAAAGTAATGCAGAGATACCTCAAAGAACTAAATACAGTACTGCCATTTGATACAGAAATCCCTCTACTGGGTATAAGACATTCTATACAAAAGACATCTGTACTCGAATGTTTATAGCAATACAGTTCACAATTGCAAAGATGTGGAAACAACCCAGTGCCTATCACTACACGAGTGGATTAATAAAATGCGGTATATGTATACCATGGAGTACTACTCAGCCATAAGAAAAAAGCTACCTATTGTATTATTCTAGATGGAGCTGGAACCTATTCTACTAAGTGAAGTATCACAATAATAGAAAAACAAGCACCATCTCTACTCACCATCAAATTGGTATTACCTGATCAACACTTATGTGCACATATAGTAGTAACATTTATCAAGTGTCAGGCTGGTGGGAAGGAGTTGGGAGGATGGGTATATTCACATCTAATGGGTGCATTGTACACCCTCTGGGAGGATGGATGGAGTTGAAACTCTGACTCAGGTGGGGCAAAGACAATGTATGTAACTTAAACATTTGTACCCCCATAATATGCTGAAATAAAATTTTAAAAATATATATCAAAAATAAAATTCCTCTTTAAAAAAGAAAGAGTATGTTTGGTTTTGTAAGAGACTGCCATTCTGTCTTCCAAAGTGCCTATACCATTTTGCATTCCCTCTAGCAAAAAATGAAGAGTCTCTGTTGCTCCACATTTTCACCAGCCTTTGATGTTGTCAATCTTTTGGATTTTCATAATTCAAATAGGTGAAATTCCTTGATGATAAACGATATTGAGAACTTTTTCATATGCTTATTTGTAACATATGTATTCTTCGATGATGTGTCAGCTCAGATATTTTGCTCATTTTTCAACTGAATTTTTTCTTTTCTTATGACTGAGTTTTAAGAATTCTTTGTATATTTTGGATACCAATCCTTTATCAGATATGTGTTTTGCAAATATTTCCCAGTCTGTGGATTGTCTTTTCATTCTTTTAACAGTGTCTTTTGAAGAGTAGGAGTTTTAAATTTTTATGAAGTCAAATTTATGAATGTTTTACTTTTGTTAATTTTGGTTTTGGTATTGTATTTTAAAAGGTTTTTCCAAATTCAGGATCACCTAGATTTTTTTCCTCTTTTATCTTACAGGAGCTTTATAGTTTTGTATTTTAAATGTAGGTCTATGATTCAACATATAATTTTTTTAGCATATAATTTTTGCTTCATATTTTTCCCCTGGATAGAGCCATACTTGAAAAATTAGTAGTTTCCAAGTCAAAGCATACAGTCTAAGAATAGTTTTCTAAATTTGAAAGCATGACTTTTACAAATTTAAAGTGAGCACATGCCAAAAATTTATTATTGTGAGGCACTAAGATGATAAATCTTGTTTAAAGAAAATTGGATAAAAAAAGAGTGGTTCAATAAAATTTTCTCATTTAGAAACAAAACTAGTTAATGCCCTACAGAGCAATAAAACTATAACCTTTAGGATTATCTTTCCTACAAAAACCTTTCCTATCTCTACTAGATAAAAAATTATTTAAATTACTGTATGACAAGAATCACTTACATGGCTATCAGTTTTAAAAACAAAATGAGCATCAATTCCTACAGAGTTGTAAAATATCTTAATCAATAGTAATTGCAATCAGAACAAAGATACACACCCCTGGAGAATCAGATATTTGCCAGGTGGGCCTGATTTGCAGTGTCTGTCCAGGACAGCAGTAGTCTGTTTTGCCTATTTCAAACTTTTGACAAATTTCTGAACAACTTCACAGTAGAAATTGTTATAAGAGCCAACTCAAGATATACTGAAAGAAATATAAAGGTTTCAATGACTGTCTGTGTACATATGTTTGTGTTTTCTATAGAATTGTGCAGAGTTTCTATAAGTGATAAATAGTTTGGGAATAGCAATCTTAGACTTTATTTTACTTTTGATTATTATCAGAGGTAAGTCAGGTAAGTTCAAGCTATCTAAAAGCTCTAGAAAGAATAAACACCTTGTAGTACAGAGAAACTGAGCAAAAATTTTGAAATAAATTTTAATAAAATTATAAAATGATTATAATTTTGACTATTATATTTTGGGAAGAATGAAATAAAAAGTGTTTTTCCCCCCTGGTTACTAGGTTGTGAACCCTTTGCAGACAGGGACTGTGCCTTATTTATCCTTTATATAATCTACATTTTGTAACATATAGTAAGACTGGGGAGAGGAGACAGGAAAAGATTTAGGATACACAAAGGGAGTGAGGAATTTTACATTTAGCCATATGCATAGTCTTTATTCTCAAAGGTAGTACTTGCTTAAATCTTTCTGTAGGATATTAGTTAATTTGAAAACCAATCATCATGATCAAATTCTACCCCAACAGACATTTTGAGCACCTTTAAGTAGATATATAAACTACAATTAACTAAGATACTAATGTGCTCCACTTGCTTTTTAGTTTCATGTATTTTTGGTAAAGAGGAAAGAAGAATTACTTCTTTTGTTTGTTGAACATTTGTGCAGTTGCCTGTGTAATGGGCTTGAAATTTACAGCTATGGAGCCAGGTATCCAAAAATGGAAACTTGTTTTCTTATAATTAAATTTAGCTTAACTGTCTGAGCTAACATACACTGGGTAGCTAATCTTAATCTTGCCAATTTAGGAAATTCAATATATTTTGGATTATAACTCAGTTTCTTTAGAAAAAATACTTAATATCCTTTTATCTCTTATTCTTCCCTTCTCCTTGGAGTCTTTGTTTTATGTTATCAAGGGAGGAAATTTTTGAAGGAATATTATTCCTTGTTTGATGGATTATAGCATAAATTCTCTTCCCCTTCAGACTTTGCCATTGATATATTTAAAGTCTACCTTCAGGAATTAGAAAGAAAAACTCATACCTTACAATAAAATCTGGCTTTTAAAAATAAAATGTGCTTCTACTTTCAGTCTATTCTGTGGGTTATAGATTTATAAAATTCTACTTTGGAAGTCAAATACCAATAAATTCACTGGATTTTGTTTTATTACACTTTTCCTGGGGCAATAGATTTAGCCTTCAAATTCTGGCTTTAATTATGGAAAACTAAACAATTAAGAAAAATTATATATTTTTTTAATTTTATAAAAATTATAATATTTTTATAATTTTTTTGAAAAATTATGATTTTTGAGAAAAGGCATTTCAAAATCTTGTACAAAAATGGCTGCAGTGAATAAAGGTGAGTTAGAGAAATTTGCAACAAATAACATGCCTTTTAGTCAAAGATCAGTTCTTTATTGTCCTGTGTATTATTATTTTCCAACATAATAGGAATCAATCACCCTTTACATCTCAGGATGGCTATAAAGTGATTGATAGAAATTACTAGTAATTCAGCAATTCACAGCTCTTCAATGAACACATATCAGCATTTGCCACTAACATTACAACATTCCACCACTCACCTCAAGTCAACTGTTAGGCTGTTACTCTAGAGATATTAAATCTTCTCTATGTGTCAATCCTTCAAAGCATAATATTCTAATGTGGTTTTTCTATAATAACATATTCTCTTTCTTTCAAACCTCACTTTTTTTTTATTTCAGCATATTATGGGGGTACAAATTTTAAGGTTTCAAATAATGCCTTTCCCCCTCCCCCAACAAGTCTGAGTTTCCAGCGTGACCATCCTGCAGATGGTGCACATCTCACTCATTATGTATGTATACACCCGCCCCCACCCCTACCACCTGCCCAATACCCTATTACTATAGTTCCTATGTGTCCACTTAGGTGCTGCTCAGTTAATATCAGTTTGCTGTTGAGTACATGTGGTGCTGGTTTTTCCATTCTTGGGAAACTTCACTTAGTAGTATGAGTTCCAGCTGTATCCGGAAAATACAAGATGTGCTATATCACCATTGTTTCTTAGAGCTGAGTAGTACTCCATGGTATACATATGCCACATTTTATTAATCCACTCTTGGATTGATGGGCACTTGGGCTGTTTCCACAGCCTTGCAATTATGAATTGTGCTGCTATAAACATTTGAGTGCAGGTGTCTTTTTGTAGGGTGTCATTGGATCTTTTGGGTAGATGCCCAGCAATGGGATTGCTGGATCAAATGGTAGATCCACTTGTATCCCTTTAAGGTATCTCCATATTGCTTTCCACAGAGGTTGAACTAGTTTGCAGTTCCACCAGCAGTGTAGGAGTGTTCTTCTCTCTCCACATCCACGCCAGCATCTATTGTTTGGGGACTTTTTGATAAAGGCCATTCTCACTGGAGTTTAGTGATATCTCATTGTGGTTTTAATTTGCATTTCCCTGATGATTAGAGATGTTGAGCATTTTCTCATATGTTTGTTGGCCATTCTTCTATCTTCCTTAGAAAAGTTTCTGTTCAAGTCCTTTGCCCACTTTTTAATAGGGTTGTTTGATTTTTTTCTTGCTGATTTTCATGAGTTCTAAGTAGATTCTAGTTATCAGCCCCTTATCAGATGCATAGGATGCAAAAATTTTCTCCCATTCTGTAGGTTGTCTGTTTACTTTCATGACTATTTCTTTGGTTGTGCAGAAGCTCTTTAGTTTGATCATGTCCCATTTATTTATTTTTGTTGCTGCTGTGATTGCCTTTGGGGTCTTCTTCATAAATTCTTTGCCTCGGCTTATGTCTAGGAGGGTGTTTCCAACATTTTCCTCTATAATTCTAATAGTTTCATACCTCAGGTTTAAGTCTGTTATCCAGTGTGAGTGGATCTTTGTGAGAGGTGAAAGGTGTGGGTCCTGCTTTAGCCTTCTACAAGTGGCTATCCAGTTTTCCCAGCACCGTTTATTGAAAAGGGATTCTTTTCCCCAGTGTATGTTTTTGTCTGTTTGTCAAAGATTAGAGGCCTATATGAGGACGGTTTTATATCAGGTTCTCAGATCTGTTCCACTGGTCAATATTCCTATTTTTGTGCCAATATCAGATTGATTTAATTGCTACAGCTTTGTAGTATAGTTTGATATCTGGCATATTAATACCTCCCATTTTGTTCTTTTGCCTAGAATTGCTTTTGATATGCGGGGTCTTCTTTGGTTATAAATGAAGTGTAAAATTATTTTTTCTATATCTGTGAAGAATGCTGATGGAATTTTAATAGGTATTGCATTGAATCTGTAGATCAGTTTGGGTGGTATAGACATTTTAATGATGTTGAGTCTGCCAACCCACAAGCATGCAAACCTCACTTTTAAAATAAACAACAAATGCTGGCATGGATGCGGAGAGAGAGGAACACTCCTACACTGCTGGTGGGACTGCAAACTAGTTCAACCTTTGTGGAAAGCAATATGGAGATACCTCAAAGCGATACAAGTAGATCTACCATTTGATCCAGCAATTCCACTACTGGGCATCTACCCAAAAGATCAAAAGTCACTTTATGAAAAAGACACCTGCACTCGAATGTTTATAGCAGCACAATTCACAATCGCAAATCTATGAAAACAACCCAAGTGCCCATTAGTTCATGAGTGGATTAACAAAATGTGGTGTATGTATACCATGGAATACTACTCAGCTTTAAGAAACAACGGTGATATAGCACCTCTTGTATATTCCTGGATACAGCTGGAACCCATTCTATTAAGTGAAGTATCTCAAGAATGGAAAAACTAGCACCACATGTACTCACCAGCAAATTGGTATTAACCGATCAACACCTAAGTGGACATATAGGAGTAACATTTATGGGGTGTCGGGAGGGTGGAAGGGGGGAGGTGGGGATGGGCATATACAACCACAATGAGTAAGATATGCAACATTTGGGGGATGGACATGCTTGAAGCTCTTACTCGAGGGTGGAGGGGGTTATGGGCAATATAAGTAACCTTAACACTTGTACCCCCATAAGACGCTAAAATAAAAAATAAATAAAAAATAAATAAAATGATGTAATTGCTGAATTCAAGTACATCTACAGTTGATAAAGAAATTAATTGGAGGAGTGTTTCTAATGATGTTTACTGTGTGTAACTCATTCCATCAGTGAAGTCTTACGAGATACACAACAATAGGAAGGTTTTATACAAAGTACTTGGCATTTTTTTCTTTCCTGGAGGTTTAACTGCTGTATAGCTGGTGTGAAAACTCAAGCAGTTTGTGAAGATCTTTTAGTTACTTAAATTTACCTGAAATATGAATAACAAAGAAATAACCATTTTTAAGAAATTAGTTTAATGTTTAGTTATTGTGCATATGTGGGAGGTACCCAACATTTTGACTTTCTTTTTCTAGCATTCTATGTTTAGTTTCATGCAAATAGTTGTTGCTAACATTCTGTGAAACATTCAGGGTAATGAGAAAGTGTCACAATAATGGAAAATTCGCAAACTTTTTCTGAAAATTTTATGCCATATTTAATTTTAGAAATTCCACAGATTATTTAGGCATCAACTCCAATGTTCTTATTACAGTGGCCTCAAATTAAGTTTGGTTGTATGCTTCTTGCCACTTATTTCTCTTGTTGTTTCATATTATGTATGTTAATTTAGGAGTTTTATTTCCATATCAGACTTTAATTCTTCAGCAAGATTAACACCATGGCTTGTGACAGCATTATTGAATTGCAAAGAATAACTATACAACCTTGTGTAAAGCCAAACAAAAAAGAACCAGAAAAATCCCTGCTATATTTTTAGTCCCTGCTTTAAATAATAAAATAAATTGGTGGGCATATATTATCATTGTTCTACATAAGAGTTGAACACTCAATATATTGTTAGTGATTTTTTTTTGTATATTTTCTCTGTGCAAAATTCACTAGGAAACAAAAGTTTGTGGCAGCTTTGGTTTCATCTTTAATTAAATAGAAATTACAGGGTTTATTATATAATTAATCTTCTAAGAATGAACATTGTTTTTTCCCCTAAATATTTTTTCACTTGTATAAGCCTGAGTAAAAATAGCTCTGCAATCTAAAATTAAGCACCTTTAGTGAATACAGATTAAACATTCATTGTATACATATACATTATGTTTATTTCCAAAAATCACTTGCCAATGTACTTGGAAAATGATAGTTTTTAATGTGTTATTAAAGTACACCTCTGTGGGCTTTTAAAAAACGCATGATTATTATGCCTTCTACACTCATTGTATTTCCATTCTACAGGAAATATGGTGTTGATACACAGGTGCTTTCTGTTGAGATGAAACCATGCCTGGATCTTTTATAGTCCTTATTGATACATTCATAACTGAATGCTACTAATTAGGTCAAAACCCTACTGAATTGGTTGGGTGCTGTGGCTCACACCTGTAATCCTAGCATTCTGAGAGGCAAAGGCGAGAGGATTGCTTGAGGTCAGGAGTTTGAGACCAGCCTGAGCAAAAGCGAGACTCACTCTCTACTAAAAATAGAAAAAAAAATTAGCCGGTGGTGCATATCTGTAGTCCCAGCTACTTAGGAGGCTGAGGCAGGAGGATTGCTTGAGCCCAGGAATTTGATGTTGCTATAAGCTAGGCTGAATCTATGGCACTGTAGCCTGCACAACAAAGTAAGACTGTGTCTCAAAAAAAGAACAAAAACAAAAACCCTAAGTTTATAATGAAGATTTTCAGTCTTTAACTTCTTCATGTAAATGACCTACCTGTCCTTGTTATGAATTAAACTGACGTGATTCAGGCCACAGAAGTGTCTACCTATGTTTATAAATTATAATTTAGGATTTAGACAAAATAATTTTCTGTTCCTACGTATGCCTTATAAGAGAGTTTCATTCACTGATTCAATAAACATTATTGTCAGCCTAACAAGGGCCTAATATTATAACAGATATTAGATATAATACCTCAAGAAATAAAATAAAATTCCTGCCTTCAGATATATTTCACATTCTCGTGGAGAGAGAGTTTTATAAGTAGTTTATTAAAACACAGGAAGAACCTCTAATGGAAGCATATAAATCCCAAATATTAAGAACATGGAACCATGTTTGTCTTGAAGGGAATTGAGGAGATCAGTAGGGCTTTCCTAAGAAGGAACATTTGATTTGTGTCTTAAAAGAATAGTAGGAGTTGAGCAAGCAGATAAAAGGAGATAGGCAGTCTTGGTCAAGGTTCTAATAGTCCCACAAGAGGCATGGAAGAATATGGAAGATTTTGGAAGTCATAAAATACATATAACTGAAGCATGCAGGGCCTACAGAGGAATGATAAGAGGTTTAAAAATGTCAACAGGAACTATATTCTATGGTAGTTTGATTTTATTTTCTGTACAGTAAGAGAAAGGTGTGACTCCGTAAGGTAATGTCTTTGTGAATGATTGCCCTTGTAGCTTACACACAGATAGTCAGCACATATACGCAAGTGGATTGAAAGAGAAACAGAGAAAAAGACTTAATGATGATATGTTCTGGAATTACTGAGATCTTTTTGTTGTAGTAGTTTTTTGTATGTGCTTTTTTTTTTTTTTTTTTTTTTTTTTTTTTTTGAGACAGATCTCACTCTGATGCCTGGGCTAGAGTCAGGAGTTCGAGACCAGCCTGAGCAAGAGCGAGACCCTGTCTCTACTATAAATAGAAAGAAATTAATTGGCCAACTAATATATATAGAAAAAATTAGCCGGGCATGGTGGCGCATGCCTGTAGTCCCAGCTACTCGGGAGGCTGAGGCAGTAGGATTGCTTGAGCCCAGGAGTTTGAGGTTGCTGTGAGCTAGGCTGATGCCACGGCACTCAGAGTCTCGCTTTGTTGCCCAGGCTAGAGTGAGTGCTGTGGCATCAGCCTAGCTCACAGCAACCTCAAACTCCTGGGCTCAAGCAATCCTACTGCCTCAGCCTCCCGAGTAGCTGGGACTACAGGCATGCGCCACCATGCCCGGCTAATTTTTTCTATATATTTTTAGTTGTGCAATTAATTTCTTTCTATTTTTGGTAGAGACAGGATCTCCCTCTTGCTCAGGCTGGTTCTGAACTCCTAACCTTGAGCGATCCACGCGCCTTGGCCTCCCAGAGCACTACTGTGTGTGCTTTTAAGAAATAGAGTGTTTAAAGATGTTGAATGGGGATTATGTGATAAAGCCAGAAGCCAAAACACTCATCATTTCAGTATTCTTTCAATTTCTTAGGTATTGTTGCCCATGTTTGTTCATATTACATGTATTTGTTGATCACTACTAATTAGTTTTATCTTGGTGTATTAATCATTTTATAGAGAAAGAAAACATTATGTTGGTTTGATAGTAACTCTTTGCTGTCTTCCTACTCCTCATCATGCAACGAGGTAAAGAGAAGAGGAGATCAGGAGACACTCTTCAGAGTGGGCAACTTTCTCTGGGATTAGTTTGCTTCAAATCATTCAATGTTTTAAAAGGCTTACATATATATATATATATGATATATATGTAATGGGTGTTTTCACCGACTTTGGGAAGTTATTGCTTTAGAATATAAAAATTATATTTTTGACATTTTCCATTTATTAATTTGCAAGGTCTCTGTAATATGGTAATCCTCACTGTAAGTCAATAAACATCAGTTAAATGGAAATTTGTAGCTATATTTTCCAATATATTTAACATAGGTGGTGCTTTTGCAAAATTTTGTGATTCTGTAATACTGCTTTTACAGGAGGCAACATTCCATCATTACATATTTTATTTTTATTTTAATCTGGAAACTGTCTTTAATTTCCACCTATATGTCACTCTAAAATCTAATCTACTGGAACTAGAATCTAAAATAATACATAATCAATAAAATCACTCTTAAAAATATAAAATTTTCTCTTTCATGGATTTTGCTATTAAAGAATAAAGGGATATAAGCAAAATATACCTCTAATGTTTCTTCATAGTTCTCAATATCCCCCATTCCCAATATGCATGCACTGTATCTGAAGTCAGAAGTTAACATAATTATATTATACTAGATTTGTGTGATAAAAAAATACGCACATTCACAAACTAATTTGATTTGTTTACTTACAGAAAGTCACATCCTGGAAGATGTCAACAAATGTATCATAGCCTTAAGAGATCAGGATGCTGATAATTTAGATCGTGCTGCAGGGGCTATCAGAGGCCGAGCAGCAAGAGTCGCTCACATCGTCACAGGTGAAATGGATAGTTACGAGCCAGGGGCTTATACTGAAGGTGTAATGAAAAACGTTAACTTCCTTACAAGTACTGGTAAGTCTCAGTCCCCAATAGCGGTTGCACTGTTTCTGATATTTGAATGTACATAGCTAGTAAATATTCCATATCTGTGGAAAAGAAATCTCAGCCTGTGTTGCTTATTTTGACATATATTGCTATTCTACCTGGTGCTTGAATACTGTGGTTATGTTATTTGAAATTAACTTTTGAGGAGTAAACATATTCATTGGCAAACAGAGGTGTTTTATAAATTGCACATTATATAACAGAGGTGTTTTATAAATTACACATTATATAAATTACATACAGGCCTTAGCCACTTATGAATGTTTATTAATGCCAAAGCTGTTAGGAGATTTAATTAGGCCAGTATGGTATTAAGTATGTAATAGTCTCCAAACCATCTTTTAACTACATCGTTGGTACCCTCAGGTTTTTGTTTATATTACTTAAACACAGCAAGTTTGTCTTTTTTTTCAGAGAAATGCTCTCTCCATTCATTTTCAGACGTTTTGAAAAACAACATTTTGTTCTTGCATATAATCTTCTTTGATTACATAAGAAATATGGAACGAGGATTTTGTTTTGGTTGCAGCACCCAAGTTAATATTTTCCAAAATCAGCCAGCAAATGCTTAGTTTTGAATCACTCAGTAAAATGACATTCTTGTTTTTAGCATTATTATTAAACTCACATAAATGTCTGAATTCATATGGATTTACAGACAATGAGGGCAGTCATTATTTTTATAAGTCATCTTGGCAGAAATCCTTCCTGTAAAATCCCTTTGTGACTTTGTGAAATCCTTAGGTTGAATATTTTTACTGTTGCCTCTTAACACTAAAGTGATGGTCATTCCATGGTTACTAAATATTTGATATTGCATACTTAAGTTATCCATATTTTAGAATCATTCTTTATGTTATGTATAAGGCATATGAAAATTTGAAGATATGTATGTTGTTCAGCAGCAAAAGAAGTAGAAAAGACAAGGATGGGTAATTTTTAAATTTTTCTTTGCCTTTTTTTTTTTTGGAGGGAGGCTGTTCTTTGCAATTAATTAATTAAGAGAAACATAAATAAAAGTTGGAAAATCTTCACTAGAAACTAGTTCTGAAGAACTATGCCACAAGGCAAGTTTAGCAAAGTTTGCAGAGAATTGATTTCCCCAGCATGTTGATATGGAAAAGCAGTGATGAAGCTGGGCACATAGTTTTCTCATCATCTCTTGAAATAATGAAATGCAAAAAATGTGCTAAAGAAGGAAGAGGTGCATCTGCAACTCTTGATATTAAACTTATATTTTTATATACACTCCTCAAAGTCACGGGTGTCAATAGGGCACACAGTGGGTGCTTTTTCAATTAGGCATGAAAATATATTTACTTAAAAAGATGATTGTATTCTGGTCATTCAGTATCTCTTCTCTAAACTAGATTTAAGTGATCCTTTCTTGTTGGTCAAAATCAAGTACAGAGTTTTCTGTGTCCCTGATTTTTTTCTGTCTTCTGAGAATGGAATATATATAAAAGAAGGATGTTTCAGGGTTTCTTTTTTAGCTGAATAAAAATTTCCTATAGGGAATTGAATGGGTAAAATCTACCAGGGCTACTATATCTTGCCTCCGTCTCAGTTCTATAATCTTATTAGTAAATCTTGGTGAACGTGCTCTTTATAATATGAGGTGCCAAGTTTATAGTTTTATACTACATAGAAAAGAGTTTATATATGCCATAGTCAAAGAAAGAAGTGGAAGTGAAGTTCTGCAGTGTTCAGAATGTGAAGTGTATTGTGGAAAACTGTTTAAATCAGTAAATAATGAAACCAAGTTATTTACACATTTAATTACAAGTTTGTTAATTCCTCTATGATGTATAATGACCTTACCAGATAAACAACCAATATAGCTACATTATCACATTCAGAAGAGAAAGAAGCCCTTCTTCCTCTAATTAATTGTATATAATTTAAATTAAAATCCTCCAGGTATATTGTGCTCTGTATCCCAAATATAATGACTATAGAATAATCCTGGGTTATTCTATATAAATAGTATCTTATTAATAGAACAATATATTAATAGTTTATAACTCTCCATTTTTATCATTTTAGTTTTTTAGATAATATTTTTGGTGAATCTTTGAAAAAAAGCTTTTTATTTTTGTTTATGTCTTCATTTCAAACATTTCTCCAAACAGCTTTCCTTGGAATTTATCAAAAACACACCTTACTAAAGGGAATTCTGAGCAATAAATTAGACGAAAAGCTAATTAGATCAGTTTGATCTTAACCAAAGCTGAAAAATGTGAGCATTTTTTCTCCCACAGAGATATTGCCTATGAAAAACACTTCCAACTATTCTATCCTCCACAATTAACTAACAGGAGATATTTATTTTTGTTCACATCTCCTTCATATCTTAGATTTATTATTTATAAATAATTATCAAATTAATTGGAAATGTCATGATTTGTGTTATAAAGCTTTTTTTTTTTTTTTTTTTTTTTTTTTTTTTATTTTGGCATATTATGGGGGTACAGATTTTAAGGTTTTAATAAATGCCCATTCCCCCCCTCCCCCCAAAAGTCTGAGTCTCCATCATGACCATCCCCCAGATGGTGCACATCTCACTCACTATGTATGTATATACCCGCCCCCCTCCCCCCTCCCACCTGCCCAATACCCTATTACTGTAGCACCTATGTGTCTACTTAGGTGCTACTCAGTTAATACCAGTTTGCTGGAGAATATATCTGGTGCTTGTTTTTCCATTCTTGGGATACTTCACTTAGTAGTATGGGTTCCAGCTCTAACCAGGAAAATATAAGGTGTGCTATATCACCATTGTTTCTTAGAGCTGAATAGTACTCCATGGTGGACATATACCACATTTTATTAATCCATTCTTGGATTGATGGGCACTTGGGCTGTTTCCACAGCCTTGCAATTATGAATTGTGCTGCTATAAACATTCGAGTGCAGGTGTCTTTTTTGTAGAGTGTCACTGGATCATTTGGGTAGATGCCCAGCAATGGGATTGCTGGATCAAATGGTAGATTCACTTGTATCGCTTTAAGGTATCTCCATATTGCTTTCCACAGAGGTTGAACTAGTTTGCAGTCCCACCAGCAGTGTAGGAGTGTTCCTCTCTCTCCACAACCACGCCAGCATTTATTGTTTGGAGATTTTTTGATAAAGGCCATTCTCACTGGGGTTAAGTGATATCTCATTGTGGTTTTGATTTGCATTTCCCTGATGATTAGAGATGTTGAGCATTTCTTCATATGTTTGTTGGCCATTCTTCTGTCTTCTTTAGAAAAATTTCTGTTCAAGTCCTTTGCCCACTTTTTAATGGGGTTATTTGATTTTTTCTTCCTAATTTTCGTGAGTTCTAAGTATATTCTAGTTATCAGTCCCTTATCGGATGCATAGGATGCAAAAATTTTCTCCCATTCTGTAGGCTGTCTGTTTACTTTCATGACTATTTCTTTGGCTGTGCAGAAGCTTTGTAGTTTGATCATGTCCCATTTATTTATTTTTGTTGCTGCTGTGATTGCCTTTGGGGACTTCTTCATAAACTCTTTGCCCAGGCCGATGTCTAGGAGAGTGTTTCCAACTTTTTCCTCTAGAGTTCTAATAGTTTCATATCTTAGGTTTAAGTCTGTTATCCAGCGTGAGTTGGTTTTTGTGAGAGGTGAAAGGTGTGGGTCCTGTTTTAGCCTTCTACAGGTGGCTATCCAGTTTTCCCAGCACCATTTATTGAAGAGGGATTCTTTTCCCCAGCGTATGTTTTTGTCTGCTTTGTCAAAGATGAGATGGCTATATGAGGATGGTTTTATATCAGGATTCTCACATCTGTTCCACTGGTCAATATTCCTGTTTTTGTGCCAATACCATATTGTTTTAATTACTACAGCTTTGTAGTATAGTTTGATATCTGGCATATTAATGCCTCCCATTTTGTTTTTGTTGCCTAGAATTGCTCTTGATATTCGGGGTCTTCTTTGGTTCCATACGAAGCGTAAAATTATTTTTTCTATATCTGTGAAGAATGCTGATGGGATTTTAATAGGTATTGCATTGAATCTGTAGATCAGTTTGGGTAGTATAGACATTTTGATGATATTGAGTCTGCCGATCCACGAGCATGGTATGGATTTCCATCTGTTTACATCCTCTGCTATTTCCTTCCTCAGTGTTTCATAGTTCTCCCTGTAGAGGTCTTTTACCTCTTTGGTTAAATATATTCCTAGGTACTTTAATTTCTTTGTTGCTATTGTGAAGGGAATTGAGTCTTTGATTTGGTTCTCAATTAGATTGTTGTTGGCGTATATGAATGCCTCTGATTTCTGTGTATTAATTTTGTATCCTGAGACTTTACTAAATTCATTGATCAGTTCCAGGAGTTTCTTGGTTGAATCCTTGGGGTTTTCTAGATACAATATCATATCATCAGCAAACAGTGAAAGTTTGATCTCTTCTGCCCCTATTTGGATACCTTTGATTCCATTTTCCTGTCTGATTGCTGTAGCCAAGACTTCCAGCACTATGTTGAACAGAAGTGGAGATAGTGGGCAGCCTTGTCTGGTTCCAGTTCTAAGTGGGAATGATTTCAATCTTTCCCCATTCAGTATGATGTTGGCTATGGGTCTGTCATATATGGCTTGTATCATTTTTAGGTATGTCCCTTCTATGCCTATTTTCTTAAGTGTTCGTATCATGAAAGGGTGTTGAATTTTGTCAAAAGCTTTTTCTGCATCTATTGAAAGGATCATGTGATCTTTGTTTTTGCTTCTGTTTATGTGGTGAATTGCATTTATAGATTTACGTATGTTGAACCATCCCTGCATCCCTGGGATGAAGCCCACTTGGTCGTGGTGGATTATTTTTTTGATAAGTGTCTGTATTCGGTTAGCTAAGATTTTGTTGAAAATTTTTGCATCTATATTCATTAGGGATATTGGTCTGTAGTTTTCTTTTTTTGTTGCATCCTTTCCTGGTTTTGGTATCAGGGTAATATTCGCTTCATAAAAGGTGTCGGGGAGGTTTCCGTTCTTCTCGATGTTGTGGAATAGTTTCTGCAAGATAGGTACTAGTTCTTCTTTGTAAGTATGGTAAAATTCAGGTGTGAAGCCATCTGGACCGGGACTTTTCTTTTTAGGGAGATTTTTAATTGCTGTTTCTATTTCAGCTGTTGAGATTGGTCTGTTCAGGGAATCTATTTCTTCCTGGTTGAGCCTAGGGAGGCTGTGTGTTTCTAGAAATTTGTCCATTTCCTCCACATTTTCCAGTTTGTGTGCATAAAGATTTTTGTAGTATTCATAAATTGTATCTTGTATCTCTTTGGGATCAGTTGTGATATCTCCTTTTTTATTCCTGATGGAGCTTATTAGAGATTTCTCTTTTCTGCTTTTCGTTAGCTTAGCCAACGGCGTGTCAATCTTGTTTATTTTTTCAAAGAACCAACTTTTTGTTTTATTAATCTCCTGAATAGCTTTCCTGTTTTCAATTTCGTTTAGTTCTGATTTGATCTTGTTGATTTCACTTCTTCTGCTGGGTTTGGGGTTGGTCTGTTCTTCTTTTTCCAGCTCTTTGAGTCGTTTCATTAGATTGTCTATTTGTGATCTTCTTGCCTTTTGGTTATAGGCATTTATGGAGATAAACTTTCCTCTCAGAACTGCTTTAGCTGTGTCCCAGAGGAGTTGATAACTTGTCTCTCCATTGTCGTTTTCTTCATAGAAGTTTTTTATTTCCGTCTTGATTTCTTCATTTACGAAGTAATCATTTAGTAGGAGGTTGTTTAATTTCCACGTTTTTGTGTAGAAATGTGATTTTCTGTTAGGGTTGATTTCTAGTTTTATTCCACTGTGATCTGAGAAGGTACATGGTATGATTTCTATTTTTTTAAATTTCTTGAGATTTTCTTTGTGTCCTAGGATATGGTCAATCTTAGAGAATGTCCCGTGAGCTGATGAGAAGAACGTATATTCAGTGGATTTTGGGTAGAATGTTCTGTAGATGTCTGTCAGACCCAATTGTTCTAGAGTTTTGTTTAAGTCCATTATTTCTTTATTAATTTTCTGTTTGGAGGATCTGTCTCGTGCCGTCAGTGGGGTGTTGAAATCCCCGGCGATTATGGAGTTGCTATTAATCCATTTGCTTAGCTCCAGTAAGGTTTGCTTTATGAATCTGGGTGCACCTAAGTTGGGTGCATATATATTTAAAATTGTTATCTCTTCTTGTTGGACTGTGCCCTTCACCATTATATAATGACCCTCTTTGTCTTTTACTACTTTTGTTGGTTTAAAAACTAAATCGTCTGAAATTAGAACTGCCACACCAGCCTTCTTTTGGCTTCTGTTTGCTTGGAATATTGATCTCCACCCTTTTATTTTTAGTCTATGTGCATCCTTGCAGGTTAAATGTGTTTCCTGAAGACAGCATATACTTGGCCTGTATTTTCTTATCCATTCAGCCAGCCTATGTCTCTTGAGTGGAGAGTTTAAGCCATTCACATTTATTGAGAGAACTGATAGGTAAGGTAGATTACTGATCATTCTGTTGGGTTGGATGTTGTTGCTATGATTTGTGTCTTGAGCCATTGTAATATCTGGCCTTTAATATCTTTGGGTTTTGGTTGTTTTTATATCCGTGGATTATTATTATGATGTTCCGTGCATAACGCTGTTTTAAGTACTTCTTGTAGGGCTGGTCTTGTCTTGGTGAATTCTCTGAGCCTTTGCTTGTCTGCGAATGTTTTTATTTCTCCTTCATATATGAAGCTTAGTTTTGCAGGGAATAATATTCTAGGCTGGGCATTGTTTTGTTTCAAAAGAGTGAGAATGGGGCCCCAGTCTCTCCTTGCTTGTAAAGTCTCATTAGAGAAGTCTGATGTTATTCGAATTGGCTTTCCCTTGTATGTCACTTGCTTCTTTTGTCTTACAGCTCTTAGAAGGGCCTCTTTAGTTGATACTTTGGTCAGTCTGATGACTGCATGACGTGACGTCTTCCTGTTTGCATTGAATCTCCCAGGGGTCCTCTGGGCTTCTTGAACTTGTATATCGAGATTTTGAGCAAGACCTGGGAAATTTTCCTCTATTATATCTTCAAAAAGCTTGTCCAGCCCTTGAGTGCTGTCTTCCTCCCCTTCGGCTAAACCTATGACCCTCACGTTAGGTTTTTTCACATAATCCCACAGCTCTTGTAGACTTTGATCTTTTCTCTTGTTTCTCTGCTGTATTTCTGTGACTGATTTATTTAATTGGAAGGTGTTATCTTCAAGCTCTGAGATTCTTTCTTCTGCTTGATCCACCCTGTTCTTGAGACTTTCCACAGTATTTTGTAGTTCTCTGAGTTGATTCTTCATCTCCAGGACTTCGGTTAAAGTTTTCTTCACTGTGTCAATCTCTTTGTTGAACCTTTGTTCCATTTCTTGGAGGTTTTTTGTGTTTTCTTGGTGTTGGTTATTGAGTTGTTGTTGCAGCTGGGTGAGTGTTCTTATGATCCACATACGAAATTCCTTTTCTGTCATATTGGTTGCCTGATTTTGGTCGGTGTCCGTTTGTAGGGGGCTGGTGCTCCTCCTTGGGGGTGTGTTTTCCGTTTGGTTCTTCATATTTCCTGAGTTCTTTCGCTGATTTCTTCCCATGTCGGTCAGTTGTTGTTTCTTTCCTTAGGTTATTGTTTGGGTATTCACACACCTTGTTTAGTTTCTGAGGCGTTAGGTGGTGCCTGTGGGTGAAATTGGACCACTCCCTGTATATTGAGTCAGTGGGTGCCGTGGAAAGGCTGTGCAAGATGCTGTCCCTGTCAGTAGGTGGCGTTTGCTTGGAGGAACAGGCTATGGTGTTGATTTTGAGTCCTGTTATCAGCTCTCGTTCTGGGCGGAGCTGGGTTGGGTAAGCCTGCCCTCAGGCCGTTAGCAGGGGTCAAAGTTCTGTTCTCTGCTGTCAGGGCGGGGCTGGGATGGTCCCGCTCAGCCAGAAAGTCTGGGTGTGGGGGTGGGGCTGTCTGAGACCCACAGTCTGCAGCAGGCCTCACTTCTTTCCACCCTCCCCAACTCCGCAGCTACTCCTGAGCCTCTGCCAGCAGGCCAGACCACAAGCCACCAGGCCTCCCCGGACTGTGATGCTGGCGGGGAGGTTCCCTGCACAGGAACGCCACCTGGGTTGGGCGCACGGCCTCCTCCTGGGACGTTCCGCCCGATCCGCCCCTGGAGGCACACAGACCTCAGTAGGCTGTTCACGTATAATCCTTCTGTGCCCCGGGCAATGCTAGCCCTCGGTGCAGGGGATCTGGTCTGCAGGTCCGACCTCTGGGTCCCAGAGTTCAAACTGTATTCCCACCAGGGAGAGGGTTTCCGGTCCTAATTCACCCACAGGGAGCCCAAGCTGGGTCTATGTCTCTCAGCCTCTGAGTCGGCACCGTTTTCCTGGGAACAAGGTGCCAGCAGCACCTGGGAGGGCGGGCGGGGTCCCAAACGGGAAGGTCCCGTTCCCTGGAGGTGCCTCCGGCTGGTGGCTATATTGTCTCTCTGGGCAGCCGCGGGTAGGGTCGGCGGAGAGGAGGAGGAGGCAATATGGCGCCTGCCGCGCGGCTCTCCGTGCACACGGAGGTGCCCGGAGGAAGTTGGGAACCTGGTGCCACGTCTGTTACAGGCTCACCGTTGGCAGGCGGCGGCAGTCTCTGGGCTGATGTCCGCAGGTCTCTCCACCCGCTGGGGAGCCCACCAGCAGTCCCGAATGCAGGGGAGGGGAAATAGCAAATCCACCTACCCTTGCCGCTGGTCTCCGGGCTGCTCCGGTGGTCTCAGCCTCCAGTTCTCCTCCGCAGCCTCCTCCCGTGGACTATAAAGCTTTAATAGTTCACATTTTACCAAGTGAACAATAATAGATGTGGCCTTTTTTCCTTTTTGTTTCATATTCTTTTATACAGTCCTCATGTCTTAACCCTGCTTCCTGAAAATAACTTAATGAGGAGCAATTGTGAATTGTTTTTATTACTGAGACTTCACAGACTTATTTTGTAAAATTTTCCTTAAAGTATTGTCATCAATGATAAAACCCAAGCCATACTTATCTAAATCACAAAGAGTGTTTTTAGAACATAGCACCTTTGATTTTAATTAGACGTTGTGGTTCATTAGCACATTTTCAAGATTTGATGATCACCTAAATGTTTTCTCAGCATTAAGAAGTAAAGTTGGCTTGTTACATTTCAGTAATTTATATTGTTCACAAACCCTAGACGTTTTGAGTAAAATACCGTCAACATCTGGATTGCTGCATTTCACTCAGATAGAGGTATGATATTGTAATCTCCAGGTGCAATTTTTTTCCACCCCATACTTCCCTGTTACTAAGCTCCTCCTCTTGTCAGCGGACACGAAGAAGAACTTGATAGGAAAGAGAAAATATATTGGCTTTTTTTTTTTTTTTTTTATAACAAACCTTCTGGGTTGCAGTTTGAAGGCTTATAAGTCACACTGTTAATAATCAATTCAGTTCTTTCCTAGTAGATTGGGAAAATACCTAAATCAGGAGTGGACTGACATAGTATATTTTTGTGTGATTTATGGACTTTATCAAATTCATACATTAGGAGGCCTGAAGGCATCTGTTTGTTTCAAATCTCCAAACCCCACCTGGTTTTACTGTCAGCCAGACTCATGAACCAAAACAGAATAGGCATATAAATGAACCTGACCAAGACATCCTGGTGGCATCCACTGTTGGCATCTGGTAGTGATGACAAATAAAGCTTTATTCATCAAGTACCCAATGAGGCCCAGACTGGAAAGTGTGTACCCAGAATTCCCTCCTTCTTAGAATGGAGAAGAGCCATATAGTTATGCTTTTTAAAATCAAAGGCAAATGAGACAGTTGAAAATAATTTTGAGCCAACAAATACTTCTGAAATTTTATTGTGAAGATTTCTTAAGGCTATTTTAAACAGCAGATAGACTTTTAAAATGTATTTCATTTTAAAATTAGTTTTAAAAAACTTTAATAGCAATCAGTAACCCTATCAGTCCCCTTTCATTCAATGTGTTTTATTGACTTTTCTTTCATTTTACTATGTTTTATTAGCTGAGTTCTATAGCTTGATTAAAAAATGGTACCCTTGAAGCTCTGACTTGAGGGAGGAGTGGGGTCATGGGCAATATACGTAACCTTAACATTTGTACCCCCATAATATGCTGAAATAAAATAATAATAATAAATGGTACTTTCCTTATGTTCCTCTGTCCTACAACCTTAAGTAGTTAGAAGATAAAAACCAACTCAGGAAAGGACATACTATATCAAAAAATAGTACTTGGAAAATTGATAGCCATATGTAGAGGAATGAAACTGGATCCCTGTCTCTTACCCTATACAAAACATTAACTCAAGATGGATAAAATACTTAAATGTAAGATGTGAAATCATAAAAATTCTAGAAGAAAATCTAGAAAAAACTTTTCTGGACATTGGCTTAGGCAAAAAATTTATGACTAAGACCCCAAAACCAAATGCAACAAAAACAAAAGTAGACAAATGAGATTTAAACTGAAAATTTTCTGAACATCAAAATAAATAATCAAAAGAGTAAATAACCTACAGAATGAGAGAAAATATTTGCAAACTATATATTCTTAAAAGGACTGATATACAGAATCTACAAGGAACTCAAAAAACTCAGCAAGGAAAGAAGAAAAAAAACAACAACAAATAAACATTAAAAAGTGGGCAAATGAACATTTTCAAAAGAAGACATAAAAATGGCCAAGAAACATCTAAAAAATGTTCAACATCACCACTCATTAGATAAATGAAAATTTAACCCAAGTAAGATAATATCTTACTCCAAATAGAATGGCCATTATTAAAAAGTCAAAAAATAATAGATGTTGGCATGGATACAGTGAAAAGGGAATGCTTATACACTGCTAGTTGGAATGTAAATTAGTATAATAATTAGTATGGAGATTTCTCAAAAACTAAAAGTAGAACTACCATTTGATCCAGCAGTCTACTAGTGGGTATCAACCCAAAGGAAAAGAAATCATTATGTCAAAAAGATACTTGCAGTTGTATGTTTATTGCAGAATAATTCACAATTGCCAAGATAGGGAATCAACCTAAGTACCCATTAATTGACATGTAGATAAAGAAAACGTATTATATGTATACTATGGAGGACTACAGCCATAACAAAGAGTGAAATGATGTCTTTTGCAGCAACTTGGGTAGAACTGGAGGCTAGTATCCTAAGTGAAGTAACTCAGGAACAGAAAAATAAATGCCATATGTTCTCACTTATAAGAGACAGCTAAGTAATGGCTACAGAAGGACACACAGAGTGGTATAATGGACTCTGGAGACCTAAAAGGTGGGAAGCATGAGAGGGCATGAAGGAGGAAAACTTACCTATCGGGTACAATGTACACTGCTCAGGTGATGGGTACACTTAAAGCCCAGACTTCACCCCTATACAATATACATGTAACAGAATTCAACATTTCCACTTGTTTCTCCCAAATCTGCTGAAACAAAACAAAAAACCAAAGGCTTTAGTTCTAGCAGTCCTTACCCTCTCCTATCTAGCAGTGTTTGAAAATTAGTAGTCTGTATACTAGATATGACTCAAAGAAGTTTTTTGTGTTCAGGGGAGTTTTGACCAACATAATTTTTATGGGCGTTTGCTGATGCCTAGTGGTATCCTCTTTTCTAATGAACCTAGGCCATAGTCTCCTCCACTCCACCTCATTTTATATATAATTACACACACACATACACACACATATAAAATTATTATAATATATATACACATACACGCAGTCTGCTTCACTCAATTTACCTTCCTCAACTATAGAAACATTTTAATTCACCTAAAATTTTATTTATAACTTTTTTTCCTGGTGTGGGCCAAAGGGCACCTTCTACTCCATCTAAGTTGATAATTTTCACAATCCTGTGGACATGCCAGAATCATTACTGCCTTTAGGTTTTCTTTCTGTTTCTTGCATTTCGAATATCCTTACTTTGTGTTTCTCACATCAAATTCTGTCTTTCAAGAGACATCTTATGTCCCTGTCCTTTAGAAACCGCTGGCATTAGTGAATTCCTTCTGTTCTCATGTATTGTAGCTCTTAAGGGATGGGCCACTCAGTTACATCATTCCAGACAACTATTAATACACAGTATTAACAAAATGAAAAAAGAAAACCACACGATCATCTCAATTGATATAGGAAAAGCACTAGACAAAAAAGTATTTCCAATACTCTTCCATGATAAAAACATCTAACAACCTAGGGACAGAAGGGACTATCTTAACATGACAAAGGGAACTTAAAGCTTAGTCCTGTATGTGCTATTGATGAACTTTTCATATAAACATAAAGAAATGGCTTTTCTTTCAAAATAGAATGTAAGCTACTGGAAAAAAGACATTCATATTATTTCTCTTTGCACCTCTCTCAGGGCCTACCATTGTGACTTGTGCTAGATTTACAAAAACAAAAAAACAAAAAAACCCTTTAATTGAGCTTCTCTGGTTTACTTAATTCTACTACTACAGTTGGAATGTGCCTTTTGTTCTCTACTGAACTCTCAAAGTATAATCATTCTTCAAAGCTTTCTCAAATGTCATCATCTTTGCAAAGGAGCTTCTGATTCCCTTTCAGTTATAATTAATTGCTCCATTATCTGTGTTACTATGAGCTTGTCCTCTAGGTAATGTTTATTTCACTTTGCCTTGTATCATAATCAGCCATTTACATACAAGTTTCTCCCACTAGATTGTAATGTCCTTAACATCAGACACCACACTTTATTTTTATCTTCTCCATAGTTTCTACACGTGGTAGAGGCGCTCAATGATCATTGATCACCAAATTCTTCCCCAAACTTTTAATTTAAAATTTACTACAAGATCATAATGTGATGCATATAATATACTTAAATAAAGTCAGAGAGTACATAGTGATCCTAATTCCGTAAAAAAAAAAAACAAAACCCTCAAAAGCATTGGACTCTAGCAAAGGCTGGGGCAGAGGAAATATTAAGAAATTGATTCATTACTACCCAGAGTTAAATATTATCCATTTCAAGAAAACTTGATGTCAAATTTTTAAAAGGTTCTTCAGCAAGCTTTTGAATAAGAGAACACATTTTTTGTTGTATTCAATTACCAACAAGAACCATCATTGAACTACATCTATTGAAATATCTCACTGAAACTACTTTCACTAATGCTTTCAGCAAACCCCTGTCAGGGCTAGCAACCATGCTTTCAAATTCAGAAGCCATCGTTGGCCACCTTTCTCCCCTTGTAGCAATCTGAGATAGGCTTCCAAATTATCTACTTTCTTCCTTATATCTTCAGCCTTAATCTGACACCCTTTAACACAGAGAGCATTAACAAGGGGGTTCTGTATGCAGATCATTTGGCTAACCTAACGTAATTAATTGTCTTCATGTTGGTGATTCCAAAGTTGGAAGTTAAATGACAGCACTGCCTCTCCAAAGATGAGTAAGATCCTGTGGCCTTGGAAATGCTTCTTCTGTTCCCACAAGGATGTGGGACCTTGGCTAACATTGGGAATTGAAGAAAACAGCTACTGGAACTCCTGACTGTTTTCTAACCAAAAAAAACCAAAAAAACCTGGATTTGACTAGGACCCAGATCCAGCTAGGTAACTGAGGATACTTCTTATCTTACGATTTTAAATAAATGAAAATATAAACTTGTCATCAAAAAGAAAGTACCATAAAAATTGAAATCTCCTGTATGTACTGTGTAATGCCAAAGCTTCTTTGGCCTTTTTGATATGGTACAAAGAGTTATCTAAAATTCCACTGTTGGTAATAGCCTCACTAACAAAAATAATACATTCTGACATGTTGCTAGAAATTTTATTGTCAAAGAGGAAATAATATAAAGGGCATAAAAGTAGATTCCAGAGAATAAAGAGGGGCTGAAACATTGCCATATCTGGAAAATGTAAAATATGTAACTTTGAGGTTGATGCTAAATGAAGGGTGGGTTAAGCATAATGGAGATGAATTGGCATGGGCTAAAAGGAATGGAGAATTGGAAGAGGAGTTGGAGAATGAGGATCTGCCGTGAGGTTATTTGCTAGTGCAAAGATGTTCCAGAGTTCTTGTATCTTCATTAACTCTAGAACTCCTATGACCAACCTCAGATGCCTTGTCTCCAGGCAAACAAGACACTATCTAAAAGAGAAATAGATCACACCTTCATACTTTTCATTCTGATCCTACTTTTGCATACTTCTACAAAATAACTAATTCAGATTTACTCTATGGGCTTTTATATGATGAAGGTAATAGGAAGAAAATAATTTATATTTTAAAAGGATTAGGCTTAAAGTACTAGTGTTTGTTCTGGGTTGCAAATAACAGAAACTAATAATGGCTAAATTAAACAGAAAAACACAGGCAGGCTGGAGAACAAGAAGAGAAAACAGACTGCAGGAGAGACTGCATATAGGAACCACAGTTAAAGTTGTCAAAAATAACAGCCATTTGGAGTGCCATTCCAGTTACTTGTAAACATTTAATGCCACTGATGGCTTCATAACATTATGACATTGAACCCCACAGATGGTACATTCATTTGCCACCACATTCCAGAAACTTTTACCACTGGAGTAAATTTTACTATATCTCTGTTTTTGCTTCACTTGCTTTGAATTGAATTTCCTGGGCAGAAGCTTCGAGTTAGTAGAGTTTAAATCATGTGTCCACAGCATTGGCTGTTAGCATGCAGAGGAGCAAGGACCTGGCCTTTGAGTTTCTCTGGAGACAGTGTTCTGCCTCGCGCTAAGACTCTCACACCGGCAGATTCCCCGGCGTAGGAATGGGTTTGGGAGTCTGTGAGCAAGTTGAGGGGATGCGTAGTGATGAAAAGCAGGAGAAGATGACTATCAACAGGAGTAAAAGGATCCAGGGAAGGGAAATTGAGGATTGATTTTACCAAGTTCATTGGTCATCACTGGGATAACAGAATCACTTCCGTCTGTCTCACCCAATCAGGAACATTGTCCATGCGCAGCTTGTTGCCAACCCAATTCTTTTGGACGTTTTGTGAAATTTTTAAAAAGACCATAAAAGCATGCTTTATTCTTGGTAGATGTATTGAACAAAGTATTATGATGCCACTCCAAATCTACGTGTGTTCCAGGGAAGATGTGCCATAGCAGAATATATGATGTGAATATGATTCTATTGTCAAGATAGTGTTTAATAAAACAGTGTTTGTTTTGCTGCATCTTATAAAAACATAAAGGAGTGATGACATTTTTTGAAAAAGCAGGAAAGTATATCCTCAGTGAATATACTGAAGAAACTTCAGTTTCTTCTTTTCTCATTTCCTTAACTACAATAATGACTAAAATTAACAGCCCTGTATCCTATTAATGTTCAAATGTAGAATGATATTGTATTGAACTGTATAATTTTGTTTCAAATCCAAAGGGATAAGGACATTGACTTCATTTCATTTTAAGACTGCTAAGCACTAGACACTTTTTGTAACAGCATAGACTAGTGCCTTCTAAAATTATAGTGTTTGCACAGCCACTGGGAAAAAAGAAGTGGCTGCTCAAAGCCAGAGGGGATCAGAGACTCTGAGGTGTCAAGCAGTCTTAGTTCCTTCCCAACTACCCTGAGGGCTAAGGAGATCAACACACCTCGAACTCACTAATACATATCAGTATGCCACAACATAGTTGTTAGGAAGTTTTGGGTTAGCCAGCTTGCTACTGGGTAACACAACAATTAAGTCTCTTTGTAAGATAATTATTGTAAAATGCTTTATAAACTGTAACATAGCATATGTTTTTAAAAGTGTAGACACTGCCTGAAAAAAGCCTTCTTCCTTCCACTTCATCTTGAAAATCAGATTTATGAAACTAATGAAATAACTCCCTTCAGTTGTTACAAGTATCTATTTCATGTATTAATAGCCCTCAGCTGCAAAGATAGTTAATTTTACTTTTTTAGAGATCTTTATATATAGCTTGGAAAGTCTGGTTATATATTTATTGATGTGAGCTGGTAAAACTTTTATATACTCATCTGTAAAACTAAATTTGAGGTTCAAGGTCACTGAGGCTAGAGAATAAACTAAGATGGTATGTCCCTTAGATTTTCTTTCCTCTGGCTTTGGAGCAGTCATAAACCATGTGGAATTAAGGGTGTAAATCAGATTGCATATCCCTTGGTGGTAAGTAATTGGGGCAAACAGTGGAACCTAATTGGCAATGATTTTAGCCATTTCATCCCCTGCCTCTCCTTCTGAATTGTCTTTCATGTCAATTTTTATGGGGGTCCTCAGATGTAGTCATGGTTGGGTGGGGGTTGTCATAATGAACATAATTTTATTGCCAAGTTTTCAAGATAAGAACAAATTTAGTAAGTGAAGAATTAAGCATTTCTAAGGTGAGTACCTATAGCTGTTGTCAAAATAATGTATATTGCATTTATGCTATCAGATTTCAGGAACATAAAAGCAAATGCTGAAAGGGCATATCATTGCTAAGAGAAAAACAAATTAGCAGGCCACATTTGCAAATGACTGTGTTATCTACAAACTTTAATAGATGTATTTTATTCAATGAAGTCAATAAATTATTTATCATAGTGGATAAATTAAAGGTTACTTCTCTTTCACTTGGAGAAAACTATAAACATAGAAGGTATCTCAAGATCTTCAATGAAGAAAGGAAAGACTCTTTGAAAGTGGGAAGGATATTTTAAATGATAGCCATGGCAGGAAGAATAATACTGGAAGTAGAACAGGTAGACGTTGATCAGGTGTCCAGTTAACCAGCTCAGAGAGGAGGAGATAGTTCAAGAAAAGCCAGGAAGATTTTAGGTAATTAGAAAACTACTTTGTGCCCATAGTTTGCCATGCTGATTTCTGCTGACATATATTTTTACTTCGCAAATCAAATTATCTAACTTACAGTAGTTTACAATCTCCTCTTTCCATAAATTTCAAAGGAAACTATTACAGTTTAACAATGACTCACAACAGGCTAAGTTTCTGGAAGAGGTTTCCTCTGAAATGTATTAGTAACCAAGTGGTATCTTGGAAAACGTAATATATTCTGATGATCATCCACCATTTAATTTTACTGTCTGCCAAAATCTGTAGCAGTTAAAGTTAAGTGAACAATTTATATTATAAAATTTCTCTGCTGATATAGGGATTTTTAAAGGACCATTTATTACAAACACTGCTGGCCATATTTCTTTAAGATTTCGGATAGTCTAAAGCCTAGTGTTGGTTGTAGGTTATAGTGATTTAAGAAAGGTTATACACATTCCTTTACTATGTGCCTTAAAATTCTTAAGTAGCTAGAAAGAAGAATTAGAGTATGGATATTGATAAAAACAAAATTATTTTTGAAGGAAGAAGCAACACTTTAAAATATACTTTTCTTGCCATCCCCCATACCTTATTTTTTTATTCTTCCTTCTACCAACTACTTCTATTTGTAAATAGTTGTTAAGGTCTCTGTTACCAAGCCATCAATGGGCTCTCTACTAGTTGCGCATAGATGCCAATAACATGGCGCTGGCCTTTAGGAAAAGAAAAACATTATTGTAAGTCTACTGATAAGGAGACAGGAACAATTGTTCAAATCTGTCTACCTGAACTGGGGGCTGGGTCTGGTTTTATAAATATAGAGTAATGAGGTGTGACCTGACTGGATCTTGCAATGGGGTGATGCCGAGAGGCATGCTCTGTCTGAACCATGCATGGAGTGATGACAAGGCTCAATCTGATTGGCTCCTGCATCCTGCCACTTTGTGTTCACTTCTTAATTCTGTCCTAGCTCCTTGATCTGAGCACTTATTCTGCTCTTCACTGCACACTTGGTTCATCTGACCATGCTCAGGTTATGTGACTTTCAACTTAGGGGATTCTTGGCAAATGAAAAACTGTTCACAACTTTGTTACATACAAGTTGAGCCAGATTTGTGTGTTGTGCTTACAGTTCTCCATTATATGTGTGTTTTAATGCATTCATCCTATATTCACAATTACAATCAAATAACTTTGAGTCCAGGAACTAACAATGCTTTGTTTGATTGCCTTTTCCATCCACTTAAAAGTTAACAAGAAAGCAAACTGGTCAGATATATCTATTCCATCCCACTCTAACATTCCTTTAAAGTAACAGGAAAGGACCACAAAAGGGAATAAACTCATAACGGCAGATACATGGGTATAGGATCATCTCAGAAGAAAAGATCCAGAGATAGAAAGCAGCTGAAAACACGTAGATAGATGAAAGAGAGTAGCAAAGGCCTCAATCTAGAATGTGCATAGGAGGTAGTGGCTGAGGAAGCCTGGATTCCTCCTGGACTGATGTTAGACTTTTTATCAGCAACACTGATTTCTGCAAGGCAATGAAGCAGTGGCTTCATGTTCAATGAAAAATTCATATGCACTTGTTAATCTTCATCCAAATTATGTGGCAAAATAAAAACTTTTTTGTATGCATAAGAACTCAGAAAATTTCACTTGCACAGAAGTTGTTTGAGAAATGACTTGAAAATGTGTTCAAACAAAACAAGAGATGAAAAAAACAGTAATAATAAGACATGGAAACTGATATTTGAATCTAACTCAGAGATACAATGAATAAAATGACAAAATGGCAGATGACTAGCAGGTCTAGAAAGCAATTGATCCAAATTAGAACACCAAGTCAGTGGGCTCCAAGAGAAGAAAATGGATTATAAAGAGACCCTGGAATAGCTTAAGACAAACAGAATCATTAAATTAGTCTCATGACAAAGAAAGCAATTCACCATCCTCTCTAAAAGATATTAGTATACCAGTCCTCACCCAGCAGGCTTAGAATATCATGGATCTAACTTCAAAATCCTAAATCTTTAGAACTCTTGTCTAGTTGTATTGTTATCAGGTCATGCTTAACTTTTTGTATTTTTTCACTGTCTATATTTGTAATGTCTTTCGTTATTTTTAAAGAACCAGATTTTAATGTCACATGGTGAGCATTATCTGTTATGCCTGTTTTGAATATATATTAGTTATGTTTGCATTAATGACATAAACATGTGTGTATGTTTATATACAGTTATTTATCATAGTTATACATATAACTATATATAGTACATATTATATATAATATATAAAATGACTGATTTGTTTTAAATAGTCATTTTATAAAATAGAGTCATCTTGTAGCTGGACTGGGGCTCTCCATGCTTATCTACAGGAATACCTGGAAGAATGATACTGACTTTAGTTGACAATAAGGACAAGTGGATTAGCTTTTAATTTATAATATGTTGAGTTGCAATCCCCTGGTGGCACCCAGGGCCAGCTTGTTTACATTGTTTAGAGATGTGTAGATTGATGGCTTACACATGGCCTAACTAGTTACATAGCTTGTCTTGCTTATATGGCTCATAGGGCACATATCTTGATGGTTCATAATCCAGAAGTGAGGTGCATCCTATGTGACTCTGGGTAGGTGTACCTGCAAATCTCCCAGGTGTACACATGCTGGCCTGCACTTTCTTTCTCCTACTATGCTGTGTTCTTCATGTTTAATAGATCTGTATCATTATGTGAGTAGGTTCTGTAGAATTTTGCAAACCCTATCAATTATCCAATCTTGTGTAATTGTCGCACTCGTAACTCACTTGTTTTAAAAAAAATAAATGAAGATATCAAGAACAACACACACATACATTCACACTCACACATTCATCCTAATCACACAGAGTAAGGCAAGTGGTTACATTACTACCCTGTTTTTGTTTACTTTTTTGAAGGTGCTCAGTAAACTTTTATAAATAGACTGTCTCAGGCCATTTGGACTGCTATAACAAATAGCTTAGACTGGGTAATTTATAAGCAACAGAAATTTATTGCTCACAGTTGTGGAGGCTGGAGATTTCAAGATCAAGTTGCTGGCAGATTCAGTGTATGGCGAGTGCCCCCTCCTCATGATGAATCCTTATAAATATCCTCACATGGTGGAAAGAACAAACAAGCTCCCTCAAGCCTCTTTTATGAGGGCACAAAGACCATTCATGAGGGTGGAGCCTTCATGACCTAATTACCTTCAAGGCTCCCTTCCTAATACTGTTGCGTTGGTGATTAGGTTTCAATATATAAATTTATATATTTTCAATATATAAATTTCAATATATAAATTTTCAATATATAAATCAATATATAAATATTGATACAAATATTCAGACCATAGAATAGAAATTATGCTCTCAAAATTACTGAGATAATGCTATTGTTCCTAGAGGATTTCTCAGGCTCTGAAACCTTAGTGACTACATTTTCATTTCCTTTAGATGACTGACTTGTACATTGTGTCTCAGTAGTGAATGGGTAAATCTTTCTCATGAGTACTAACTGAGCCTTTTATGGCCTGTTTACTGTAATAGTGTTATCTGTCCACCAAATTACCATTTCATTACCCTGCCTCCTTAAAAACTCAGAATTGTGACAAATCTTATCTTTTCTAAATTAGTTTTCTATTGTTGCATATCAAATTTCCCTAAAATTTGGCAAATTGAGGTAACAAACATTTATTGTCTTACAGTTTCTGAGAGTCAGGAATGTAGGAATAGCTTAGCTCTGCAGTACCCAAGCCCCTGGTGTTGAACCGGTATCAGTCAGTGGCCTGTTAGGAAAACAAAGCCACGCATCACTGCCTGAGCTCTGTGTCCCCCTCACCCTGTCCTCCCTCCCACACTCTCCGTCTGTGGAAAAATTTTTTGCCATCAAATTGGTCCCTGGTGCCAAAAAGTTTGAGTACAACTGGTAGCTGATTGGTTCCGGCTAGGGTCTCTTACGAGTTTGCATTCCAACTGTTGGCCAGGGCTGCAGTCATCTGTGTCTCACGTGGGGCTAAAGGATCTGCTTCCAAGCTTATTCACATGGCTGTTGGCAGAAAGATTTAGTTCCTTACCACGCGGACCTCTCCATGTGCTGCCTATGGGTTCTTATAGCATGACATTGTCTTGCCCCAGAGTGAGTGATCCACACGAGGGAAAGAGAGGGCCTAAGACGGAAGCCAGCATCTTTGTATAATCTAACTTCGGAAGTGACATAATATCACTTTTGTTGTATTCCATTTGTTAGAAGGAAGTTACTAAGTGACTTAAAGGGAGGGTATTCTACAAGGCATGAATATCAGGAGGTGGAAGTCACTGGGCCGTCTTACAGACTAACTAGCACAACTTCTAAATTCTGGATATGCTAGATATGTTCCCATGTCACCAGATAGACTGTACATTTTTGAATCCATACATCTCTTAACCCCTCCCTGTTTTCTGGCCAAACATCTAATATTGGAAACATTAGCAAAAGATCTGGCACATAATAAACACTCAGTGAATATATATTAAGTGGATGAATAAATAATACAATGCCTATCTCACCAAGGACCCTTAATAAAGTTGATTGATGCCACAGAATACTATGTAAAAGGAAATCCTCTCCCTGACTAATTCATACTACATGATTTTATAATCTTGAAGACATGGAGGACCACTTTATGAACATTGCTATAAATATGACATAATGTGCTATGGTCATGTGGAGAAAGCATTAAATAGAGAATTTTAATTAATTAATTTTATTTGTTTATTTATTATTTTATTCATTTTTTGCCCATCTGCCTCACTCTAAATAGGGAATTTTTAAAACCATAGTTGTAGACTCAGGTTTACTACTAAATAATTATAAAAATTCCTTAAGTTATATGGGCCCGTAACCTTAGGTGTTAAAATAAGAGTGAATTATGACGAGACACAGTGGCTCATGCCTGTAGTCCCAGCATTTTGAAAGGCCAAGGTGGGAGGATCCCTTGAGGCCAAGAGTTGGAGACCAGCCTGGGCAACATATGAAGACCCTGTTGCTACAGAAAATAAATCAAGTTCAGCTGGGTGTGGTGGCATGTACCTATAGTCCTAGCTAGCTACTCAGGAAGCCAAGGCAGAAAGATTGTTCGAGTCCAGGAGTTCAAGGCTCAGTGAGCTATGATCATGCCACTGCACTCCAGCCAGGGCAGCAGAGCAGAGCAGGGTGAGGGGCAGGGAAAAAAAAGGAAGGGTGAGCTAGAAGATCTCCAGTATTTCTAGGCAAATCATTTTACTTATACCCCTTTTTAAAAATAAACCTAAGAGTCATTTGTCTATATCCTAGACAAGTGGCATGTATCAATGGATTTGGTATGTAGCTGTTTTCAAAATCTCAAAATCCTACAACTATTTAATAACTGAAGTAGAAAATTTACAAAATATAAAAAAGCTTTTTTGCTTTTTTTTAAAGATTGCTGCCAACCTTGTGCATTCTTCCTTTTGGAGAACTGGGTGTGTTGTCCATATTTTAAATGGCTTTTTGTTTTTGCTGTTCTTCTAATGGTCATAAATCAACTTATTTTGTAAAAAAAAAAAAAACCACTAAGAATGATATATCAAAAGAAATGATATGTCAAAAGAAAGAGAAGTACATAAAGACTTAGCAATTTAGTTTCTTATGTTTTAATAGGAAAATAATACTTTTAGAGATTAGGACAGAACACTAAATTAGAATTTTAGCTCTAACACTTATCAACAATAAGTGATTTTAGGCAAATTACTGAGTCCAAATACTGATTTGAGTAAGACTAGTGATTTCTAATTTTTTGTGAAAGCTGCATATATCACATTAATCTTTTCTGATATAGCAAAGGCTAATAAATTCTCACTCAAAAGCATATACCCAATGCAACGATAGGGTAACATTTAAAACTTTATTAAAGAAAGAAACAGAAGGGTGGAAGTGGATTATATATGTTAATGATGGAAAAGATTACCCTGATTTTAAGACGAATGGTTGGTTTAAAGCATTATACTTTAAGTCCAGGTGTGGTGGCTCATGCCTGTTCTGCCTCAGGAGTGTTTGAGACCTGCCTGGCAACACAGGAAGACCCTCATCTTTATCAAAATAATAAAACATAAATTATTCAGGCATGGTGATATCACAGGAATCAGAAGGATAATAATAAAATACTACAGACAATTTTATACACATAAATTTGATAAACTGTATGGAATGGACCAATTTCTTGAAGGACACAAACATTTAAATGTCACTGAACAAATAATAACAAGTGTTGGGGAGAATGTGGAGAAATACGAGTCCTCATACACTGCTGGTAGGAATATAAAACAGTACAGCTTCCTTGGAAAACAGTCTGACAGTTTTCAAACAGTTAAACATATGGGTTACCATATGATCCGGAAATTCTATCCCTAAGTATATACCTAAGAGAAATAAAAACATATGTCCACACAAAAACTTATACATGAATGCTCATAGCAGCATTAACCATAATTGCCTCAGAGTGAAAACAATCCAAATTGCCATTAACTGATGAATGGACAAATAAAATGTGGTATATCTATACGATGGAATACAACTTGGCAATAAAAGAATAAAGTACTCATACATACTGTAGAACAGATGAAACTTGAAAACATTATGATAAGTGTAGAAGCCAAACACTGCATATTTTATGATCCATTAATATGAAATGAATTTCATACAACATAATCATATGCAAATATATAAACACAGAAAGTAGATTAGTGGTTGCCTAGAGGGCTGGGGGCATTTGGGAGTGATGGCTCAGAGGTGCAGGGTTTCTCTCTGTCTCTCGGTTTTGTTTTTTGTGTTTTTTTGTTTGTTTGTTTGTTTTTGTTATGCTCAACAGTATGATAAGGGATTCAGGGTTTCTTTTGGGGGTAATGGAAATGTTCTCAAATTGATCATCATGGCAGATGTGCAACTTTGTGAATGTACTAAAATACATTGAATTGTACACTTTAAATGAGTGAATTGCATAGTATATGAATTATGTTTTAAGCTGTTGGAAAAACGTTACTGAAGAAGACAGACATATTTAATGCCCTATATCTGTTAAAGAAATTGAATTTGTAGCTTAAAATCTTTCAACGAAACTATAGGTGGGCATTGTTTCCCTGGTGAATTCTGCCAAACATTAAAACATTTAAGATAGAAATAACATTACGTACATTTCCAATGAATTAAGAACATGGAATACTTCTCAGTTCATTTCATGAGACCAGCAATACCACCATTGTAAAACTAAATAAAGACATCACACACAAAAAAAAATATAGACTAATATCTCTCAAGAACATAGATGCAAAAATTCACAACAAAATATTAGGAACTCTAATCCAGCAATATATATATAAAATAATAACAGTGCAACGAACTATAGTTTATCCCAAGGATGAAAGGACAGTTCAGAATTTGAAAATTAATCATTATAACCCATTATGTTAACAGATTTTTAAAAAATCAGTTGATCACATCAAAGATTCAGAAACAGTGTTCAACAAAGTTTGAATTTCATTCATAATAAAAATTCTTTATATACTAGAAATAGAAGAGGACTCCCCTTATTTGATAAGCGGTATCAGCAAAAAACCTACAACTAACATCACACTTAGCAGTAAAGGAATGAATGCTTTCCTCCTAACATCAGGAACAAGAAAATGATACTATTTCACTATTCAACACTGTATTAGACTCTCTAGTCAGTGTAATAAGGCAAGAGAAGGAAATAAAAGGCATATTAATTGGAAAAGAAAAAACTTTTCCTATGTGCAGATAGCATGATTATGAATTCCAAAGATCAATTTTATTTCTATATGCTAGCAATGAATAACTGCAAACCAAAAATATAAAAACTACCAGTTACTATAGCTCAAAAATTGAAATAATTAAGTATAAGTCTAACAAAACCAATATACTACATCTCTATGTTGCAAACTACAAAATACTGGTCAAAGAAATTAAAGAAGACCTAAATACATTGAGTACATATGATGTTCAATTATTAAAAGATTCAATATAGTTAAGATAATAATTCTTCCTAAATTGATCTATATATGTATTATAATCCCAACAGAATTTTTTTCTAGCTATAAACAAGTTGATTCTAACATTTATATGAAAAGGCAAAGGAACAAGAATAGCTAAAATTATTTGAAAAAGACGAATAAAGTTGGAGGATAAACTGCATCTGATTTTGAGACTTAGTATAAAATTATGGTAATTAAGATTGATATAAGCAAAAGTGTAGATACATAGATCAGTGAGACAGTTTAGAGAATCCAGGAATCAAGCAATTCTGGACAAGTACAAAGATAATTCAATGAAGAAAAGATAATCTTTTCAACAAATGATGCTGGAACAATTGGGCATTTATCTGCAAAAAGAAGAAAAAGGAACCTCATTTTCTGCCTTATATACAAAAATTAACTCAAATTAGATAATACCCTAGATAAATAATAGTAAAATATAAAACTCTTAGAAGAAAAGATACAAGAAATTTTTATGACATTGGTTAATTGTTATTAGGTATAACACCAAATCATGACTTACAAAAAAATATAATTTGGATTTCATCAGAAGTAAAACAAACAAAAAAGGGTCTCTATGAAAGATGTCAAAGATACTAAGAAAATGAAAAGACAAGTCATAGACTAGGAAATAATGTTTGCATATCATATCCATCCCCCCCAAAAATGTTGCATCTAGAATATATACAGAAGTATCAGAACTAAAAAATAAGAAAAGATATCCTACTCTACTCTCTGAGTGTAAGTGCTGCTGGCATATTGTTTTCAAGGGCTAGAAGGAAATATGAAGGGTTTATAATGTGTCAGGATGATTTGAAATTGCTATTATATTTAACCCTGGTAGCAGGCCTATGGTCATAACATTATTTTCATTTTAAAGGCCCAAAAGCAAAGACTTAAATTAAATAATTTTCCCAATCTGACCCAGTTAAATAGTGGATTTATGAAATAGTGGCTTCCCACCACAAAATGGGCATGGCACCAAAATTGGCATAAAACACCAGAGGCCATAAAGTACCTTTAAATGAGAGTTTCTCATATATTAGTACTCGATAATAATCTCACAATTAGTTGTTATATATATGTGTGTGTGTGTATGTGTGTGTTTTCTTTTCTCTTTTTTTTTTTTTTTTTTTTTTTAAACAAAGTTTTCCTCTGTTGCCTGGGCTGGAGTGCAATGGCAGCATCATAGCTCACTACAACATCAAACTCCTGGGCTCAAGAGATACTTTGCACCAGCCTACCAAGTAGCTGGGACTACAAGGTATGCAGTACCACATCCGGATAATTTTTCAATTTTTCATAGAAGAGGGTCTTGCTATGTTGCCCAAGCTAATCTCCAACTCCTGACCTCAACCAATCCTCCTGCCTTGGCCTCCCAAAGTGTTATGATTATAAGCATGAGCCACCACACTTAGCCTATATTTATTTTTTAATTTTATATCTATTCAACCAATTTTACTTTATCATGACTCTCTCAGGTCTGTTTGAGATAAACTCCACATCAGAATTAAGTCTGTGTAGTGTGTATTTATTCCTGGGCTGGCCGAATAGTCAATTATTCTCTAAAAAGAATATTAATTACAAATAGCCAAGGCTATCATTATGGTAATTTCAGATTGGGAATGATAACTGTAGATTAATGATGATTCTTTGAATTCTAACACACTAGGACTAACACTGTTAGAAACATGCTTTCTGGTTCAGTGTTGTTTCTCATTCAACAACTATTTACTAAGCACCTAGTATGTGTCAGGCACTGTGCTGGGTGCTGAGATGCCGTTATGTACAAAGTGTCCTTAAGGAGCAGCTCATAGTCAATTTGGAGAGGAAAGACAGCCCACAGTGCCCACAATGATTATACAGATTAATGAGTATCTGTCTTAATGTAATAAGGTTCCGAATGACTTCCCCGAGCACATGAAGTATAAACGTAAATCCGAAGAGGATGAGGATGTTATCCAAGTGAAAAGGATGGGGAAAAGCAGAAAAATTTTCCATGATCCATTTACTCTAAAATGTATTCTCAACTACCTCTAAATATTTTGTTGCAAATATTTCAAATTCAGATGGCCTCCCCTCAAACTCATGTTCAAAGAGTTACTGTAATTTGGTATTTCAACTACCTTTGGAAACATTTCTGATATCTCATGGTAGTTCAGAACAGCATATTTAGACAGAAGGAAGTGGGACTTCATATCTTGGTGGTGGTTCAGGAGCCAACGCCAGTTTCTATTTTAGACATTTACAACAGAGAATCTTTGTTTTTAATGTTTTCAGAATTTCTACTAATGTCACAGATATTCCCATATGGATAATTATTTTTCCTCACTATTCACATTTTTTAGATCTTTTTAAAAATTACTTTTTTTACTCTTCCCTCCCAATTGCATAGCAAAACAATTCATGAAGCCTCCTCAAATATTCCTTTAAAACCAGTTTTCATATCAGATTTTACCTCACTGATTCTTTTCCCCTGTTACAAAAACTACCTCTGGGTTGATTCATCTCTGGTTCCTACTTCCTGACTCTTTTTTTTTTTTTGTAATACATCAACCCCTAAAATCCAGAGGGAAACAAAATGAAACAAATAGGCTATCTTCATTTTTGCTTGGTTGCTCCTCTAGCAGGATGAGTGGGCAGATTCCAACTGGCTGTCTGTCCTAATTTATGTGGATAACTTTACTTCCATGTTGTTTTCTGCTTGGCAGAGAAACACGTCACACTAGTTCATTTTCTTGAGATTCTCCCTCAGGCAAAAGCTACAACTTGATTCTCTGGGTATGAAAAATATGAAAAACAAGACAACAATATTTTATTTTTGTGCATACCAACAGATGTCTGCCTTAACACAGTGAACTGTGCAACCAACAGGCTAAGAAAGACTTACAAAGATAGCCTTTAAAAAATATATATATATATATTTGAACCTCCTGAATTTATAATCATGCCCATTTTTGTGTGTCTTTGTTTTATAATGGAAATGAATCTGATATCATAGCAATGACACTAAGGAAAGTACCAAATAATATGTATCATGAGCCTTAAAACAGAATTTTTCCCAAACACTAAAAATAATCTTTTTTTTTTTTTGAGGGCTTTTAATGACATTGGGAAATCTTCAGAGTATAACATATTATCCAGGGGAAAAAAGTAGGACACACAAATTGAAAAGCCTAAACAATTTCTTTAAAAAATATAACAGGTTACTTTTTAAGTCAATATTTATTTTTAATGAAATATATCATGAGTGAAGATTATATAATTATAATAAAATAAGCAACCATTTACCAATGGTTTAGCTTAAGAAATAGAGCTGTCTTTAATTTTGGAGGCTTTCTTAGCACTGCTGCTTCACCACATCCTCCTATGTCACTACTCCCTCCCTCCCCTAAGACAGCCATTAACTGAGTTTTATCATTGTTGTTTATCATTTCTTTCCTTTTAAAAATAGTTTTGCCAGATATGAATATAGGCTATAATAGTATGTAGTTTAATATCATATTTTCTGAGATTTATAAAATGTTATCATATAGTAACCACTTTATGTGACTACCTCTGGCTTTTTGGCTTTTTCTTCTTGCTGCTGCTTCTTTTTTTTTTTTAAGAGACAGGATCTCTTTCTGTTGCCCAGGCTGGAGTGTGATGGCACAATCATAGCTCACTGCAGCTGCATGCAATCAATCCTCTTGCCTCAGCCTCCAGCATAAGTAGGACTACAGGCACATGCCACCATGCCTGGCCAATTTCTTTATTTTTGTAGAGATGAGGTCCTACTGTTGCCCAGGCTAGTATTGAACTCCTGGCCTCAAGCAGTCCTCTCACCTTGATCTCCCAAGTAGCTGGGACTGTAGTTGTCTTGCTTGTTGCTTGTCAATTCATCTCTTTCTTCACGGATATAACAACTCAGTGGGACCTTAAGAAGTGAGCCACTGTGTTAATTAGAGGAATTTCATGACAGGACGCTTGGCCGCATTTAATGACACAATTCATTATACACCTCTTTTCACTCCGAAGTGTAAAATGTTGTTAGGCTAGGTGGGTTTGGATGAATTCAAAGCCCCATGTCAATGCAGTGCTGAGAACCACTGTTTTCCTCCATCTTTCAGGTCCCGTTTGTTGTATTGGCTTCCTAGTGCTAGTCTTCTTCCTCTATTCTGAGAACGCTATCTTCCTTTAAGGTTTGTTTCAGTCACACATCTATCTACCAATTTGTCATACACGTGTTTGTCTATGCTTTGATCACAATTGTCCATTGTATATGTTCCCTCCCTACTACTGAGGCTCCATTTATAAATTAGTCTATGAAAATTTTTAGATATTCTGAGGTAGGATAGATCCTAAGATCCCAAGCCACATATATCTGAGTCTTCATTCTGACTCAGTTAGGACCTTATTACCATCTAACTATTAATATAGTGAAATGTGCTTTTCATTTGGTACTTTCTTGCTTATTGAACTCCTACTCTATGAAAACCCAACTAAATGGCATCCATTCTAGGAATCCTTAAATAAGACAGCGTAAGATTTTCCCCCTTGTTAGTGTTTCTCCTTTGTCTTGGTATATAGTAGTCCTTCATGATACTTATAACGCTACTATTATAATATCTACTGTTACCTCCTAGACAGTAAAATTAAAGTTTGAATCTACTTAAAACTCACATACTTAATGGCATATAACAGTCACTAAACATTTGCTAATTTGAATTATATTTGTATTATTCGTCATATACAACAATTTAGATTTTCAGACCTCTCTTTGTAGAAAATTATATGTGAGAGATCTTTATGAACATAGTCCATAATTTTCCTGAAAGGTTATATAATCAAAATGAAAGTATTTCACACACATATTTAGGAAATATCATACATAACTGACTCAGCTAGAAAGTTGTCTTGGCATTCGTGCTCCAAATCATCTATGGTACTAAATATGGCAGCACAGAGTTTCATTTTTATTTATTTATATTTTTAATTATCTGCAATGTGCTCATGTTTCTAACCATCTACCTGAGGCATACCATAAATCTAACTTTGGAGTTGAGTTACACAAGCATTTGATTGTAGAGAAATTATGATTCTCATTAAGCTAGCATATTGTTAAATAACTGGATGGATATATCATGATGTTTTTCAGTTTTTAACATTGACTCAGTATTGTTTCTTGAAAAATAGTTGCTATTTAACAACAAGGACTCAGGTTATCTGCATTCAAATCCCAACTCTACTTCATTCTGCTACCTTGGGCAAGTTTCTTAACTTCTCTGAGCTCTAGTCTCCTCATCTGAAAAATTAGATGAAATAAGAGTACCAACCTCACGGGTTGTTGTAATAACATTGTGTGTATTGAATGGGATAGCAGACCAGTTGGCACACAGTAAATTTTTCCACACACAATAATTGACATTGGAGTGATCATGATTATTATATTCTTAGGTAGATCAATTTTTGGATGTGTACCCTGAAGCAGAATGAATTATAGAAGCATGGTCTGTTGAATTCTGCTGTAAATGGGAAATGAAATTGTTTGGTCTGCAGACAAAATTATAAACAATTTCTCTTTTTTATTTATTTTCAAAGAAAACAATGATCTTTTTTAAAAAGCTGGTGCACTATATTCATTGATGTTAACTTGGGAAATCACTAATGAATGGCTGTTTACTATTGAGTTATCAAAAAATTGTTATTTGTGTTTAAGGAAGCTCTCTTGGACTTTTTCTTGGAATTTTGAGATCTTCTGTGAATAGACAATGGTTTGTTTTCTTTTAGGATATACTACGTAAAACCTCAAAAGGGGTTGTATAAATATTATAAAATTCACATAACTCCAACTTGTACTTAATAAATAAATAAACCACTGAATAACTATATAAACTAAATAAACCACTCAGCTACTGAAGTCTTTTGAGATGACATTAGTTCTCTCATTTTTTGCTCTGACATGAGAGGAAAATAAGCATTTTTCTAATTATCTCATCATCAATTTCTCCAGGATTTATTTTTAGTAGCCCCTTTGCCATTTCTCCTCCTTTGCAATAAGATTTGGGAATCTCTTACTCTATTTTTTTTTTTTCAGAGCTACTTTTTGAGTTGTTTTCTATTCATTGACTCCAGAGGCAAGAGAAATATATTTCCTGTCTTTACCCAGATAAATTTATTAAACACTATTTTTTTATGGGGGATGAGAACACATTTTTAAAGCTTTGCGTTTTGTTTGTGGGAAAATGCCGAGAAGTATAATAGAAGTTTCTCTTTCTTAGAGCAAATTGAATGTGTCTAGGTAATGACAGCAGAAAGACAGTGAGCTTCCTTACCTTTATCTGTTCTGAATCCTTCGTCTGTGGTTCTGGCCTTCATGCGTAGCCCTATGGATCTTTCAGTGGAGCTGCCAAGAGTGTTCACAGCAGAGCCAATTAAGAAACTTCGAAGTATTTCACAAATAAGAATACTGCAGTGACTCGGACAGCACATTCTCAACAAAATACCCAGTTTATGACTGCTAGCTAGGGAAATCAATACTAAAAAATCACAGAATTATCCTTTATACTGAATGATACAACTCCAAATCACCAATGTCTTACATTGTTGTTGTAGAGGAAATGTGGCTTCCTGGAGAGTTGAAGAATATCAATAATTGTCCACTCATTTTTCTCTGGCTCTGTAAACTTGCTCTAAATAAAACTGCAAGGTCGGCCTGGCACGGTGGCTCACGCCTGTAATCCTAGCACTCTGGGAGGCCGAGGCGGGAGGATTGCTCAAGGTCAGGAGTTCAAAACCAGCCTGAGCAAGAGCGAGACCCATCTCTACTATAAATAGAAAGAAATTAATTGGCTACCTAATATAAATAGAAAAAATTAGCCAGGCATGGTGGCCCATGCCTGTAGTCCCAGCTACTTGGGAGACTGAGGCAGAAGGATTGCTTAAGCCTAGGAGTTTGAGGTTGCTGTGAGCTAGGCTGATGACACAGCACTCACTCTAGCCTGGGCAACAAAGCGAGACTCTGTCTCAAAAAAAAAAAATAATAATAAAATAAAATAAAATAAAACTGCAAGGTCAAAGCCATTGGTGATGGGGTGATTGAAACGCTGTGTAAGATACTCTGAAGAATAAATAAAACGTGTTTTAGATTTGCTTTGGTTAGTTTTGATTAAGCCATTTCATTGTTAACTTGCATTAACAAAATGTCCTTATGATCATAAAATCACCTTATTTCAAAATTCTTATAGGAAAAATTAAAATTTGCTACTGCATGTGTGACACTTTCCACACTTTAATCCCTATAAGTATTTTTCCCATAGAAATGATTATTTTTAAAGATCCTTGAGATAACACAATTTTCTTAAGATAGTAACTATTGAAAAACAGAATTTAGTGCAGTTGTAGAACTTATGAATGGCTCTGGAAGGAAAAATCTGCTTTTTCTTTCCCTTCATGAGCCACTGATGATCTTTCTCTTTCTAGGTGCATTTATTGTCCATTGCTGCCTAACAATATTTCAACAAAGTTATCAGCTTAAAACAATACTTATTTTTCTCATAGTGATTGTGGGTCAGAAATCCTGGTACGGCTTACCTGAGTCCTCTGCTTAGAGTCTTACAAAGCAATCAAGGAATGAGTCCTTACAAAGCAGTGAGTCCAAGACAGGGCTGTGGACTCATTTGAGACTCTACTAGGGAAGAATTCTCATTCAAGTTCATTCAGGTTGTTGACACAATTCAGTTCCTCATGGTTGTAGGAATGAGGGCTTCAGTTTCTTCTTAGCTATCTTTCACAGGCCACTCTCAACTCCTGGAGCTGCCCACAGTTCTTGCTGTATGATTTCTTCAGTGCAATTGCTCGTCTTCTCAAAGCCAGCGAGGTAGAAAGAATCCAGCAAGGCAAGAGCTATAATCTTATGTAACATAATCACATAATCATGAACACATTATCACATATAACGCATCAATTTTTACCATTTTCTGTTGGTTAGAAACAAGTCACAGTTCCTGCTCAAACTCCAGAAAAGGGAATCATGTTGGAGATATATGTCATGGTGGAGAAATACTTAAAATAGTTTACCATAAAATGTATACCTGGACCTCATGCCTAAACTATAATCTCCTGGTACCAGTTATAGTACCAGGGATTTAGTTGTTTGACCATCCTAACACATGGTCTAATCATAAAAGTGGTTGTATGATTGTAGACTTATGGAATATTCTATTTAAATCAGATTCTGGTAGGTTATATCACATCCTCAACAAGTGGACACTCAAAGAGTAATTGCTACCGATTGTAATGATTTAGGGAGGAAGGTTGATTCAACTACCTTCTTTTCCTTATGAAAAATAGTTTGTCTCTTTATTGTATATGAATTTTAAAGCAAACTTGATTCTTTCCCAATTCAAAGTCAGAATTTACTATTGATAATTGGGTTGACCCAAATGAAATGACTGATATTCAACTTTTTTGACCTACAAATATTTTCACATGGTTCAACCTGATACCTCCCATGTATTTTATTTCCTATAATGCAGAAAAAATGCTAAATTGTATATACGTTATCACATTTAATTCCCACAATAATACTATATAGTACATGGAACAATGTACATTGTATTGACGAGGAAATTGAATCTCAGTGGGTTTATGTGACTTGCCTAAATGGTAGGGTCCATAGCAGAATACAAATCTCCTGTTTTTTTAGCCCCTATTCTAGGACTGATGTAAAAATGCCTATAGATTAATAAATTCTACTGTTGCATTTCATCCAAGATGAAATTATGTTTCATTTTTACAATAAGCATTGAAGAAAGAGCAGACAATGGGGAACAAAGACTTAAGACTCAGTATTCCTTTGACTCTGCTGCCAGTCCGATTATCTTTCACTCTTTGGTATTCTTGGTGCTTTTAAAATTGTTTTCTATCTTTGGTGTTCTGAAGTAAGAACTAAGATGTCCCTAAGTGTGGATTTATTTTTATTTATACCGCTTGGTATACATTTTGCCTCCTGTCTCAGATCTCTAACAAGTTTTTTAAAATTCCCAGCTATTCTCTATTCAAATTTCATTTGTTTCATTTTCTCCATTCCCTCCTCTCAAACATTTGATGGTATACATGATGAATATTCTTATCCTATCTACCATAGCCTTAACTCGGGTTTATGTATTTCCAGGCCTTTGTTTCTCTGCACTGCAATCCAGATAATTTCTGTACATAACGTTTCCTATTCACTATTCCTCTCACTGGTTGTGAGTAATATGAAGATCAATGCATTTGTTGGCTTTTTTTAAAACATTTTTTTTTTTTTTTTTTAGTTTTAGATACTCAGTTAGATTCTTGCTGTTTGACTTATAATGATACATAAAACTTCCTCGGACTTCACTTTTTTCATATATAAAATATAAAAAAGAAAATTATTTCTATCTCAGACAATTGTTCGAGAATGAAATCATTTAATGTATTTAAAGCTCTTACTCAGTGCTTGGTCTGTAGTCATGCCTTATATTTCTCTTTTTTTCTATTTATTGAATTTACTTAGTTATTATTTTTCTGTGCTTATTTTATCATCCTATATCTCTATCTTTTTAAAATTTGTCTACTTATAAACAGGGACAGAAAGATACTATTAACAGATCATTTCAGTACATAAAGTCCTTGAGGACCTAAATCTGATATTTGTCATGCAGGCTTCTCATGGGGTATTTTTTTTTTTCTAGAGAAAATTTATGCTTGCCGCTACAGATCTCAGACCACATTAGCCCCATTCCAGGGGCCCAGTTATAATCAAGATCCTTATTTTCATCACCTCCATTTTCTATTGCTTAAGCGTAGATGCCCATCACAGTGCTAATATGGGCAGAGGCCCCCAAAGGCAATGTTAACTTTCACAGTTGATTACAACTCTTTCCCCGCCCCACTGCCTTCATTGAGTTTCTTTACTTATTGAGAGTCCATAAATGTGATAAAAATAGGATTTTATGTAAGTTATTAGGTAGTGATCACATAATTCTAATTGTCAACCATACAACTGTAAGCAAAAGTCTCCAATAGAGTCGTTACTGGTTGTATAAAATTTATGTTCTAAGAGCAGCTTCTAAGTGTTTTTAATTGCTATAAATGTACTTACTATCCAACTTGCTACATTGCAACAAATTGTAGAATGTTCTCTGTATTCTTTCTAATATGAGAACAAAAGGCTATGGTTACAAACTAAATATTTTTAATACATTATTTTAGATGTTGCACATTTTAATATGATTCAGAAGCATTCTTCTGGTTTTCTTCTTTATTCATAGCTTGTCATTAGGAAAAGGACTTTTCTAAAATTAGTCTTGCTATTTAATTGAAGAACTCAACCAAATGATACTTACCAAAGTGAAATCACACCTCAGTTCTTTAAGACTATACTGAATTTCCAAACTTCTAGCTTTTTTGAGTACATTTATATTCAGAAATAATTTTTTTATATTTTTATTCAATAAAATTCATAAACCTTCCTCCAGAGGCTTGAAAATGGTTTCATATGTCATAGATAAAGTAATTCCTTTCAGAATGAAATGGTAGAATAATGACATAGAGGAGCAGGGTCTATCAGCCATTTGTACTTCCTGATTTAACCTTGATCATCAAAGTCAATATGGAAATGAGCATTTCTATCTTTGAAAACTCTGTTTAATATTTTTCAGAGGAAACATGGTGTTGGGTTTTTCTCATGATGCTGTACATTTTCCAGAAGCCATTTACAAATTCCACTGCAGTAGGCCAAATTCCCTCTAAACTGCATTCTAGCCCTTATTGTATTTTCTGGAATTTTTTTTTTTTGTTGTTGTTCCTATCACATATTATTATTCAGTGACAATATTATCTTAACAGCAGCATTTGTGGTTGGGAATGCTAGCAAAAAATCTATGCCTGAAAATATAAAGACCATGCCATATATATTTTTTAAAATTACTAAAAACCTTTAGCCCTTGGTCCTACTTTTTTCCAACAGTCTCACTCACCTTCTCTCTTTTGAAATTGACCTGTGGCTTAGCATTAAAATGCTTCCCAAGGCATGTCTTATTATTAAGTTAAATATAGTTAGTGAAGGACTAGAAATTTTTTTTACACCTTCAAGTTTCCACAAAAGAAATAAGTATTGTTCTCTATTTGTATACAAGAAAGCATTCATGTTTATATTTGGATACATTGGTAACTCTAGAACCAGGAGGGTGAAATATGAGAAGATTTTGGTCATACTAAGTGGATTTCTCAACCAGATGCCTGCTGTCTACTGCCAGCATCATTGATCAACTTGTCTAAATTATGCTTCCTTCTTTAGACAGCATAAACTTTCAAAAGAGAGACTGTTTTGGTTTGGAACCCTAGAGAGAAGACTTTATTTAGACCATGAGGTTAGTGGTATCTAATCTAGGTTCATTTAAATAATTAAAAAGTGACAGAATTTTTGTTTTTGAGATTTTTAAAAATTTGAAACATACAAAAATACACACTGAGATCAATTTTATAGAGACATTATGGACGAATGAAAATTATAGAGTTTGAGGCTTCTGTTGACTTTGAACTTTCACAATGGCTTGTTTTATGTCTTTAGGCAAACTGCATAAGCTTTCTGAACTTCAATATTCATATGTGTAAAATGGTGACCTCATGAAATATTTGTTGTGAGAATTAAGTAAAATAATACAATGAAAATATTCTTACTGTATTTTATACATAGTTTTTAATCTTCAGATAATCCAAATCTTTACATGTAGTGGTCACTGAACAAATAATACAACAAAAATATTATTTTAAAAAAAGTATTAAATATTAAGGAATAAATCAAGAATATTGAAGAAGAAAGAAGAAAGATATTGTGATGTAGCTTATATCATAACAGTGCTTAAAATAGTCCGTTTCTCTTGGTGAATAAATCAAAGGATTAGTAAGTTGTAAGACTAATAGTCATAATTTAGAAACAATTTCTTTCCTTGCATATTGATGTTTATAATAAATTGTTAAATAGGAGCTCTCCTTTATTGACAATAATAGTGAGCAACTATTTTATACATTTTATACATTGTTCTCTACAATTTTATTGACTGTACAGATGATAGTAATATATATTTGCTTAATAGAAAATTTTCTCTGTCCTTTCCCATTTCTACATTTATTATAGATTTGAACCATCTGGAGACTTCATAAGTTTAAAAATGTGTGATTTGGAATGCCAGCATTTATAAATATACACTATTTTCTAGATGAATGAATGAATGTATTTTTTATCTGCTCAATTATTTATTCATTTACTGTTCTTTATTAAGCTCCTGATCTGTGCCAGGCATTTTCCTGGGCTCTGGGGAAATAGTGATGATGATATGATCCTATCCTTCAAAGTCAGTGCATTTCATTGATTTAGTCAAGAAACTTGGCTGAGCACTAAAATATCAAAGTTCATTAGAAGAATTAAGTATAATTTTTAGGACCCAGATAAAAATTATCACATGTGCCTAATAATAAGACAGAATTAAATTAAAATTTTGGCTCTGCTCATGAAGTCTATGTGATCTTGAGTAAATTTTAAACCATCTTTTTATTCCAGGCTCATTATCTGTGAAATAGTTTGGTTTAAAAATTTAAACATATATATGCATGATGCCTATTTCATGAAGGTGGAGGATAAGTATTAATCTTTCTGCTATGGTTTCTGAAGATTTTGTATTCTGTTTCCATATATTTTTTATCCTATGAGGATAATACACAGAATAATACCAGTGGTGGAAAACAGCCCTCTGACCAGAAAATGGACTCACAGGCATCCTCAAATTTCTCTCAAATTAGGCTTATTTAACCATGCATCATTGCAGAAACAAGTATGAAAAAGGTAAAGGCAAAAGTAATGATGCATTTTAATGTCTGTGTGTTTACATCTGTTTTCTTAGATTTTATTCTGTGGCTCAATTAGGAAGATAACCTCAAACAATTGTGCATAAAGAGAAGTCTGGAAATGCAATTTACTATGTCTATTATTTCTGCCAACGTTAGTAATAACTACTGATGAGCCACACATTTAAGATATACAGCCTAGGAGGCATATGTGTATCCAATTAGTCCTATTTCTTCTTAGAACCAACAATACTCTTTTATTTATAGCTTTAATAGCTTAAATTTTGCTGATGTTGTAATTTGAAATAAGCTTAGTCAAAGTAGCCTCTGACACCCAAAGATACCAGGTTTTGCTTTCACAGTTTGTATTTTTTTTAAGTCTGTTATTATCTCAAACTACAGCACAGCAAAGAGTTGACTTTATTTGCATTTAGTAGACTTTCAAAATGTCTGCAGTTTTGATAGTTTATAATTTACCAGAATGAGGGCATAAAGAAATTTGATGGTTGCTAAGGTGTTTATGGTTTCCTAAAAGAATATTGGTTTTGTCATCTTGTTTTATCTTCTTTAAACTCATTAATGAGTTTGTTTGAGTCTCAGAAAAATATCCCTTACGTCACCATGAGAGTAGGTAGGACTCTGGGATGACCATACTCAATGGGATTTAATGTATATCCACTTGCCATTTTAAAGATATTTGTAGTCTATTTTGATGCTAGACAAAGGTACATTTCTTAATATGATTCCAGTTAGCATTACCTCCAAAATTCTATTAAAAATATATTGTAGGGAGGAAGCATAGTTTGTTGAAACTAACCCTGCATGTTGAGTCTGCAAACCTGGGTTCAAATTCTAGCTCGAATAAAAATAATGTATCCTTTCCATGTTACTTCGCTTTTTGTTTCACATTTTATTAATTTGTTAAAGAGGTATTCTTACCTGATCTGTGCATCTCTCAGCATTATTGTAAAAATTAAATAATTTATTTGAAATTTCTCATCAAGTAATAAATGCAAAGTATTACTTAAAAGCTATGTCTTATGTTCTTTCATGTATTATTATATTAATAAAACATTACAATTGCTTAATAACTGTTAAATAAGGTTAGTAGTAATTAGTCTTGTTAAACTAGAATCATATAACTTGTATAGTCCCTTGCCTTCGGAAATAATAATACTTAAAACAAATATAGATAATTTCTAGACATGTATAAACTTGATACCATCTTTCTTGATACTCTTTTCCAGTAGAGTATGATAAAACAAACATACAGCTCTACCATTTGTAAAATTAGAGTGTAGATTTTAAACCTTTAGATAGAATCACGAGGTTAGCTCTGTTTCCTTGACCTCTCTGATTCTCAATTTTATCTCTGGAACTGGACAAACATAAAACTTTTATCTGCAATGGAAAAATTCCATAGTGGAGTTGACACTTTATATACTGGATGTGACTTTTTGGATGCTTAAAGTATTGGGATATGGAGAAACAGATATGACAACCCATATTATAAGTCAAAAAAACTAGTCAGTCAAGGGAAGTTGAGTTTCTTGAGTATGTGGTGACAGATTATAGATGACAACATATGTAAGCAGTTAGTATAAACCAAGACCCACTAACATAACCTTTTACTGTATTATGAAGGTATGAAGGTATGACAGATGTGTATAATCACAGTCATTAATGGTACATGTAATATTAATTAGGTCCAATGGATATTCAGCATGAGAACTGTTCACAAGGCTCTAGCTACATTTCAAGGATGAGATCTGTTGGATTCCAGCAAGGCATAGCCAGCAAAGGACTGATGTAATAGCAGGAGAGCCACATAAAAACTCTGGTACCAAAGGTCCAAGTTATTGAAATGAAGTAGAAAGTCACGCCTTAATCTCATGGGAAAGCCAGAAGTTTAGTTACTAGAATTAGTATAAGGCCAGAGCTGGACCAACTATTAGATTAAATTGATTCTGACCCTTCTGAGCATTGATTTTTAAAATTCTCTTTTCACTAGAGAAAGGATACGAATTGGAATTTTAGACTAAAGACAAGTAACAGGAAGGTGTCTGTGGCATTAAATGTGGAGGTTGTAATAAAAGGAATTTTGGAGGTTAGGAAACCAAGCAGGACATGAGAATCTACCTTGGCTGAGCCTTTTAAATCCTGCCATTACTGTCTCCATCTATCTTTTCATTTTATCTTATAATTGTTTCTATTCCTTTCCCAATTTTCTCTTTTAACCTTCTCAAAGGAGGAAATCAAAATTGGCAAACCTGATATCTCTGTTGACTACAAAAGATTTCTAAGATTTAAAAATCAGCTTTTATGTTTATTATATAGAAATTAAAGTTTGATTTAAATATTTATATAAATGCCATTTTTCTCTCCTTTGCTTTGAAATAAATAACTTATTTTTAAAGTATTCTCTTAATAGCTAAATAAATTTTCCATTTTATTTTTATCTCTCATTGTAATCTCCTATGTGTCAATTATTCTATTAATAGCAGAGATTAACTTTATTCTTTTTGTTTATTTTATGTTTTTATTTTATTTTATTTCAGCATATTACAGGGGTACAAATGTTAGGTTACATATATTGCCTTTGCCTAACCTGAGTCAGACTTCAAGTGTATCCATCCCCAAGACAGTGTGTACTGTACCCATTAGATGTGAATATACCCATGCCCTTCTCCCCACTACCTGCCTGACACCTGATGAATGTTACTGCTATATATGCACTTAAATGTTGATCAATTAATCCCAATTTTATGGTAAGTACATATGGTGCTTGTTTTTCTATTCTTGTGATACTTCACTTAGTAAAATGGGTTCCAGCTCTATCTAGGATAATACAAGAGGTGCTAGATCACCATTGTCTTTTGGGGCTGAGTAGAACTTTATGGTATACATATACCACCATTATATTAATCCACTCATGTATTGATGAGTACTTGGGTTGTTTCCACATTTGTGCAGTTGTGAATTGTGCTGCTATAAACATTCTAGTTCAGATGTCTTTTTTATAGAAAGTCTTTCTTTCCTTTGGGTAGATGCCCAGTAATGGAATTGCTGGATCAAATGGTAGTTCTATTTATAGCTCTTTGAAGTGTCTCCATATTACTTTCCACAGAAGTTGTATTAGTTTGCAGTCCCATCAGCAGTGTATGAGTGTTCCTATCTCTCCACATCCACACCAACATTTATTGTTTTGGGACTTTTTGATAAAAGCCATTCTCACTGTAGATAAGTGATATCTCATTGTGGTTTTGATTTGCATTTCCTGATGATTAGAGATGTTGAGCATTTTTTCACATATTTGTTGACTGTTAGTCTGCCTTCTTTTGAAAAGTTTCTGTTCATGTCCTTTGCCCACTTTTTAATGGGTTATTTTTTTCTTACTGATTTTCCTGATTTCTATATAGATTCTAGTTATCAGCCCTTATTGGATATGTAACAATATAGTAAATCATATATATATAGTAAATCTCTCATGGTAGTCTCCTTGCTCCTTGCTCAATTGCTCTATTAATAGCAGAGATTAACTTTATTTATTCTTTTTGTTTATTTTGTGTTTTTATTTTGTTTTATTTCAACATATTACAGGGGTACAAATGCTAGGTTACATATATTGCCTTTGCCCAACCTGAGTCAGAGCCAATATTTTCAAATTTGCAAATATATGCAAATATTTTTTCCCTTTCTGTAGGTTGCTTTCTCTCATGATAGTTTCCTTGGCTGTGCAGAAGCTTTTGAATTTGATCAGATCCCATTTATTTATTTTTGTTGTTGCTGTGATTGTCTTTGGGGTCTTCCTCAGAAATTCTTTACCTAGGCTAATGTCTATAAGAATTTTTCCAACATTTTCTTCTAGAATTCTTATAGTTTCATGCCTTAGATTTATGTCTGTTATCCACCATGAGTTGATTTTTGTGAGAGGTGAGAGGTGCAAATCCTGTTTCAGTGTTCTACATGTGGCTATCCAATTTTCCTAGCACCATTTATGGAATAAGGATTCTTTTCTCCAGTGTATGCTTTTGTCTTCTTTGTCAAAGATTAGATGGCTATATGAGGATGGTTTTATATCTCGGTTCTCAGTTCTGTTCCATGGTCTATATCTTTGTTCTTATGCCAGTACCATGCTGTTTTAGTGTGTGCAAATGTGTTTAAGAATGCATGTGTTCCCTATGTGTTAGCTACATTTAATTCTCCCAACAAAAATACGAGATTTTTATTGATAAAGCTAAATGCTAATGTCTCTTATATATATGAAGATACTGAACACAATGTAATTGGTAACATAAATGTAATTATTGCATAATAGTTTACTATGTGAATATAGTGATTTACTTAACTATTCTTCTTAAAGAATTTAGGTAATTTTCTATTTTCCATTATTGTAAACATTGACAAGAATTTATTTTTTAAATTATTTTGTGCCTAACATTTTTTTATGTAATTAAAATAATTTTCTTAGGATAAATTCTCATAGTATAAATTCTTGGTCCAAGGAAAGAAAATATAGGATGTCTATTTTCACATTGCTTTGGACAAATACTATTCCAATCTGTCCAGTACCAATTTACCTAAGCATTTTGAAGTAATATTACCAATTTATCTTCCTGGTCTTTTCCCTATCTATCCTTCCTTGCTGTTTTCTGTTTATGTTTTCACTTCCATCTTTATTCTGTGTTGCTTATGTTGTCTACCTAATTCATTAAGCTTTCTGTCACTAAGTTTGCATCTTTTTCTTTACTATCACTCAACTGCTATGTTTATATATCTTTAACTACTATATGCTCCTCGGTAATTGATAAGAGGAGACCATTCCAAATAAATGTCAGTAAACCTATGCAACATTTTTTAAAACATCTTTATTGAGACATATTTTATATATCATATGCACCCATTTCAAGAAGTCAATGATGTTTATACAAGTCAGTGATGTTTATTATTTTTACTGAGTGGTACAACTATTACCATAAATCAGTTTTAGGTCATATTCATGATCACAATAAAATTCCTCATGTCTATTTAGTGTTAATCCTTCTTTCTACTCCCAGGCCTAGGCAACCACTTACATACTTTTGGTCAGTTAAATTTGTCTTTTTATTACATTTTATATAAATGGAATTGTGCAATATGTGGTACTTTGTGACTGACTTCTCTCACTTGTCAAATTGTTTTTGAGGTTCATTCATGTTTATCATATATCAAAACTCCATTACTTTTTATGGCTGAATAATATTCCATTGCATGTATATACCACATTTTATGTATCCATTCATTAGTTTATGAACATTTGGGGTTATTTCTACTCTGGTTATTATGAATAATTAGTATATAAGTTTTTGTATGAACATATACTTCATTTGTCTTGGCTATATACCTATGAGTGAAATTTCTGGTTTGTATGGTAACTATCCATCTCGTATAAATGCTTAAGGAACTATGTTTTCCAAAGTGGCTGTACCATTTTATATTCCCAACAGCAGTGTATAAGGTTTCTTCATTTCCTTCCATTCTTGCCAGTATCTGTTATATTTTGGTTTATTATGACCATCCTCCTAGTGGGTATACAATGACATAGCATTAAGGTCTTAATTTGCATTTCTTTTTTTTTTTTTTTCAATCACACAAGAGGAGGTTTATTTTCTGGCTAGCCAGGGTCCAAGTCCCAGAGCACCAACGCAGTGGCCACTGTCGCAGGCAAGGACCCTGACCGGAACAATGGCATGCCTTTTATCCCCATGGTCCACAAGCTACGCACAAGCTGACTAAGCATGGATCATGCTTTGACCTTTAAAATGATTGGTTGCCCACTATTGCCTTTTGAAATAATTGGCGGGTTGGTTGCCCTCTATTGCCTGATGGGCCA